>NC_142590.1:84264088-84568394 GCF_965207765.1 Zootoca vivipara | reverse complement strand
TTGGACGGGGAAAGTGGGGGAGGTTACAAATCAACTTAATTTCCACAAGTACTAATCCAAGGAGAATTCAGTCTTGTGGAAAATGGTGAGGGGAGGGTGAGGGGAAGAGTACAAGAAAGAGATATAGGCATGGAGAATTGTATGTGGGGGGACGGACTGATTTGCTTGACTCTGGCATTTCAACTCTTGGTGCCATTTCAGACTGAAGTAGTAACTGCATTCTTCATTTCTTTTCTTTTCGTCAGGCCATCTTCATGTGAATCTGTACAATGTTAATAAAGGAGTCATCAGAAAGAAAATGTCAGAATTGCCTTTAAGCACCCCCCCCTTTAACAATAGAAGAAAAGCTCTTTATAAGTATCTAGGCTCTTTATACATTTCATGAAAGATGAGCATTGTCTTTTTATTTCTGCCATCTGATTCCAGGATCAAGATCCAGGTCAAGGGGACCTGAAAATGAGGGTTATTGTTGCTTGCAATTTGCGAGACCACAGGTTTTCTTTTGAAAGAAGGAGGTGTGTTTAAGAAAGAAAGGAAGAAAAGAAGAAAGGACCAAGATGACATTCTGGGTTTAATGCACTTGTTTTTGCGCTCCTATTTCTTGGCCTTGGATTAAGTTAAATGAAGAGTAGATTTGCCGGGCTCTGTTTTCCCTGTTGTGTGGTCACCTCTGTTTATGGGGTTCACATGCCGCCGAGTTGTTCTGCATGTTCTGCTTGGGCACAGAAGACAACGAAAACACCTTGCCTGGCAACAGTATTCTGGAGAAATGAAATCTATGTATCAGAGCTGCCCAGGATTTGAACCAGGAGCCCCTTGTGGTAAGCCAGTCAAGGCTTTAGAGTGGAAGAAGAAGGAACAGTACTCCTTTCTCTGATCTAAGGATGGTTCCACCCCACACATTGCTTCCTCCTGACCTGGCTGGAAATTATAGGCTTCTAGGTGATGCTGGTATACTTTGCATAGACATCAGTTGCCCTCTGTCAAAGAGGCACTGTAGCCAGTGAACCAGCCGTAGCTGGAAAGAGACCACCAAGGGTGTCTGTGTTTCCAGTGACAATTGATTTAGCAGCACTAGCAAACTACTGACCTGCTTCTTCCAGGGGAGTGCAACCTTCTTGAGAGCTGGCCCTCTCCCCACCTCTGGTGCTTTTCTGGGAACGGAAGTGGCACTTCTCTTTTTACAGTAGTGGTCTAAACCACCGAGTCTCTTGGGTTTGCCGATTAGAAGGTTGGTGGTTCGAATCCCGTTGCTCAGTCCCAGCTCCTGCCAACCTACCGGTAGCAGTTCGAAAGCATGCCCCAAAGAGCAAGTAGATAAATACAGTAGGTACTGCTCCGGTGGGAAGGTAAATGACGTTTCTGTGCGCTGCTCTGGTTTCGGTGTTCCATTGCGCCAAAAGCGGCTTAGTCATGACCTGGAAAAACTGTCTGTGGACAAACATCGGCTCCCACAGCATGTAAAGTGAGATGAGCACCACAACCCCAGAGATGTCTGCAAATGGACTTAATGGGGTCCTTTACCTTTACCTTTTTACATTGCATAAGCTTCTATGCATACATACACCAACCCACACACCTCTCCATCCTGGCAACAAGCGAGAGGTATCCCCGCAGTTCAAGGACACATTCCAGACAGCCAAAAGCACTCAAGGAACAGATCTGGTGAGAAGGTGTGGCCTGGAGAGACTCCCAAGGGCCACATGGCCAGGTCTGGAAGGCTGTATTCAGCCTAGGTAGCCAATGGTGCTCCTAATTTTTGGAGGCTTTTATTTTGCTCACAGATTGCAAATATATTTTGAAAGGAAGCCGGAGGATCCCCAGAGTCTTTGAATTCCAGCAGGAATGCCACCATTTGCATAATGCATTATTGATTATTATTACAGGCTGCTTTTTTGTGTTGTGGTTCTGCTTTTGTTTTTCATACTTTTCTGCTTAGAGCTACCCCCACCAGACTCTCCGAAGAGGAAGGGTGGGATTTAATGATCATTGCCATTGATTCCAAGATTGATATGCTTGAAAAGGGCTTTCTGCATGTACCTTGCAAGCAATGCCATGATTAAGCCTAGGGATGGTTGCGGCTTACGTGAATATTGCACTGTCAAGTGCTTATCGGAGGGCATTAGAACCATAGCCTCCAACTGCTTAGAATTAGGTGGGGTCAATGGGATGTTACATTGCAAAGGTATCACTGACAATTAATGGCATGACATTTGTGAGGGGGCTCTGTTTTTATACAAGGAATGATAATAGGTTGGGTAATATCCTTGCAGGAATTACATGAGGAGGCTTAAGTGTTTCTTAGCCTAGGTTTGAGCAATGGAATGGAGGAGACTTCAGAGGTGAAACACAGGAGCAGTGTCCCTATTTTCCAGGGACAGTCCCAGATTTACAGAAGCCGTCTCTGTTTCTGATTTGATCCCAGAATGTCCCACTTTTCCTTAGGATGTCCTTAGTTTTTTGTCTTATTGTAATTTTATTGGTGTCAGCCGCCCTGAGCCTGACATCACCTTGCCGACAAAGGTCCGTATAGTTAAAGCTATGGTTTTCCCAGTAGTGATGTATGGAAGTGAGAGCTGGACCATAAAGAAGGCTGATCGCCGAAGAATTGATGCTTTTGAATTATGGTGCTGGAGGAGACTCTTGAGAGTCCCATGGACTGCAAGAAGATCAAACCTATCCATTCTTAAGGAAATCAGCCCTGAGTGCTCCCTGGAAGGACAGATCGTGAAGCTGAGGCTCCAATACTTTGGCCACCTCATGAGAAGAGAAGAATCCTTGGAAAAGACCCTGATGTTGTGAAAGATTGAGGGGACGACAGAGGACAAGATGGTTGGACAGTGTTCTCGAAGCTACGAACATGAGTTTGACCAAACTGCGGGAGGCAGTGCAAGACAGGAGTGCCTGGCGTGCTATGGTCCATGGGGTCACGAAGAGTCAGACACGACTAAACGACTAAACTAAACTAAACTAAATGTCAGAATGCAGCCAATGAGTTCTCATAGAAATCAAAATGTCTAGTGTGGAGAGGTGAGCTAGACGAGTTTTTCCCAAAGATTTTAGGACACTGACTGCCCCCTTGGTTCCATAAATTCAGCTGTCAAGTTTTCCCTTTTCTCGCGAGGAAGCCTATTCAGCATAAGGGAATTTCCCTTTAAAAAAGGGAGAACTTGACAGCTATGAATTAGACAGTAATAATTGGTTTCACAATTATTCAAAACCTATTTGAAAAAAATTAGTTTAATTAATTCAACAAAATAGATTAACCTCATCCAGTCATACCAACTTTGAAAAATCTGATTGTCATTTACATCGCCATGGCACCCCATGCCACCCACTGACTCTTAGCACCCCCTAGGTAATCACCCAGGCCCCCAGGGGGCAGAACCTCCCGCTTTGGAAACGACTAAGCAAGATGCCTGTCGCACTTGATACTTTGCAAGTATAACTGTCCCGGCCATTAGAGACATTTTCTTTGTACTCCACACAGTAATCTCCTAGTCCGATGTGTTTTCACAGGTTCTTTTAGAAAAATGTATTGCCTGCTAGAAAAAAAAAGCTGAATTACAAAAGTATTGCCTTGTGCATTTGCATTCGTGACACTTTTTTGAGATCTCAAGGCATTCAAATAAAGATTGTCTAGCACACCTCGTGTAATTATGTCTATCAAAGTACGCTAACATCTGTACAAAATGCTTGAAGAAGGCACTCAGAATCTCTACACATCGAGATATTGTAGAACACTTACTGAGAAGTCAGGTATCTATAGTAACAGCATGCAAGTATTCTAATGCCAGTGTATTTTCTGATAATGGGCCCAATAATGAAATAGTTGTTGGATGCTCAATCACATATAATGATAGCTTTTTCCACAATAAGCATTCATGCTATACAGATGTGTGCAGATAACTTATCCCCCCCCCCAAAAAAGGGGGGAAGGCATATGTGTTTTTAGCTGCAGTCACCAGAATAGGTATTATTCTCTCCCCTTGATTTATGGCTAAAATATTTAGAACACTTGTTGAATAATAAAATAATACCTATAATTTTATGGATGCGGCGGATTTTCTGCTTTCTAGAGATTTTTTGAAAAATGAAATGAAGCCAATTATACAGCAGGCTGCTTTTGGTTCACACATGCATGGTTATCGCAAGGGGACCGGCATGTTGAACAAGCCCAGCAGCTGTTAAAGGTCTGAAGGTAAAACTCTAGCTGACTTGGCAACACGATGGTGAGATAGCCTATCTTTTTCGTTGGCTTGTTAAAACAATTGTGTGCATGATGAGGGCATGTTGAAACCTTCCCCCCCATCCCCATTTCATCAGCTTAAATCGCCAGAGTTCCCTGTGGAGAGAGGGATCAGTGGTTAAACTACTCTGGAAATTGTAGTTCTGTGCGGTGAATAGGGGCCTCCTACTTAACTCTCAACAACCTTAGAATATCATAGTTCCCATAACTCTTTGGGGGAAAGCCATTTAAAGTGGCATCACAATGCTTTCAGTGTTTATTTATTTCATTCTATACTGCCCTATATCCAAAGGTCTCAGGGCAGTTCACATAAAATATCAAATACATTTTAAAAAAATAAATCAACAATCTATCACACAGACACACACACATACCCCACAAGAGCAGGCTTTTAAAAAAAGGATATAGGATGTAGATCAAGTCAGGCAAAGGCCTGGTTGAAAAGGAACGCTTTTGCCTGGCACCTAAAAGTGTATAGTGAAGGCGCCAGGCGAACTTCCCTGGGGAGAGCATTCCACAGATGGGAAACCACTGCAGAGAAGGCCCTGTTCTCATATTGCCACCCTCCAGACCTCTCGCAGAGGAGGCACACAAAGAAGGGCCTCAGAAGATGAACTCAGGAAGAGGCAATCCTTGAGGTATTGCGGTCCTCAGCCATTTAAGGCTTTATGGGTCAAAACTAGCACTTAACTGGGCCCGGAAACTAATTGGTAGCCAGTGCAGTTGGGTCAGGATTGGTGTAATATACTCAAACCATCTTGCTCCAGTGAGCAATGGAGCCGCTGAATTCTGCACCAGCTGAAGTTTCTGAACTGTCTTCAAAGGCAGCTCTACGTAACGCATTGCAGTAATTTAACCTTGAGGTTACCAGAGCATAGACAACTGTAGTTAGGCTATCCCTGTCCAGATAGGGGCATAGCTGGGCCACCAGCCAAAGCTGATGGAAGGCACATAGAGTGTGAACGTGGCCCACAGTGTAGGAACAATCGTTTGCCAATTGTTTGTGAATGTTCAATCTTACATTTTGCCCCACATAGCCACAGGTCTCTCAAATGGAGAGTTTTCATGGCAAAAGTCATGCCTCGAAAGCACAGAGGAATGTTAAGTGTGGATAAGCCTGTAGCCTGTTTCCCTTAGACTACATTTATCTCAGTCAGAACAAACAATTAGTGAACACAGCATGGTTCAGAAATGAGGAATAGTGGTATATCCATGCTAACATTGGAACCACTGAAAGGGATTCTTCTCAGGTCTGTGACTTCCTTTGCGAGAGACTATTTCTAGAGCAAGGCCAAAACCACAATTAGACCATGCATTCCAAAGGCAGAACAGATATGTACAAAGCCCATTACCCTCCAGTAGGAATTTTGCCACTTGGCTGATTGGCTGTTGCCATTTGGTTTTTGCCTACTGCTTAGCAAATCATCACAACTTGTTAGGTTGGCCATTAGGCTTTGGTTAATTAAATGGTTATAGGAGGGGCCTGGCATTAAATTGCCTACCCCCCTATTTTGCTCCTCATAGAAGTATTCTGTTAAAGGAATCCTGGGGCTCAGGGACTCTAGTCACATACCCGCCAGGTGGGGATGATGGGCCATTACAGAGCCGAGCCTTGGGGAACATTCTGGGGTCGAGTGGAGAGTGTCTGTTGAACAGTACCTCCACTCCCTTGGGGTGTTTACTTGACTTACCTACCCATAGGTAAGTCGGAGCTAGTCCTGACCCAAAGGGGGTCAGATGGAATGGTCCTGTCCCAAATGGGTCAGATGGAATCGATCCTGCCCCAAGTGGGGCAGATGGAATGGTCCTGACCCAACGTGGGTCAGATGGAAATGGTCCTGTCCCTTAGAGAAGACAGATGGATTAACCAAAGCTTAAGCCAACACTCAGAATAAAATTGTATTTTAAATAAAGTTGTGGCCAAACAATGCCAAAAACCCAAACCTAAAATAATGTGTGAGTTGTGAGTTATTTAGGGGGGATTTCTGGGAGCTTTGTCACACAAGAGAGAGATGCAAGTTATGAGAAAGCAAAGCTCTGCAGGCAGACCACCGTGCATCAATTTTTCAAGGAGGCGTGGGGATCAGTCTGGGAATATGTCTGAAAACCAAAGAGTTTGCCTGTGTCGAGTTTGCCTGTGTCGTGCATCTTAAAGGAGAAAAACTAGGAGCGAGCACGGGGTCAGGGAGAGAAGAAACTTTGTAGATTGGAAAAGAATGGACAAGTGAGTCCTGGGATAGGAGGAAATTTTATGTCAGGAAAACAGGAGAGTAGATAGAGAGTGGTTTATCTCTGGGAGCAGAAGAGAAAAAAAGTAGATTTCATCCATGATACTCAGAAAGTTTTCTGGCTACAGCAGCACATGTAAGATAAAAATAAGCTTGCAGCTTTCTCAGCGCTATGGTGCCTGGAAGAACCCAAGCACGAGAAAGTAAAATAATAGGTTTCAAAAGCAGATAAAGATGGAATGAAGAACAGCACAGTAGGAGTGATTTTTACTGTGGAAATGATTGGCAGGGTAAGGGGTTATGCACTCCTTTCGTCTAGGAATGAGGAGAAAATTCAACTCAAGTTGCATTTAAAGGCAGACCTACCTAACTCACACTTTCTGAAGCAATATGCAAGTTGAGATCCAGCCATCCTTCAAAATTTACAATCCTCCATCCCCACCCCATGCAGTTCTCCACTTGGAGGAGGGCAGGGAGCATAAATTCCATGGTACATCTGCCTAACCGAACGCCTTCATCTGCCCCAGCTGCAGCAAAACATGTCTCTTCCACATTGGTCCCTATAGCCACAGCAGGCGCTGCAACCTTCCAACAGTTTGAGTCCACCCCCAAAGGCAGTGGCAATATAATAGTAATAAATTAAATAACTAGCAATTCACTGCCCTTTCATGACACCCAAAACCAGCTGTCTGAGGAGGCTGCCTCACTCTAGTAACCGTTCCTCAAATGGCTTACACACACAGAGAGAGAGAGACAGACAGTTTTTTGATTCACACATGTTTATATATCAAGTACAGTTTACCCACAAAGCAAGGCTCTTCTGGTAAAGTTTCATTTGACAAAATGGGCTTCTCTATTATATCACCTTTTTGGTGTCACTTGAACTGTCTTTTGGAGTGTGTGTACACACACACACACACACACACACACACACACAAACAGGAAATACCTACCTTGTGGAATTCTCCTACATACTGACTACATGGCCTTCCTAAATTAATTTGGCATCAGTAGATGGCCAAATAGGGCTTGATTGGTTTCTGAATTGGTTCTGAGGAGCTTCGATGTTGGTTTTGATCCTCTTGCTCTTTGAACCTATTTTATCAAAAGGCTAGCATGATCATCCATTAAAAATGAACCGCTCAGCGACTTATAAAGCCTTAGTTTCCTTACTTTGGGCAGCTGCCTGCTTAGAAATAGGAAGAGACAGGAAGGGTGTAAAAACCATCCCCTCCGATTTTCCAGGAACAGTCCCGGAAAACAAAATAGCAGTACTTCTGAACATATTAATACCGTACCTGTAAACATAAGTATCAGTAATATGTATAGAGAGAGTGAGAGCGACAAACAAAGAAACAAATGAACCAGTTTGGAAATAGTTCACCCCAGGACTTGTGCATTCAATAAAATGGATACCTAGATCATAATCATAAAACTGGAACCCGGGGATAGTCCATGAAGCTGAATGTTGGTGGACTGAGCACAGACAAAAGAAAGTCTTTTTTCACATGGCACATAGCTGAACTCACCCCCACAGCAGGCTTCAAAAGAGGGTTGGGCAAATTCATGGAGAAGAGGTCTATCAAAGGCTATGACTCCTGATGGCTATGTTCTACCTCCATGGACAAAGGTAGTATTCCTCTGAACACCAGTTGCTGGAAACCACAGGAAGGGAGAGTGCAGTTGCCCTCACATCCGACTTGCGGATTTCCCATAGACATTTGTTGCTGTGAGAATGGGATGCTGGACTAGATTGGGACCATTGGCCTGATCCATCAGGGTCTTCTTAAGTTCTTAATGTCTTTCTTGTGGCATTTTTAAAGTCACAGGAGCCTTGGCAGGGAGGAGAAAAGAGTAAAGAAATAATTATAGAAAATTCACTGGCCCATTATTATTATTATTATTATTATTATTATTATTATTATTATTATTAGACTGGACGTATATCAGGGATGTGTTTTAGCACCAGTTCCATCAGATAGATTAGACCAGGGGTCCCCAAACTTACGTCACCGAGCGCCGGTGCCACCAGCGCCGATTGCACTGCGGGCCGGAGCCTGCGGGATCATGCTCCCATACATCTGCACACGCGCGATTTCTGGTGCACTTCCGGGTCGCTGGAACACCGGAAATAGCTTGTGCGCATGCGCATGGGCCTCCTCCGGCATGAAAATGCGCCAGAAATAATGCTTGCACATGCGCACAAACTATTTCTGACACTCTGGCAACCCGGAAGTGGGCAGCCGCGCCGTTAAGAGCGGGCGGTGGCAGCGGGCAGTGGGGTTCGCCAGGGGCCACATAAAAGAGCCTCGCGGGCTGCATCCAGCCCCCGGGCCTTAGTTTGGGGAAGCCTGGATTAGACTTGGCACATCACTGATTTACTCCAGCTGAGGATCCAGCTCATAACTCTTTATCTGCCTGGGAATTTAATCAAGTGAAAAGGATCTGTTGTGTGTGGTGGGGGAAAACACACATATAGCATTTCTTTCTTGAGTGGGCTGTGTGGTTGTGTCTCAGTAGCACTGTTTCCCCATTTCAGACTGTGCTCTAGAAGGATATCAGTGAATAAAGTGGTCTGTTTATTAGTAATTACTGCTATTGCTATAGAAACAGAACAAAAACCTATATAAATTACCTATAATTTCCCACCACTGAACTTCACATACATGATTACGGCACCAAAGTAAATCCCGAGGAATACTACATTATGTAATTATCTCCAAAGTGTGCTGATGGCTCTGACCGAAATACCATTTCATCCTTGTGGCTCCTGGTGACCCCTCAGTAACTCAGGGGAAGGGTGACTGGAGCCACTCAAGGGCTAATGGGTTAAGATAACTGCTCTGCGTTTCCTGGTCATTTCTGGCATCCCCTGACAATTAATTATTTCAAACGGACAAAGTGATATTATTGGATATATGACAACAATGGACGTCTAAAGGATTGTTAGCCTCCCAGGAAGCATCTGGAAACAAGCTAAAGTCAACTGGACCACCATAGAAGTGATGGTGCCTGCCCAACTGAGAACAGATTCAAATGGAGGGGGTAAAGTTCTCTCATAGGGCTGTAGCATTATGGAGTGCTTGAGGGCTGGGTGGTGTCAGGCTTCAGGGACTCAGCCTCCCACCTCCTTTGGCAGCAGATAAGCAGAACAAAGTGAAAGGAGCCTCTTACCAGTTAGAAATTTTAATGATCTCAGCAAGAGAACAAAGAATTAATTCCTCAGAATGCAGGTGCTCCCAATTAAGGGTTCCACCCACGTCCTCCCTAGTCACCCACATCACTACAGCGTCTTGTAACCTGATCTCGCAACCACTGTGTTTTCTGTGCTGCAACCTTATCTGCTCTCCTTGACCTTGGACTGAGTGGCCATATGCTTTCCAGCAACAATGAGTCTGTTAACTCTCTCTCTCTCTCAGTTCTCCTCTCCTAGCTGTCCCCCCCCCCCCCGGAACTTCCCAACTTCTGCCTTTTGAACTATGTCCTTCTGCAAACCACTGTTCTAAATCTATGCTACTTCCCTGTTCCTGGGAAAATTCAGGATCCTGATCAGGAGCAGGGGGAGGGGGAGAGGGAGGCTCCCACCATTCCTCCTCAATACAGCTCTCAGCACGGTCCCTGACAGGTAGCCAGGTGAATCATAGAGTTAACAAGGACCCCAAGAGTCATCTAGTTCAACCCCAGCAAATGCAGGAATCTCAGCCAAAGTATCCATGATGGATAGCCATCCAACCACTGCTTTAAAACCTCCAATGAAGGAGAATCCACAGTCTCCAGAGGGAGACTGTTCCACTGTTGAACAGCTCTTACTGCCAGAAAGTTCTTCCGGGTGTTTAGTCGGAATCTCCTGTCTTGTAACTTGAAACCATTGGTTCGGGTCCTACCCCCACCCCCACCCCGAGCATGAGAAAACAAGTTTGCTCCATCTTCCATGTGACAGCCCTTGAGATATTTGAAGATGAAGAAAAGTGGAGAAAGCTCATGCACAGGAGTGGCCTTCTAGTAGCAGCAGGGCAGTAATGGACAATGCAGGGGGCTGGGGAAGTTGGGAAGATTCAGGTTCACCATTGGGACTCCTGGATTTGCTTTGCCAGTGTTCCCAAACCACCCAACATTCTCACCACTCTGTGTTTCACCCTCCCATGCAGGTACATGGGGATACTGATGCCACCAGGAGGCATAATCCAGAACATCATCTTCCCCTCCTGCCACTCCAGTTTTCACTGGATTTCTTTCTCCCACACAGCTTTTGGAAGTGAAGGAGACCTGCTTTCTTTTGCATGTGGGTATTTGATTGCAAAAGCTTGCACATGGAGAGTTAATACATCAGGGAGGCCCTACCTCACACCTTACCTTCTCTATGGAAAAGGCCACATTCTATTCTGAGCTGCGGGTCTGAGTCAGTTCGGAATCTGCTCTCAGGTTGCCACAAAATATCACAAGTGACCTCTGTGTAAGAAGAAATCGGCCTCTTCCAAAGCCAGCCCTGGGGCAACATGGGGCAACTTGGGTGGTTACTGTACCTTTATGCATCCTTCTTTCTCGAGACATTTTTCAAGGGCATTTGACAGTCACAAGAGCTGGATGGAAACCAAATTACTCAGGGCTTGCATGGCTAATTAAAACCATCACAATGGGAGGCAAAAGTCCGTGAAAGGTTTAATAAATAAATAATTGCCGAGACCACCCTGCAGCTCACAGTTTGACATTTCATTATCCAGCAGATGAAGGTATGAGGGAGAAAACAAAATCTGAAAGATGCCGAGAGGGACAGGATGCCGTATGCAAAACCTTATGTGGTGGCCAGATCTCTATGCATATGGATTCAGGGTTGGCTGAAGGAGACCAGCCCTGTATGGAGTCTAAATATAATTTCCTGCCTTCCTTCCTGCCTTCCTGCCTTCCTTCCCTCTCCTTCTCCCTTCTTCTAGTCTGCACTTGAGTCTCTTCCGACGCCAGCATGGGCGAGAGGCTGGAGCTGTGGCTCAAGTTGTCCATGGGAGCCAGCTGTTTACCCCTGGCCCTGAGTCAAGGGGAAGAGCAGAGCTGGGATGGTGAAGGAGGCAGGATGTCAAATTCAGGGACAGCCCCCCCCCCTCCACAAGCGGCAGAAGATTTGGTGTCATGAGAGCGTGTGTGCCCCGCAATCCCCAGCCCCCTCACCTGTTCCATATTTTGACTCACCGAAGGTGGCAACCTTACCCTGAGGTCATCCTCAGCCTGAGACTTTGGACTACAGCTCCCATCATTCCCAGCCAATACAGCTAAGCTGGCCGGGGCTGATGGGAGTTGTAGTTCAAAGCATCTAGAAGGCACCAGGTTGGCACAGACTGCCTTTGTTCTTCCTCCCGTTCAGATGTTTCTTTCAAACTCTTCCGCTGAATTAGAGATGGATGTAAATGGAAGTGGAAGCTTTCTGTGTGTGTGTGTGTGTGTGTGTGTGTGTGTGTGTGAGAGAGAGAGAGAGAGAGGGGGGGGGAGAGGGAGAGGGAGGGAGGGAGAGAAACCAAACCAAAACTCCCATTCAAAGGTCTATTACCTCAACACTTTGCCACTTGTATAGGAGACGAGGAGGGGTAGCGGGGGGGGGGGCAATTTAAATCATAATGAAATGCTAACAGACTAGTAGGACCCGTTTGTATGTTGGTTTCTCAGAGGAAAAGAGTTGCCTTGCCTTGCTTGTAATTGCTGTCGGCTTTTAAGCTCTCCTCTTTTCAGAAAACACTTTCAAGTGTTCCTACAAAGGGGAGGGGGGACAGTTTCCAAGCAACCAGCAAGCCCTGAGTGCCTAGAATTCAAACGTGATTGACATGGACTCCCCCCCCCCCAAAGTGAGCATGCCGCTGCTGCTGCCGCTGCTATCACTACTACAATGGGTGCCATGAGAACATAAGGAGAGCCTGCTCGATCAAGCCAACAGCTCGTCTTGTCCAGCATCCTGTTCTCACAGTGGCTAACCAGATGACTGTGGGAAACCCCACAAGTAGTTCCAAAGCACAAGAGCAGTCTGAGATACCCACCAAGTGGCATTCAGAAATGTTGCTGGAAGCAGAGCACAGCCATCGTGGTTAGTATCTTTACTCTCCATGAATTTGTCTGTCGTCTTTTTAAGCCATCTAGGTTTGATGGCCATCACTGCCTCATGTGGGAGTCAGTTCCATAGGTTCACTATGCACTGCATGAAGAAGCACTTTCTTTTATCCGCCCCGAATCTTCCAACATGCAGCTTCAAGGAATGTCCCTGAGTTCTAGAGTTATGAGAGAGGGAGAAATTTCATTCTCTATTTCATTCATTATTTTTGCAAACATCTCTCACGTCTCCTCTGGCTCACGAAATGTGAGGGAGCAGCCATACCGCAGGGGCTCCCACACTGCTGCAAGCGATATATTGGGAGGAATTCCACACCATGCTATTGCAAACATACAATCTCCACACGCTTATCAGCTTTCCAGATGAAGCAATGTCTCCTCCTGTCTTGTGCTGTTCTGGGAAGTTCTCTAACTCCAGCAAGCCAATTTCCGTGTAGGTATGCCTAGGGAGGGAGGAGAGGAAAGAAGTCCCATTGTGCAAGCAAAAGTCCCCGTGCAAGGCTTCCGATGATGAGCACTGCTAGGTGAATCCTGTCCAATATTTGTCTCTTGCCTTTATATCCCAACTTCCTTCCATTCCACCACATTATCCCTCCACCCTGCACTCTGACCCAACCCATGCCTTCTTAGCTTGTTAGTCTTTTGCTGCCTAGCCTACTGCCTGCCAAGGCCCCATGCCCAGCAGTTCCCTAGTGATTAATAAAATACAGAGACAAGTACTTAGGATTTGGGGCTAAAAGGCCACAACTTTATTGGTTTACGTAATCTGGTGAACCGGGTTCATGTCCCCGCTCCTCCACATGCAGTTGCTGGGTGACCTTGGGCTAGTCACACTTCTCTGAAGTCTCTCAGCCTCACTCATCTCATAGAGTGTTTGTTGTGGGGGAGGAAGGGAAAGGAGATTGTTAGCTGCTTTGAGACCCCTTAGAGGAGTGTTAAAGCGGGATATCAAATCCAAACTTCTTCTTCTTCTTCTTCTTCTTCTTCTTCTTCTTCTTCTTCTTCTTCTTCTTCTTCTTCTTCTTCTTCTTCTTCTTCTTCTTCTTCTTCTTCCAGATGTGAGCGGTTTGGCTTAGGAATTGGGTGAAACCAGGCTATATCTTGACTCCATCCCATCTGCAGGGAGTCGAACGAAGGGTAAACCACGAGAAGGGGGAGCTCTGTGATTTACATCAGGGTGCCCCGAGGGGTCCCTGTTGGGGTCGTGGCATGATCCTAGCCCACATCTGTGCTTCGGACAGGATCCACACACCCAGATCCCTTTAACAGGATACCCTTGTTGACCTCCCCCCCCCCATTAAACAAAGGCTTACCTAACTGCCCTTCAAGGCCAAACGGCTTGCCGCCAACACTCTCACACCTGCAACCAACCTCTAATGCCCTCCACGATGCCTTTCAGCCAGATATTGTTTCCCACGTCAGAAAGATGTACTTTCAGACCATATACAGTATGAGGAGCGTGAGTTGTCATGAGCCATGCTGATTGCTAGACTGATTGAAAGGCCATTTTTAGTTTGTAATTAAAGCTTTGGTAGATTCATTGCCTCTGTCAGTCACTCAAATCTTGCAGCTCCAAAGGCCAAAGCATACAGTGGTACCTCGGTTTATGAACACAATTGGTTCCGGAAGTCTGTTCATAAACTGAAGCGTTCATAAACTGAAGCGAACTTTCCCATTGAAAGTAATGGGAAATGAATTAATCCGTTCCAGATGGGTCCGCGGGGTACTTAAACTGAAGCGTTCATAAACTGAAGCGAACTTTCCCATTGAAAGTAATGGAAAGTGGAATAATCCGTTTCAGATGGGTCCGCGGAGTACTTAAACTGAAGCATTCATAAACTGAAGCATGGGTGTAATTGGTTCCGGAAGTCTGTTCATAAACTGAAGCGTTCATAAACTGAAGCGAACTTTCCCATTGAAAGTAATGGAAAATGAATTAATCCGTTCCAGATGGGTCCGCGGTGTTCATAAACCGAAAATTCATAAACCGAGGTGTTCATAAACCGAGGTTCCACTGTATATGTATACAAATAAAAAAACACCTCTCTGGTCCATCTAAGCTAGCATGCAGTTTGCAGAGATCACTGTCAGTTTTTATGCCCAAGGGTGTATTTGGATTTTTGTGTGTGTTTGTGTCACCTCTTCTCATCCCCCCCTCTCTCAGATCTATACCATCACAACCAGAGAATCAGAAAGAGAGAAAGCAAATAGACATACACTCACTGTTTCGAGGGATATGGGTAAAGGTTGTATCCCATAGAATTATCCCGCAGAATCTTCAAATATCTCAAGGGCTGTCACATGGAAGATGGAGCAAGCTTGTTTTCTCTAGCTCTGGAGTATAGGACTCAAACCAATGGCTTCAAGTTACAAGAAATGAGATTCTGACTAAACACCAGGAAGAACTTTCTGACCCTAAGAGCTGTTCAACAGTGGAATGGTCTCCCTCTGGAGGTTGTGGACTCTCCTTCCTTGGAGTTTTTAAGCAGTGGTTTGATGGCCATCTGTCATGGATGCTTTGGCTGAGATTCCTGCACTTGCAGGGGTTGAACTAAATAACTCTTGGGGGCCCTTTCAACTCTACAATTCTGTGATTCTACTCTGAACCTTGAAAAGAGCTTAGAGCTGAATGCAGAAATTGGAAAGAACATCTCATGTCATTTCAGGGCCCAGATATCAGCCAGGCTGGCGTGGGATCATCCCAGGTCTGGTGTGGGGGGCACTCTGAAATGCTAGCTATTGGTTCAGGGTTGCTTTCCTCTTAGCACGTTTCTCCATTGCATCCTGAGTAAAGGCTGTTGTCCAATTGGGGCGCTTTCAGGCCAGTGTTTCCCAGTTGTCAGTGTTTATACTACATTTATTAAGATTTGCCTTGAGACAGTCTTTAAACCTCTTTTGTTGACCACCAGCATTACGCTTTCCATTTTAAAGTTCGGAATAGAGTAGTTGCTTTGGAAGATGATCATCAGGCATCCACACAACATGATCAGTCCAACGATGTTGAAGAATCATTGCTGGTGATCTTTGCTTCTTCCAGTACACTGGTATTAGTTCACCTGTCTTCCCAAGTGATGTGTAAAATATTTCAGAGACACCGTTGATGGAATCTTTTGAGGAGTTGGAGATGGCGTTATAAGTGGTTCATGTTTCACAAGCATATAGTAAGGTTGGTAGTACAATAGCTTTGTAAACAAGCACTTTGGCTTCCCTGTGAATGTCCCGGTCCTCAAATACTCTGCACTTCAATCGGGAGAAAGCGGCACTCTCAGAGCTCAGGCGATGCTGGATTTTGGCATCAATGTTGGCCGTTGTGGAACGGTAACTGCCTAGGTAGGAGAAGTGATCAACATTTTCCAACGTTACACCATTGAGTTGGATTTGTGGCGCTGCAGAGGGGTTATTTTGTACTTGTTGGTGCAGCACTTTGTTTTTTTGGATGTTGAGTGATAGGGCATTTTAAATATAGCATAACCATGAAGCTTTTAGGGTGGAGTGTATTATAAATTGAGTGGGTAGATGGATAGAGAGTAGAATTTCTTACCCACTCTGGGAAATAATCAGAATTCTTCTTACCTGATGAAAAGGCAATAGTAGAATACAGATAGCAGTTTCCATGAAATGAAAAGCTCTCAAAGAAAGGGTAGGTGACATTCAATTTCCTGTTCTTTCTCTTCAAGGACGGCTAGGAGGACTACTTGGTCCAAACCTTGGAAGAAGTACTGAGTTCATTCCCCAGAGTGCCCAACAGGTTGCAATCCGCCCCCGCCCCCGTCAACTTGAATTGAGGTTAATAATATCTAAATTGGTTTGGCTTTGCAACTCTCGCTCCCATAGCTGGTCCTTATCTGATGGATAAAAGTGGCAGATGTCCTTGATGCTTCAGCAAATAGATTGTAAGAACCAGAGTGAACTTCACAGGCTTCACGACGAAGATAAATGACTACTACAATCTCGATTTTGCCCCAGCATTCCCACAGATGCATCACACATAATGAATACTGATCTGAGTGCCTGCAATGAAATCTAGATAAAAAGGTTGCCCCAGTTTGTATCACCAACTGGTAGGGAGACGTTGGGAATTTTGAAGTGGTGGGGGGAAGGAAAAGAGAAACCCCATACATTTTCTTGGGTGTAAAACAGTAGTTATGTGCTTATAGTGACTGGCTATGTGCACATATATCTGTTGTAACTTGGTTTTTGTGTGTGTGGAGGGCATGTGAAGTGGACTTGAAGACAACTGGAGGAGACTCAAACTGGTGTGAAGACTGGTTGCTTACCATCTTGCCCACCCCGTCCCCTGTGGCGGCATTAACGGGGTACCCCGTTAAAGGGGTCTGGAGGGAAGTCTCTGTCCAATGATCCAAGTACATAGGGCTGGCGGACCATAGAGCTTCCCTGAGCGTTTGGGCGCCATCTGCATAAACCTGTGTTTTGCAGTGGATCCACCCCCAAATAGACTCTGTCATCCCTTAGGTCCTCAGTGGGGGTGGGGAGAGGAGCTGAGAGGGAAACACACCCAGGGCCCATGCCAAAGCTTCCTAATTCAGAAGGCAATAAAGTTGTGGCCATTTAAATCCCAGACAGTTGTTGTGTCCATTCATTTTACCACTCAGCAGTTAGGCGCGCTTGGAGGGGGAACTCTGTGGCTGGACACACAATGCTACTAAGCCTGCTTGGAGTATAAGTTGGATATATACTGTAATTATCTTTAAGATAATCCACAGAAAAATCAGTCCATCCACTTCTCCCTTTGGGCTGGGTTGGGCTGTTGGGAGATGTCAGAGGTTATTACGGCTACTCTGGAGTAACGACTCTGCACCTGCTTGTCTTTAAACAGTCTTTATTGGTGCATGCTATGTACAGTGTAAAGTGGTGTCAGAACACATGTCTTCTCAGTCCGATCCAGAATCCGGGACTGCCCCTCTCCGCCCCCTTTTCCAAAATAAAAGATGCGGAACTGACAGTCTCCTCCCTTTCCGTTGTCTCCTCAATTCCGGAACCGGGGGGGGGGGGTTAAAGGTCTGCTCTCCATGTTTTCTCTTTCCCCCCTGCTCCTCTCCCTCAGTTCCTGGCTGTGGTGCTCAGGCTCTTCCAAGGTACCAGAGCCCTGATTCCCTCTTCCTATTTCCTGCTTAGCCTCTGCTGAGTCTGCGCTCTCACGACTGCTGGTGGATGAGCTGCTCCTGATTAGAGGCAGGGGGGGGGGGTTCCTGCACTCCCTGCCTCTTACAGGAGAGCATGGAGGTAATCTTCTGCCCACCCCTGTCAGGCTCTGTTAGTTTAACAACAACAACAACAACAACAACAACAACAACAACAACAACAACAACAACAACAATTTATTATTTATACCCCACCCATCTGGCTGGGTTTCCCCAGCCACTCTGAGCGGCTCCCAACAAAATATTAAAAACATGATAAAATATCAAACATTAAAAACTTCCCTAAATAGGGCTGCCTTCAGAAGTCAGATTGTTGTTTATTTCCTTGACATCTGATGGGAGGGTGTTCCACAGGGCGGACACCACTACCGAGAAGGCCCTCTGTCTGGTTCCCTGTAACCTCACTTCTCGCAATGAGGGAACCGCCAGAAGGCCCTCGATGCTGGACCTCAATGTCTGGGCAGAATGATGGGGGTGGAGACACTCCTTCAGGTATACTGGACCGAGGCCGTTTAGGGCTTTAAAGGTCAGCACCAACACTTTGAATTGTGCTCGGAAACGTGCTGGGAGCCAACGTGCTGGGGCTGGTGTTATGTGGTCTTGGCGGTTGCTCCCAGTCACCAGTCTAGCTGCCACATTCTGGATTAGTTTCCGGGTTACCTTCAAAGGCAGCTTCACGTAAGTACCGGTAATATTTTTATTATTTATACCCTGCCCATCTGACAGGGTTTCTCAAGCCACTCTGGGTGGCTTACAGCATATATTAAACATAGAAAAACACCATACATTAAAAACTTCCCGATAAAGGGTTCCACACTGGTTGTTCCACTTGCTCCTTCTTCCATCTGCCCAAAGTGTGCTGCTAACATAATCCCTGAGCAAGAAGGTCCCCCCCCCCCCCACAGCCTGTCCTGACAAATCCACTGGATTTCAAGCTGGCCCTGTTGCCATTATGTGCCATTATGTGACAGCACTGGGCCCAATCCCATCCTAACTGCTTCACCAACTCCAGGCACACTTTTCAGCATGTGTCCCTACTGCCTTGTATGGCAGGGCTACAGGTGCAGAGGTGGCCCCACTGCTGGACTGTGGGAAGGGGAGACAGAAATTAGATTGCCCCCTCCCCTAAATCAGATTTCACTTTGCTGAGGACTCCACATTACTCCAGCATCCCCCCCCCCCAGTTCATGCACACAGCAGTCTTTCTTTTTACGTGGTTGGAAATTATGTCAGCCGAATGTGTTAGAGGTTATCAGAATCATACCTATTGGCCCTGCAACTTTTCCCAGCACACATTCACGCAAAGCCTATGCAATTTTATTCTATGTATTCTCCACGGAGCTCAAAGAGGGATCCACAGTTATCCCCCTCCTCATTTGATTCCCCCATGCAGGAGGTTAGGCTGAGGACCAACGAGCTTCATGGCCGAGTGAGGATTTGAACCCAGGTCTCATAAGTCCTTGCCTGATTCTCCGACCACTCCTCTTCACGAAGAGTCCACAAAACATTGTGAAAGGGGCTGTTCTCACCTATCAGGACCAAACTAAACATACCCGGTAATGTTAAGTGTGTGTTTGCATTTAATGTGCCCCTTAAAACTAAATAAAAGCAAATAGCATCTCTGTTGTTTGTGAGAATCGCAGTGTTGGAATCACAGTGGGTGGGGAGGGGGAGTTTAGTCCTTGTTTCTCCTGCTGAGATCCTGACAAAAACCATTCCTTTGAAGCTGCTATTTGCATTGGGAGGAAAACTCCAATTGGCACCCAAATGTGCATGTTAAATGCAAAGGCACATTTAACATCACATCTAGTGTGGCCCTAATTCCTCACTTACTGATGAAAGGCTGTGTTGGGACTGGCTAGCTGCTGAGAATTCACTTTAGCTTTCTTTTTTTTTAAAAAAAAGTTGTGCAATTGCCTTTACATTTATTTCTGAAGCTGGTTTTGGTTTTCTATCTATTTTACATTTGCATGGTGAGCTTTCTCACGAACCCTGAATGTTCATCATTGTGGTATGCAAGTGCAAATAAATAAGCAGCAAAAAATGAAGCCACTTTGTATTTATCGAAAGTCTGTTTGCATTGTTTCTGCATTGCTCTTTGAGATATATGTCTAACAGAGAGAGAGAGAGAAGGATGAACCCAGCCCCTCCCCCAGTTGTTATTACATTTATATCCTGCCTTTCCTCAAAAGAGCTGAAGGATTAATAATAATAATAATAATAATAATAATAATAATAATAATAATAAATTATTTATACCCTGCCCATCTGGCTGAGTTTCCTCAGCCACTCTGGGCGGCTTCCAACAAAATATTAAAATACAATAGTCTGTTAAACATTAAAAGCTTCCCTAAACAGGGCTGCCTTCAGATGTCTTCTAAAAGTCTGGTAGTTGTTTTTCTCTTTGACATCTGGTGGGAGGGCATTCCACAGGGCGGGTGCCACTATCGAGAAGGCCCTCTGCCTGGTTCCCTGCAACTTGGCTTCTCACAACGAGGGAACCGCCAGAAGGCCCTCGGTGCTGGACCTCAGTTTCCAGGCAAAATGATGGGGGGTGGAGACGCTCCTTCAGGTATACTGGACCAAGGCTGTTTAGGGCTTTAAAGGTCAGCCCCACACTTTGAACTGTGCTTGGAAACGTACTAGTCTAACAATTCTCGTTTTACCCACATAATTGCCCTAGGAGGGAGGTCGGGTCATGACAGGCCCAAGGTCACCAAGTGAGACTTATGGTTGAGTGGGGTTTGAACCCTGGTCTCCCAGGCCCTAATCTAACACTCTAATGACTACACCACCCAAATGCTAAAGAAATATCATATCTCACTTTTTAAAAGACTGAACACTACTGGAGAGGGACTGGGGGGAAACATAGTGTGAGGGACAGGGGATATCGCGAAGTCCCTCCCCTCCTGAGTTCAAGCCCGTCCCCGAGCAAAGGGGAAAGCAGGGAGAGTTCCGATTCCAGTGGGGAAGCAGGAAGTCGTGTCCGAGGCTCAGGCAAGGTAGAGGAGCCAGGGTCCCAGGTGGGACAGGAAGGGGCAAGCAAGGGGGGAAGACCCATCCCCCCAACTCCAGAATTACGCAGGAAGAGGAGGGGCAAGAGGATGGGTCTGCCAAAGCTTTTGTGTTGGAGAAAGACGCGCCAAAAGCCATTAGGAGGTTCTGGAACCGACTGACCACATCACTCCGTGTAAATAGCAATGACTTGAGCACTGTAAATACGCAGCACCAATAAAAGAATAAAATGCAGAGCTGCGTGGCGTCGTTACTCTGAAGTAGTCCACTCCGGCCACCGTGACAGCAACCTCCTAATCATTTTTGGGCTACTTTGGAGTTGCCGGGATGAGCGTGTCAGAGGCGGAGAAGTGGCGGCAGATCGCGGAGCAAGCCCAGCTAGAACTGCAGCAGCTGTCGCTGCAGGCGCAGGGAGAATTGAAGGCAGCTAAAGAGGAGACTAAGAAGGTCCAGGACGACCGGCTACAACTTGCGGAACAGGTGAGAGAGCTTCAGGAAAAAGAGCAGCAATTAAGGGCGGTGGCGGTAGACCTCCAAAACAAGCTGGATGCAGAGAAAAACAAGGCGGGAGGGGCACCCCAAGTCCAAGTGCTGCCAGGAAGGAGAGCTGGGACCCTAGTTAGCAAGTTCAATGGAGACCCGAAGGAATTTCAAGGCTTTGAGACTGAGATTGTGTATGCTCTTGAGCTGCACCACGATGAGTTCCCTGATGATGAGCACAGAGTAGCGTTTATTGTGGAGCACCTTACCGGGGCAGCCAGGGAGTGGCTAAGACCGTTAATTGCAACAAGGAATCCTTGCATGAAGAATGTCAAACTATTTCTAGAAGGTTTGAAAACGATGTATTCGTCCGATAGTCATATGGACCAGACTAAGGAGGAACTTCATAATTTACGCCAAGGAAATATGACAGTTCGCGCGTATTGGGCGAAATTCACCATGCTGGTGCACAGATTGGGGTGGGAACTGGGGTCCCCCCCAATGCAAGCGGCGTTCTACTTGGGGTTGCATGAGGAGGTGAAGGATGAGCTCTCGAGAGGTCCAAAGCCCAGTGATATGGATCAGCTGAGCAAAGCGGCTCTGGCGGTGGGGGTGAGACAGGAATCCCGGTGGAGCGACAAACAAGCAACGCGCGCAAAGCGGGCTTGGTTCCCACGGTCGCAGGAGAAACCACTCCCCCAACAACCCTTTCAAGCCACGCCTGGGGCCAGCCAGGACCAGGAACCCATGCAGATTGATAGCGCGCGCGCGCGGGCTTTTCAAACCCCAGCGGCGCCAAGACGCAAGGAGGGAAAGGGCGGGAATTGCTTTCTCTGCAACTCCCCCCAGCATCTCGTCAGAGACTGCCCACATCGCAGGGAGTGGCAAGGAAGGGCGGGAACGGTGGTGCCCTCCCCCACTGACGCAGCACCACAGCAGGGAAACGGGAAAGCCTGGCTGCAGGAGACAAGGGGCAGCAGCCAGGCACAGTCAGCAGACAACAGCCCCAGCCCACCCACCCGCACAGAGAGGAGCAGAGCCAGCCCACCCCTCCCAGAGCAGGAGTGGTTCTAGAAGTCACGCTAACGCTCCCAAATGGCTATCCCCTGACAGTCCTTGCCTTAATTGACAGTGGTGCCTCAGCGAACTTCTTCTCGAGAAACTTTGCAGAAGAGCACCAGATCCAGCTTCTGCAGCTGGATTTTCCCCTTCACGTGGCAACCATTGACGGCAGAGAGCTGCTGGGGGGGGCCATCACTCATCAAACCCCCCCCATGAGAATGACGGTGGGAAGGCACTCAGAGACACTGGCATTCAACGTCACCACCATCTCAGACCCCCCCATCGTCTTGGGCATGAGCTGGCTGGCGCGCCACGACCCCTCCATCAGTTGGCACCAGAGATGCATCACTTTTGGATCGGACTTTTGCCTGGAACATTGCATGCAGCACCAACCAGGGGAGGGGCCTCCGATAGCCACGGTGGCCACCATGCACGTCAAAGGGGGTGCGGCGATACCCAAGCCGTACTGGGACCTGCAGGAGGTCTTCAGCGAAGCGGAGTCCGACCACCTACCCCTACACAGGCCTTTTGACTGCCAGATCAACCTGGTGCCAGGGGCAACTATACCCCCAGCCAAGCTGTACGCCATGTCAGACCAGGAACTGGAGGATCTGCGCGCTTTCATCGACAAGAACCTCAAGCGGGGGTTCATCAGAGAAAGCAAGGCAGCAGGGGGCAGCCCGGTCTTCTGGGTGGACAAGAAAGACACGCAACAGCGCCGCCTGGTGGTGGATTTTAGACGGCTGAATTCGGTGACAGAGCCAGTGGCTTTCCCCATGCCCAGAGTGGATGATCTCCTGACAGCAGCACGCAGGGGCAAGATTTTCACCAAGCTAGACCTGAGGGGGGCGTACAACTTGATCAGGATCCGGGAAGGCGATGAATGGAAGACCACGATGTTCACGCCTCTGGGCTCTTTTGAATATCTGGTGATGCCCTTCGGGTTGCAAGGGGGCTCAGCCTGCTTCCAGGCCTTCATGCACCACGTCCTGGGGTCCCTCCTCTTCAAGAACTGCTTGGTCTTTCTGGATGACATCCTTATCTATTCCAATGACCCAGTGCAGCATGTGAAAGATGTCAGGGAAGTGTTGCAGCGCCTGAAGGAGAACCACCTGTATGTGAAGCTGGAGAAGTGCAAGTTTCACACCAAGGAGGTGGACTTCCTGGGCTACAAGCTGTCAGACAAGGGGCTGGCGATGGACAAGGACAAGGTGCAGGCCATCCTGGACTGGCACAGCCCCAGGACGCGCAAAGATGCCCAACGCCTACTAGGCTTCGCCAACTTCTACAGGAAGTTCATCAAGAACTTCTCTCGCGTTACGGCTCCCATCACGGACTGCCTGAGAGGCAAGCAGAAGTTCAGGTGGACACCAGAGGCGCAAGCAGCGTTCGAAAGCCTCAAGAGGGTGTTCGCCTCGGACCAGAACCTGTTCCACGTGGTCCAGGACGCGCCCCTACGCATTGAGACAGATGCTTCTGAGAAAGCTGTGGGCGCCATTTTGTTGCAACTGGACACCAACAGGGAGTGGAGACCCTGTGCCTTCTTCTCCAGGAAGTTGACACAGCCCGAGCGCAACTACACCGTGTTTGACAAAGAACTTCTTGCGATCCACGCTGCGTTCAAACATTGGAGACACTTCCTGGTGGGCGCCAAGCACCCCATCCAGGTGTGCACAGACCACAAGAACCTGGAGTTCTGGAGAACTGCCAGGGTGCTCAACCAGCGGCAGATACGGTGGGCAGAGTTCTTCTCGAACTTCAACTTCTCCATACACTACATCCCGGGAGAGCAGAACGTCAGGGCGGATGCCCTCTCCCGCAAGCCAGAGTACATGGAGGAGGAGGAGCCACCAGCCCCAAGGCACATTTTCCCCCCGTCGGCATGGTCCTGCGGAGCAGCAGTGGTGAGCGAGGCAGAACTCACAGCACTGACGGCAGCGGATGACTTTGCCAACCGCATCTTCAGAGAACTGAGAGGGGGGAGGGAGCAGGCAAAAGACTTTGCAGAACGCAGAGGGCTGCTTTTCTACAAGGGGGCACTGTACCTGCCCACCACCCAGCTCAGACGTACGGTCCTCAAACAGATGCACGACAACCCAACGGCGGGGCATTTTGGAAGGGACAAGACCACTCACCTAGTCATGAGACACTTCTGGTGGCCAGGGGTGAGGGAAGATGTTCGAGACTATGTACGGGGCTGTGACACCTGCCAGCGGGCAAAGGTGGTCAGAGCAGCGCCACCAGGGTTGCTGGAGCCCTTAGCCACGCCACACAGGCCGTGGGAAGTGCTGTCCATGGACTTCATCACAGATCTGCCTTCTTCCCGGGGTAAGACCGCAGTGTTGGTGGTGGTGGACCTCATGTCCAAAATGTGCCACTTTATACCGTGTGCCAGGGCAGTCTCTGCAGAAGAGACAGCCAAACTGTTTGTTGATCACGTTTTCAGACTGCATGGATTACCTTTAAGGGTTATTTCGGATCGTGGCCGCCAATTTGTTTCCAGGTTCTGGCGGCGGCTCATGAGCCTCCTGCAGGTGGAGGTCAGCTTGTCGACGGCTAGACACCCGCAGACCAACGGACAAGCGGAGAGGGTCAACGCCATTCTGCAGCAGTACCTGAGATGCTACGTCAGCCAGAGGCAAACGGACTGGGTGGATCGCCTGCCACTAGCAGAATTTGCCTACAACAATGCAGTGCACGTCTCCACAGGGGTGTCGCCCTTTAAGGCCAATTACGGGCGCGACCTCAGATCTTTCCCAGAGAGGGAGGGGGAGGAGGAGGAGGAGGGCCCACAGGCTGAGGATTGGGCAGAGGAACTGGAGACGGTGCACCAGCAGCTCAGAGAACACTTGGAGAGGGCCAAGGAAGCGTACAAAAAGGGGGCAGATCGCCACAGGCGACTAGGGGAGGTCATCAGGGTGGGGGACAAGGTGTGGTTGTCCTCGGAGGGCCTTCCCACCAGAGGGAGGTGCAAAAAGCTGGCACCCAAAAGGCTGGGCCCCTTCACGGTCACGCAACAGGTCAACCCGGTGGCATACAGGCTGGCACTGCCAGAGGACATGAGGGTGCATCCAGTGTTTCATAGATCGCTGCTGTCGCCGTACAGGGAAAGCAGCAGGCTCCGAGACAGCGAACAAACCCCCGAGGGAGGGGGGGAGAGGGAAGGCAGGGAGCAACTCAATGAGGCCACGGCCATCCTGGATTCAAGGTGGGGGGTGGGGGGACTGGAGTACCTCATGGCATGGGAGGATGCTCCACCGTCCCAGAATGAATGGGTCCCAGCCACTCAGATACAGGAGGAATTCTTGGTGGAAGAATTTCACGCCCTCTTTCCCCACAGACCCAAGCCCTGGCACATGGAAAGGGAGGGGGAGGAGGAGGAGGCACGGGAGAGCAGCTCACCATGGCGCTGGGAAGCGGAGTTTGAGGAACCAGAGGATGAGGTATGGGTGTCACCGAGATCCACCCAGTCAGAGGAAGGAGCAGATTGGCAGAACGTTTTTACCCCCACCAGCTCTGACGCCACGGACTTTTTGGGATTCCCGTCCGCCCAGGCGGAAGGGGGGGGCTCGCAGGACTGGGGGGAGGTATTCACACCAACGGGCTCGGAGAGCACTGAGTTCTTAGGCTTCCAGTCGTCACCGACACATGGGGGGGGGCCTGGGGAGGGGTGAAGGAGAGCTTGGGAGGGGGGTGGATGTGAGGGACAGGGGATATCGCGAAGTCCCTCCCCTCCTGAGTTCAAGCCCGTCCCCGAGCAAAGGGGAAAGCAGGGAGAGTTCCGATTCCAGTGGGGAAGCAGGAAGTCGTGTCCGAGGCTCAGGCAAGGTAGAGGAGCCAGGGTCCCAGGTGGGACAGGAAGGGGCAAGCAAGGGGGGAAGACCCATCCCCCCAACTCCAGAATTACGCAGGAAGAGGAGGGGCAAGAGGATGGGTCTGCCAAAGCTTTTGTGTTGGAGAAAGACGCGCCAAAAGCCATTAGGAGGTTCTGGAACCGACTGACCACATCACTCCGTGTAAATAGCAATGACTTGAGCACTGTAAATACGCAGCACCAATAAAAGAATAAAATGCAGAGCTGCGTGGCGTCGTTACTCTGAAGTAGTCCACTCCGGCCACCGTGACACATAGGGTTACTGGTTTTGCCACTGACATTCCATACAGTGGAAACTTGAAGAAGGGCCTTCTTGGTGGCATCACCCAAGCTTTGGAACTCCTTACCAAGGGAGGACTGCCTTGCGCCTTCTCTGGGGACTCTCCACCAGCACACACAAAAAATGTTGGATACACATTGACAACTGGGAAACACTGGCATGCGAGTGCTCCAATTGGAGAACAGCCTTTACCAAAGTTGTCATGGGCTTTGAAGACACTCAAACTCAGGACACAGGGGAGAAACATGTTAAGAGGAAGGCATGCTTGGCAAACCCTCACCATGATCAATTCCCACCTGGAAACCTATGTCCGCACGGTGGAAGGACGTGTGGATCCAGAATTGGCCTCCACAGTCACTTACGGACTCACTGTTAAAACCTTGTTTATGGAAGACAAACTTACTCAGCTACGAGTCATTGCCAAAGAAGAAGAAAAAGAAGATTCTCATAAGCAGATTGTTACATCCATTGTAAGTATTGTAGGGACATGGGTGGCGCTGTGGTTTAAGCCACGAGCCTCTTGGGCTTGCCGATTGTAAGGTTAGCAGTTCGAATCTATGTGATGGGGTGAGCTCCCATTGTTTTGTCCCAGCTCCTGCCAACCTAGCAGTTTGAAAGCATACCAGTGCAAGCAGATAAATAGGAAACGCTGCGGTGGGAAGGTAAATGACATTTCTGTGCGCTCTGGCTTCAGTCACGGTGTTCTGTTGTGCCAGAAGCGATTTAGTCATGCTGGCCACATTACCTGGAAAAGCTGCCTGCAGACAAACACTGGCTCCCTTGGCCTGAAGCGAGATGAGCACCACACACCATAGTCAAATTTAATAGGATTTAACTGTCCAGGGGTCCTTCACCTTCACCTTTACCTTACCTGTGTAATTTGTTCAACAGGCTGTTTTTCTTGTTTTGCCTCCATGTTTTTACGATTTGATTTTTCCCCACTTTACATTTTTCTGTAGTTAGTAAGCTGCCTTGAGCACTCTTTGGTGAAAAGGTAAGATACAAATCTATCGAATAATCAAATTTGTAAGCAAATAGGAAGTCCAGGCCTTATTTAAAGCAATTGCAACCAATCAAATGCCCAGGAAATAATCTGTCCTGTGGTACATTTCCCAGAGACATGCAAAATCCATGCTCATGAGAATGCATGATGTCTGAACAAGAAAATGTTTTGTCCGCATTTGAGTAGTGAAGCAAGTTGCTGAGACATCATCTCAAGCAGAAAGTTCCAGCTCATTGAAACAACGGTAGATTCATCATATGCATGAATGATTTCTGGAACAACAAAAATTAGAACATGAGCAAGCAAGCAAGAATAAGTGCAGATTCTGTACTCCCACACTGTCGAACCCAAGAGTGTCAATACGAAGCTTCCCTGGGGATGTCGGCACCAATGATGCATTCTTAAGCCAGCATGTTCTGCAGGAGATCAGGCTGCATCGCCGGGGAGGGAAACACACAATTCTTGCAAAAACACAAAGAAGGGGCTGTTGTCAGCATAATGTCACAAACACACATCCGGTGAACCTTGCAAAAAGCCCAGAGTCAATGGAAACCAGGGCAGAGCATCTTCTGTACACTAATCCCAGTGCAGAAGGGGAGATACTACGGCCCAATTGCTTATCTCATTCCACGTTTAGAATAGTAATTGTTGGAAAAGCTTTCATCCCTTGCAAGCATTCAATCTGGGGCAACCCTTCAAATTATTTCTGCTAGGCAAGCTACTCCAAGAAAGTGATACCAGCTTTTTCCTGCTGAAATAGATCCTGTAATACTGAGTGACACTTCATATTTTTGGCACCAAACTGGCACTTAGTTATTATAAGCTATCACATTACACCATGTAATGGCATAGAGAGCCAAGGTGATAAGAAACGTCAGCTCCTCCTGGCTATGGATTCGAAAAGGCCTCTTTTCTGTTCATCTATTTTTAGGCATTCGAGTCACTATCAACTCGAGTCATACCCATTATGGGGGGAAATAACATGACAAGACCAACAACTCAGCGAAGGCACTTCATGCCAACTTGTCAAATTCTCAGGCTGTCAGGAGGGACCACTTTGTTGGTATTCAAATTGTGACTTAGCTGAGCAGCTCTTAGAGGCAGGGGAGAGAAATGGAATCACACTTTGTTGCATTTATACTTAATTAATACTTAATTTCACAGGGCTTTTTAAAGGCCCCCCCAAGCTGAATCCCAGGAATGCTTACAACCACACTGTAAAGTAGGTCTGTGTGATGGTCTCGTAAAGCAGATGTTTTGCTTGCAAGAAGTCCCAGGCTTGCTCCGAGAGGTGCCTGGCACCCGTTGAGACTTGTGGAACATATGCCAGAAGGTCAATAATAGGCAGAGCTAGAGCCAATGACAGATGCAACCACAATCAACAACAGGCAGAGCCAACTAATTCTGGTTTTGTCCCCATCCTCATCCCAGCTGAGTCCTAGAAAGTCAACACTGATGCTAAGAAGGATAAAGCTGACAGCCAGTGCCATCTATTGGACTGGTTCTAAAGAAAAAGGTAAGCGTTGGGGCTGGCTGAGGGCCTAATTGTCAGGAGTCCAGGTTCCTCGCTTGATAACACAGTAAGCATAGGTAATTAAAAAGGAGGATTTATTGCAAAAATAAACAGATAGCTCTGCACAGCTTCAACCAAGCCTCCGGCATCATTACGCAAGATGACCCTTCTGAAGACTGCTTCTGGGGATGACAGAAGATATTGAACTTATGACCCTTATGTCTCTTGTTTTGCTTCCTCTCTAACAGCCCTCCCATTTGCTGACTCTTTGGACTGAGTGGATCAACTCCACCCTCTTCCAAGAGGCTGTTCATGCCTCTTTGTGCTTCCTGCGAGTTTTGGCTGTGTTCCAGCCTGCTCTCAGCTACTGCCTTATCAGCCAGCCCATCAAGGTCGGGAAGAGCAGAAGTCTGCAACTGCCAGCTCTCTCCTTCCTGACTAACATCTAAGCCTCTCTGTTCCTGGCTGCTTTCTGCAGCTGGCTGCAAACCTTCGCTTGGAGCTGGCTCATTCCTGACACTAATGGTCCAGCCTCCACTGTTAAAAACATAAGAAGATGGGAAGAACCTGCTGGATCAGGCCAGTGGCCCATCTGGTCCAGCATCCTGTTCTCACAGTGGCCAACCAGATAACTGTGAGAAACCCTCAAGCAGGACCCAAGCACAAGGGCAGTCTGTGATTCCCAGCAACTGACATTCAGAAGCATTGCTGGAAGCAGATTAGAGCCATCATGGTTAGTACCTTTGTTCTCCTGAATTTATCTATTCTCTTTTAAAGCCATCTAGGTTGGTGGCCATCACTGCCTCCTGTGGGAGTGAGTTCCATACTGCATGAAGAAGTATGTTATTTTATCTGCCCCGACTCTTCCAACATTCAGCTTCACTGGAGATCCACAAGTTCTAGTATTACAAGAGAAGGAGAAAAGGTTTTCTCTATCCCCCTTCTTCGCCCCATACATAATTTCATAAACTTCTACCATGTCATTATAGTCTCCTGTTACTCACCTTGTCTCTAAACTAAGGAGGCTCAAATGCTGCAACCTTGCCCCACAGGGGAGTTCCATCCCCTTGATGGAAAAGAGCTCTTTCCCCTTGATCATTTTGTAGGTAGGTTTGGGGGAGATTTCCTACCTGAAACCCTGGTTTGGGGTAGAAATCCTACCTGAAACACTGCTGCCAGGCAGTGCCAACAATGTTGCGCTAGAATGACAGTGTTTTATGGCAGTTTCCTATCATTTCACTCCAAACAGTCATTGCTGGGAATGGAGGAATAATTCGTTTGGTCTACTTACCGCAGAGGACCAACCCGATCCAACCCTTTAGAAGTGTCTTGTGGATCAGAATGCCATTCTCAACTAAAATATCCATTTTTCTGGATTTTGTAATACTGTTTCAGCATGCAAAAAGTGCACACAAAAATACATATCACACACACACACACACATTTTAAGATAAAATGTATTTTAAGATGAAAGGCAATGAATGTAAAATAAAAGTAAAATAAATAAATAAATAAATAAATAACAACAACAACAACAACAACAATATAAAATAAATGTAAAAGGAAATAAATGTAAAATGTCTGTACAAAATGCATGCAATTTAAATGCAGTCTTTCTGTGCATTATATTAAAGCAGATGCATGAAACGGGACGGAACGCACCTATGACTGTGAGCTGGCAAAGCTGAAACAGGATGGAATTATGCTGCTCGTTCTGTCCCTAGTGGCAATAATCTGTTCCCACCACTGAACACAATGGCTAATTCAGCCAAGAAGCCCCACCTGCCTGCCTGCCTGCCTGCAGTTCTAATACTAGGTAGGCTCACTCCCTGGGGAATCCATAAGGATGAAAGAAAGTGAGCCCATCATACATATACAAAAGGTGCTGTATAGCCCATTCAGCAGTAGCAACTGTGGCATTTTTACAGCAATATCAGCTTGAAAATAGTGATGCCCCCCCCCATCACCCTGCATTTCTGCAGGATTGCTGCCATTCACAGAATATATATATACAGTATATTTGCTGCAGAGAAAGGATGACATTTCCCAAAAGTTTGTTTGGGATGGTGGTGCCTTACTTTAGGGCAGGCATAGCCAAACTCGGCCCTCCAGATGTTTTGAGACTACAGTTCCCATCATCCCTGACCACTGGTCCTCTTAGCTAGGGATGATGGGACTTGCAGTCCCAAAACATCTGGAGGGCTGAGTTTGCCTGTGCCTGCTTTAGGGTGATGCTGCTGATGACTGGAGCATCTGATTAACAGTGTGCATTTTTCTTTAAGCCTATTTTTAAAATTCTCACAGTAGCTCAGAGCTATGTCTACTTCCACCTCCTAGGAAGTTAGGAGAGGAGAGGAGAGGAGAGGAGAGGAGAGGAGAGGAGAGGAGAGGAGAGGAGAGGAGAGGAGAGGAGAGGTGGGGGAATGGTTTCAAATGTGCCAGTGGAGGTGATCTGACATTGCTGGTACATCTGGAATGTGCCAACCTCTCCACTGTCTTTTAAAAAAAATTTTTAAAAAAAGTTTCAAATTTTACATTTTAAAATTGAACATTTTACATACTTTTAAATATTCAATGACTTCCTTTCTTCTCTTTCCATGGTTCATTTTACATATCTCCCATGGGGGTTAGTGGTTACTTTGATTTCGGTATAACTGTAAACTGTTTTTTTATTGTTGTTACTGGTTTTCACTGATTTATTGGTTTATATATTGCTTGTATAGGATATCTTGTTTTTTTAATGTTTGATGCTTTATACATTGTAAGCCGCCCAGAGTGGCTAGGGAAACCCAGCCAGATGGGTGGGATCTAATTTTTAAAAATATTATTATTATTATTATCCTGCCTATTTTACTCTAACCATTTAAGTCCATTCTCCATTTTACATCATTTAAACATTATTCACACTGTTGAATTTATCTTAATGCTGCCAGCATTTTCAGCTGTGTACAATTATTTTCCATATATTCAATAAATATTTCCCACTCTTTAAATATATGTTCTTCTTGTTCTCTTAATCTGTGTGTTAAACCTGCAAGTTCTGCATATTCTAACATCTTACATTGCCACTCCTCCTTAGCTGGGACCTCACTCACTTTCCATTTTTAGGCTAGAAATATTCGTGCCGCCGTTGTTGCATAAACTTTTTCTGACATCTGGGTATTTCTGCCTGGATTATTCCCAATTAAAAAAACACCCCCACTGTTTTACCCTTCCCCCTCTACCTCCTGGTAAGAGGCAAGAAAGTGACCAATCAGAGATTGGGTGAGTGACGTTCAACCCACTGTGGGATGTGAAACACGTAGCAGTCAAGTACAACATTCCTAGAATGGACATGCTAGGAGATGCTTTGTACCAGCCAAGAGAAAACTTCCTGTGGGTGTGGCCTAATCTGGGTAGAGGAGAATACATTCTTATTTTGCTCCTCTCTTCTCCATTTTGTTTTTCTACGTGTTGGCAGTCACTTGAGACTAACTCCCACATGTACATGTATATTTTTGTAACCTAAGTGTGCCTTCAGGGATCCAACTGTGAACTGAATGAATGTGAGTAAATTACGTTTATGTAGACATGAATAAGACTGTCGTGTATTCTTTTTAACAGGGACAAGAAGGTATCTTATCAGGAATCTTAAAGAGAGAGGCTCATACGAGCCTGCAAGAATCAAACGCTGTGTGTTTAAAAGGGAATGTTTAATTCTGCTAAGATATAGAACTTGTTAACTCAAGTTAGGAAGGATATCAAACAATATATCCTCTTCTGCCTCCCTGAACATTCCCACACCCACAATGCATCCTGCTATTGAGTGAGCCCTTCTGAGCACGCTTCTCCTGGCTGATACCCAGCCATGCCAAAGACTGACATCAGACCTGTATATGTGATTAATACCTTTTCATTTTATAGAAGGGGGGAGCCATTTGGCATCTGCAAAAAGAAAAAAAGGAAAAAAAAAGGAGAGGGACAGAGTGGTTGCCATTATATCAAGAGATAGAGATCAGGTTCAGGAAAAGGAAACCCATCAAAATGCAATAAAAGAAAGAGAGTAGCTTTGTCAGCAGGCAAGAAATCCATGCAACCTAAAGCTGGAAAATATAAATAGAATTTAATAACAGGATTACTTTGCAAGTATACAACAGGGATTGAAAGAGAAAAAAAACCCTGCAATTAATTTATTTGGGGGGGGGAGCAGATTAGCATTTTCTTCTCTATTAGCAAAAATAAATTCAAGCATCATTATTCATCCTCTGAAGGACATTTGAAGGAGCATGCATCAAAATCATTCCTTCATGGAATTAATTTGAGAGAGAGAGAGGAAAAGTTTAACATTTTCCCAAAGCACTATTATTACAAAGATTATTGAGTGGTCTTCTTCATTTGCCTTGTCCAATCACCTCCTTTTCATGGGAAAAAAAGTTGGACCTCCATTGAGCAGCCTACCATTTCCATCTTTCTTTCTTTCTTTCTTTCTTTCTTTCTTTCTTTCTTTCTTTCTTTCTTTCTTTCTTTCTTTCTTTCTTTCTTCTTTCTTTCTTTCTTTCAACAAAAAAGAGCCCAAAGTGGTTAGCATTTGCAGAATGTTGACTTCATTCTTTTGCTAACTGACGAAGAAAACTGTGCAGCTGTGTTTCTGTGAGTTTGGAAAAGGATAAGACTGAAACACGTTTTCCTTTCCTCTTTCATGCCGATGTAAGGAATTCTAACTCCTATAGCATTGATCATGTTAATGTGTTTTTGATTTAGTGGTGGACCATATTCTTGCGGATTTATCTGGGTATTTTTGATATATTGTAAGGCAATTTTCTCGCTGTGCGGTAAAGACATTTTGATTGATTTATTCCACTCCTACACTAAGAGAGTTTTGTTGCTGATTAACTGATCATTTACACTGGTAAACTAGATTATAGGCTCTCCCAGACAACCTGCTTATTGAGCATTTGTCCTGATTTGTTTGCATCATATTTGTATGGAGTTTATTTGACATGGCTGCTTATTAAGCATTCTTTTTTCATTTGTTTGCACAGAGGTTATATGACATTGCCCAATATCATCATTATCCCTTGCATTCCAGGACATTTTCCCATTACTTTTCTTACAGCAAAAATAAAAATCTGGTGTTTTGCTTTTGTTTTCATAGATTCATAGAATTGTAGAGTTGAAAGGGACCCAGAGGGTTACCCAGTCAACTCCCTGCAATGTAGGAATCACAGCTAAATAATCCCCGAAAGTTGGCCACCCAACCTCTCTTTAAAAACCTTCAATGAAGGAGAGTTGTGGGTGTTTCTTTTTTTTTTAGAAGCTAGGATGTTGTACAGGTGTGTCAAATTCACTTGAATTGTGTGAACTAAATATGCTGATATACGACTGAATCATTCTCACAAAATAGTGACAGTCTAAAGTGGCTTATTGGCAGTTTTCAACTACAGTGGTACCTTGGTTCCCAAACTTAATCAGTTCCGGAAGTCTGTTCCAAAACCAAAGCGTTCTAAAACCAAGGCATGCTTTCCCATAGAAAGTAATGCAAAATGGATTAATCCATTCCAGACTTTTAAAGACAACTCCTAAAACAGCAATTTAACATGAATTGTACCATCTAATGAGACCATTGCTCCATAAAATGAAAGCAATAATCAATGTACTGTACTATAAAATAAATAAGAGAGTATTGCAGATGATAAAAAATTTAAAAAATTTTTCCCCTACGTGCACTGATGAATTAGTCATTGTTTGGATGGGGGGCTTTTATCCATTACTGCAGTCACACAATCAATCAATCAATCAATCAATAGCTGAACTGGGTTCCACACAGTCACAAAAACAAGTCACAAAAATGAAGTCACAAGCCACAGTCACAAGTCAGTCCCATAAAACAAAGAACAAGTCACAGTCAAAAAAATGAAAAAGTAACACTAACAAAAAAGCAAAAAATAAAATAGCATAAAAATAGCATAAACAAAAGCTCCAAATAGCACCTCATGTGCTCGGGACTCAACAACCGACAGACTCAACAGGAAGCCTCTGATTAGCAGTGGGGGACTCAATTTATAAACGGATCACACACAACAGGAAGTGGAACATGTTCTGCTTCCAAGGCAAAGTTCACAAACTGGAACACCTACTTCTGGGTTTGCAGCATTCTATTTCCAAGTTGTTCATAAACTAAGCTGGTACCACTGTAAATAGTTGCGCTAAGGTAAGGATTACTGTGAAAGCAATGGGATTTCCTCCTCTTCTCCTGCACCATCCCCAGACCTGCTCCAGATGGTTGGGAGGTCAAATCCCATAATAGATTCAGAGGAAGTAGAGGGGAAGAATATTCCACTGAAACGTTTGCTTATTGCTACGGTACATTGAACACAACCTTATATCTTCTGCTTTCACCTTGGTTTTTATTTACACATCAGCCACCCTTGAAGCACATTTCTGATTTGCTAAATATGCTTTCCACATGCGTAAGGCATGAAAGGGAGGGGAAGAAGAATCTAATTAGAAACAACAAGTGTACAAAGTTACATTGTTTGACAATTACTCTTCTGCAAGTGGGGCTCTTCTGACTTAGAGTTCACCCATGAGAAAAACTATACTCATCATCCAAATGAAGGTAATTAATTGAGGGTCGGGAAAACAGTGGAGATTCCCAGGAAGCACCTGGGAGGCAAGACTGGCTATTAAATATTGTTGCAGGGGAAAGCTGGGAAAGTATTATATTCCCCCCTCCTAATAGCTATTTAATATACATTGATCAGTTATTACCTCCCCTATATACAGGGTTTATCTGTTTATCAGCAGCCCGAGCTTTAGTGTCAACCATCCCGACAGATTCCCAATACAGATAATAATAGGGTGAGGACAAAAAGAAAATGGGAAGATCCATCTTTCAATGCCTACTGCCATCTTAGGAGATCAATAGCTGTCATAATGTCCTTATCATTCTGGGAACAGAAATACTATTTGGGCAATAAAGCTTTCCTGTTTTAGTTGTTAATTTAGATCAGCTTTGACAGAACTCTGAAATTTTGTCCTGTTGCATGAAAGAGTGTTAAGCACACAAACACACACACACACACAGATACCCAGTTACTGTGTTACTCTAACAAGTCTTTCTGGATGAACTGCAGATTGGGAATGCTATTATGTAGAGTTGAGCTGAAACTAAAGATGCTGATGAATACAAAACCAGTGATACATATAATATGAATTTCTGCTGCTCATAATACTCGCTTTTTATTTGGAGCCAGGAACTATTACCCTGAAACTCTTAGTACATTCATAATCAATGAGACATGCCTTGAGAGGATGCCCCACTTTTTTACCTGCACAGTCAGCATCCAATGAACTGGGAAAGTGGCAGAAGAGGGATCTGTTGCTATGTACTGCCTAGGCCAGAGGGTGTCTCACCCTCTTTCTGCAACAACAGCCAGTCAAAGCTGGTCCATTAGAATGAATGTGGCATTATGTCATCTTGTCTACTACAGCCTACACTCTTTCTTATATCCAGTGCAGCAAAATATTTGGCAGGGAGGAGGCTGGGGGAAAGCCCAAAATTAGTTGACTCCGCCAGCTGTTGGCTCTATCTCCACCTACTAGAACACATTCTACCAGTCTCAGTGGGCACCAGCCTCTCCTGCTGCTACTTCCAAGGTCAGAAAGTGTCTTTACTATCCAATAGAAGGCTCCAAAACAGTGTGTTCCAGCTGTTGTGGTGCTGCGCTGGTCCAGGATCTGTTGGATCCCAAGCCAGTTTCACTGTTGTCAAACATCATGGGGCCCAATCTGGTTGCCCCTCTCCCTTGCTCCACTAGGTAAGATTGTGCAAATAAAGTTGTTCCTCCCTCCAAGTATAGGTGGACCCTTCCAGCTGAAGAGGAACCAAGCTTTAGATGCTCAGAGAGATCTAACAAGATATCAACAGATATATATTTTTTAAAGAAAAAAAACCCTGAAAGTATTGCAACCGAGGCTACAAAACAGTGCCACTGAGGGGCAGTTTTTGCCACCATGGTCCCCTTGGGGGGGGGGAGGATATAACAACAATGGCAGCAGTTTTATTATGTATTTATTATTCATACCGTGTGTCTGTCTGTCTGTCTGTCTGTCTGTCTATCTATCTATCTATCTATCTATCTATCTATCTATCTATCTATCTATCTATCTATCTATCTATCATCTATAGATGAGATAGAGCCGGAGATAAATATTCCTGAATGAATAGGCTGTGTGGAATGGCTGCCCTTACAGGTGGCAGTTTTACAAGAAGGACATGAGGTGGGAAGCTTTACGGAGATGAATAGGAGGTGGAAAGAGAGACAAAGGAGCCACAGAATTTCACTAAAGAAGTGAGAAGGTGTTGGAACCAGACTGAGAGAGAGGATCATCAAAAGTTTGCAAAGGAAATGGAAAATACAGGACTTTGAACAAGTTGCTGAATGACAGAATATGCACTCAGTAGGGGGGCTTCAATGAGACTTGTCACTTGTCTTTTGATAGCGATGTTCACTCTGATGAGATAATGCATTTGATTTACATATATTTGCAGGCTGATTTTGTAAAAATTATATATATATATATATATATGACAGCTGCTAATCCAAGTTAGATACCCACTTGAGCAATTATATCAGCCCATACTTGATAGAGCCCATTGGAGGTGATCCGGTGATTTAGCCACATTGCTCTGGATCCAGGGGCGTAGCTAGCTGCTCTGGCACCTGGAGCTGCGGGGGCAGGGCGAACCGCCTACAGGGGCGTTGCGGCAATCCGCCCAGGGGGGCGGGGCGGTGAGCTGCCCACAGAGTCCACCTGGCAGACGCAAGCCCCACGCTGCCGTTTCGGACAGCGGAGGGCTCCGAGCCACCCCGTCACTCCCAGGACAGACACGTGGCTCGGGCACGCTGTAGGCCAGGCCCCGCAGTAAGTTCCACTCCCACGGTGTGCCATTTTGTCAAGCCCTCAGGGATGACACCCAGGGTGGACCGCACCCCTCACACCCCCTTCCTATGCCCCTGTCTGAATCAAATCCCGCTACTATTTATTTCACGCATACACACTTCTAATGCTACCACAACTATGGTATCAGGGACCACCCTAAATCACAGCTGACTTAAACCAATCTGCAAAGTCTACGCATCTGTAAAGACACCTGCGTATTTCAATATCCCAATGGAAAACTATTAAAGATACTAGATGAATGCTCATCATTGCAGGAGGATGTGTGCGGGAAGGAAAGGAATTGGCACAGTTAATTTTACAACCTGGAAGCACTTTTTGGGCGAGGAAATCTCTCTTGAGGAAGAGTTACATTTGTGCGGTGGGGATGTCAGTTTGGAAGAAAAGATGATTAAAGGGGTTGGACGTGATGGAGGTATGCACAATTGTGTGTGGTGTGGAGAAAGTTGATAGAGAGGTTTTCTCCCTTCCTCTTACCGTAATTCTAGAAATGGGGGTCATCCAATGAAGCTCAATGTTGGAAGATTCAGGACAGACAAAAGAAGGTACTTCTGCACACAGCGGATAGTTAAACTATGGAAGTTGCTCTCAGGAAAGGTAATGATGGCCACCAACTGGAATGGCTTTAAAAGAGGATTAGACAAATTCGCAGAGGGTCAGTCTATCAGTGGCTGCTGGCCATAATGGCTATGTTTCAGTTGCTGGAAGCCACAAGAGAAGAGAGTGCTCATCTGCCTAGGTTGTGCTTGTGGGTTTCCCACACAGGCATCTTGGTTGGCCACTGTGAGAACAGGATGCTGGACTAGATGGGCCATTGGCCTGATCCAGCAGGCTCTCCTTATGCTCTTATGAGCGAAACGCTGGTCCTACCCCGTAGCAACTGGAAAAGACCATGCTAAAGTCACTTCGAGGGAGGGAAAATTATTTTCCATCACCTGGTGCATTTAGCTGGAGAGATGCTGGCGATTAAACCTGGAACTTTTTCCAGACAAAGCATAGGCTCTTCATCAGTAATCTCCTTGCCCCCTCACCCCCTCTTTCCCTGCCCTTCCTCCACATTTATCCTCTTCTGCCTTTTTCCCAATCTTCCTACTTAACTCGATAAAAAGGGAAGGCTGGGTTTTCAATAATTCTACAGAGCTCCAAAACTGTTATGACAGGGGCATAATTTAATTATTGCAAACTTCTTTTCTTCCTGACAGCTTCTTCTTTTTCTTTTACTTCTTTTACCCAAAAGGATGATATGCCTTAAAAAAAGAGTTATAACTAAAATTGGAGCAGCCTCTTCTTTTCCATTTCTCTCATAATTTATTGTTATTTTTATTGATAAGGGTGGGAAATATTTTTCTCAACCCAAGGGCCACATTCCCTCCTGGGGGGGGGGGGGGGAAGAAGCCGGAAAAGCAACAAATGTGGCTTTTGTTGAGAAGGATATATTCCAGTCATGCAAAGGTGAAAAGGTTTCTTTACACAGGCATCCATCCCTTCTCCAGCCAGGCAGGCAAGAGGCATTATTGCAGTACAGTTGTACCTCTGGTTAAGAACTTAATTAGTTCCGGAGGTCCGTTCTTAACCTGAACCTGATCTTAATCTGAAGCACCACTTTAGCTAATGGGGCCTCCTGCTGCCGCCGCGCCGCCAAAGCACTATTTCTGTTCTCATCCTGAAGCAAAGTTCTTAACCTGAGGTACTATTACTGGGTTAGTGGAGTCTGTAACCTGAAGCGTCTGTAACCTGAAGCAATTGTACCCCAATGTACCACTGTGGAAGGACACACTGCAGCCAGGCCAAAGCACCTGAGACAGGTGAGAGCAGGAGCAGCAAAAGGTGTGACCTGGTTAGAGAATTTGATCTTGGGGAGAGTCCTGAGGGCCGCATTTGGTCCCAGCTCTGATATAGATAATGAAAAAATCTCAGTAAACTACAGAAACGATGACAAGCAACAGCAGCAGCTAGATGCCGAAAGCAGGAGACGGCCACAAATGCTGTGATATCACAACGGACCCATTTTAGCACTGGATTTTTAGATGCTCTTTATGTTTCTCCCTCTAGTGGTGTGAGGTGACACCTTCCTACCTACCTACCTACCTACCTACCTACCTACCTACCTACCACTTAACTACCATTGCCTCTAAATGGTGTAGAAGAAATACAACACAAATAAGGTCAGAATTCAGTTGGAAAGGTAAAATCAGATTTCAATTAAAATGCCTAATGGATTTATTTATTTTAAGTATTCAGTAGCCTCTTGAAGCTCAACAAGCAGGAGGCCTGTCTGACCTCAACTGGAAATAAATGCACATAACCCTGAAAGCACAGCTCCTGGTGGATGCAAACTAAGCACTGAATCATGGAGGAACCACTAACAGTGATTCCCCCAAAGACATCTGAGAATGGACCAGGATAGGAGGGATTGGGCAGGCCTCCAGCCACCTGGATCCAAATGGTTAAGGGCCTTGCAAGTTAAGGCAAGCACCTTGCACCTGGCTCAGGTTTACCAGCCGGTTCCACTTGAGCAGGCCATTCCCACATTGTTTCCAATTTCAGTCGGAAAAGTCAAAATGTCAAAAGGGAAAGGGAAAGAAACAAGAAGCTTCTCGGTTTCTTCAGTTTCTAATTGGCAGTGTTGGCAAGGCTGACATTTGTGATCAGAAGACGAAATGCTCAGAAACGAACATTTCCTTGCAAGGTGGCAGTGTGAATGTAAGAGAGGGAGGGAGAGAGAGAGAGAGAGATGGGGTGGGGCGAGGAAAGGAATAAGGTTTCATTAGCAAAACCAAGCCTCATTGCAGAGAAAGGAACATTATGGAAGCTGGGGTATTCAGAGTCACATTTCGAAGGGGTCCTCTTTGCATAGGCAAGAAGGCATCGTCCCTTGGAGTTAGCCCACCTCACCCTACGTAATGCCTACTGTTATTACCTTCTGTATATTGCAGATAGAGAAGTGATGGTGCATGCCTAAGGCCACTTAGGCAGTTCATGGCTCAGGTGTGAGTTAAAATCACTGATTCCCTGGTCCTAGATCGGATGGTTAGGCAGGATGTTAGCTTTAGCCTTTACTACACAGCTTCCACATCCATTCCCAAAGGCACACCAGTCAGTCTAATGACTATGCTATGTTCTGTTAGGGGTGACACTGTGGTCTAACCACTGAGCCTCTTGGGCTTGCCGATCGGGAGGTCGGCGGTTCGAATCCGTGTGACGGGGTGAGCTCCCGGTGCTCTGTTCCAGCTTCTGGCAACCTAGCAGGTCGAAAGCATACCAGTGCAAGTAGATAAATAGGTACCACTGCGGCAGGAAGGTAAATGGCATTTCCATGTGCTCTGGCTCCCATCATGGTGTTCCGTTCATGCTGCCCACATGATCCAGAAAGCTGTCTGTGCACAAATGCTGGTTTCCTAGGCCTGAAGTGAGATGAGCACCACAACGCCATAGTTGACTTTGACTGGACTTAACCATCTGGGGTCCTTTACATTTTTTATTTTAATATGTTCTGTTAATGACCCTGGATTACCTCTTTTGATCCATGTCCTCCTTAGGGATTGGGGGGGGGATTCAATCACATTTTAGTGTGAACCCAGTTAATTCACACTCTGAAAAATGCATGAATCAAAATTCAGCTGTCCTTCGAAAGTTCCACTTCTTTGAATTTTGCAGTACAGTTCTCTAATCCAGAAGTCTGTATGTTAGGGGAAAGTGTGCATAAAAATGCATATAAAGTAATCATACAAAGATTCATTGTATTAAAGGAAATTGTTTTCCAAACTGGTGTCTGTTATGAGTAAAGTGCACTAAAACACTGATGAATTTTTAACTTTCTGTTTTTAAGTAAATTAATCAGACATCTATTAGAAAGTTAGAAAGCAAAATGTGGAGGCAACATTTTACGGCTTATTAGGCAGGCATGGCTAATGCCGTTGCTATGGACTTAAGGGACAATCTAAACACAATATCTGTTGGGACAAGACAAGTGCTGTTTTTCTAGAAAAAGAGATGCCAGAACTCAACATGAACACCTCCCTCATTGTCTTAGAATGGCAATGGAGCCCACTTGAAGGGTGCTGGAACTGAGTTCCAGTGAGTTCCAGCTGGGGGGAAAAAGCCCTGCCTGTAAGAGGTTGGATCTGTCACATCTCTGGCTCAGCCAACCAGTTCCTGGTTCAGCCAAACTATACCTGAATAAGCCTATGTCCCAGTTCAGCCAACGCAACACCAGTGTAACACCTGTGTCTCAGTGAAACCAGGGTTCAGTCAACTGAGACAAAAGTGGTGGATCTTACACCAGCATAAACCCTGGAAAATGGGCCAACTGTGGGGTGGTGAAAGAAAAAACTGGGAATGGAGACTTACACTGGATCATAACTCCATTCGGCTCAGTCACATGACCTGGCAACTTGGTGGAACTTACGCTGGCAGAAAAGAGTGATGTAAGTAAAACTCTTTTTTAAAGGTTTGTTTACCCTCTGCCAGGCTTAGGCCAGTTCAGCTGGCAATAACCCCACTCCTGAACAGAGTTCCAATAGGGGTGATTTAAAGGTAAAGGTAAAGGGACCCCTGACCATTAGGTCCAGTCGTGGCCGACTCTGGGGTTGCACGCTCATCTCGCATTATTGGCCGAGGGAGCCGGCGTATAGCTTCCAGGTCATGTGGCTAGCATGACAAAGCCGCTTCTGGCAAACCAGAGCAGCACATGGAAACGCTGTTTACCTTCCCACTGTAGCGGTTCCTATTTATCTACTTGCACTTTGATGTCCTTTCGAACTGCTAGGTTGGCAGGAGCTGGGACCAAGCAACGGGAGCTCACCCCGTCACAGGGATTCGAACCGCCGACCTTCTGATCAGCAAGCCCTAGGCTCAGTGGTTTAACCCAGTGTTTCTCAACCAGTGTGCCTCCAGATGTTTTGGGACTACAACTCCCATCATTCCTGACCACTGGTCTTGCTAGCTAGGGATGATGGGAGTTGTAGTCCCAAAACATCTGGAGGCACACTGGTTGATAAACACTGGTTTAACCACAGCGCCACCTGGGTCCCTATGCTAGGGGTGATTTATGCTATCTTAATTTTAACCAGTGCCAGTTCCACCGGCTTCAAATACTTAGCTTTGCTCTGCCTACCATTGCTGCTAAGCAATCAGAAGGGAGGAAAATGAGGCATCTCCTTTGCGTTCCCTGGTGAAGAGATTTGCTCTCATCCCACAAGAGCAGCTTGCAGCAAGAAATACATGCAACACCTGTAGCAAATGATCCCTTGTCTCTTTAATGTCTCTGTGTGTCTGGTACAAATTAAGCAAAGTAAGCCCTTTCAAGTATGGAAATAAAATTATAGGGAATGCTTCACCTGTAGATGTTCAGCCTGTCAGAAACCTTATTATGATTTACATTTGGACCCTACACTTCACTACAGGCAGGGGGGCAGGAAGGGGAGTGCGGACAGTGCAGTCCGCCCCGGGTGTCATCCCTGAGGGGGTGACAAAATGGCACACCGCAGGGGGCGGCACTTACCGTGGGGCCTGGCCTGCAGCGTGCCCAAGCCATGCGTCTCTCCTGGGAGTGACGCGGTGGCTTGGGGCCCTGCGCTGCCCAAAACAGCATCTTGGGGCTTGCATCTGCCAGGTGGACTCCGTGGGCAAATCGCCACGGTGCCCCCCTGGATGGATCGCCCCGCCCCTGTGGGTGGATCACCCCACCCCCGATGCTCCGGGTGCCAGAGCAGCTAGTTACGCCTCTGAGTACAGGAGCTTGTAACATTCTGATATATATTATGCAAGCATTACATTTTTATGAACAAAAATGTTCATTCGGATGAATTTGAATCAAACTAGTTCACTTTGTAAAAGGAAGCACTAGAACCGGAACTAGTTCCTTTTGGGGCAGGAGGAACTATAGCTAGAACTAGTTCCTTTTTAAAATGAACTTCCCAGGCACTGGTCCACTCCAGGGCTCTTTGGACTCAACTCCCTTTTCCACTTTGAGTGAGCCCGTGCTGGATAGTAGCATTTACTCATGGAAATGTTGCCTGCAATGGAAAGGATATAAGAACTGATTTCACCTCCTGCTGAATTATTATTTTTTACATAACATCTTTTTCTCACTTCCCTCCCTTTTATATCCAATATTCTCAGGAGAGAAGCCTGAAAAAAAAGAGGGAGACATTATTTCGAATGGAAAAAAACACATTGATTTTTATTTTTATTTTCACAAGCCTCCCAAGGAGTCTCAATTTACACATTGTTTTTTGTTTGTTCCTTTCTTGTTGGCTTGTTTGAAGTCTTTGATGTTTTCAGAGCCAAGGCTTGGATTACTTGTGCATCCTGCATGACCCTGTGTCAAATGGGAATTCCTTTCCAGCAGACCCTAACTTTAGGAAACAAGTGCCTTGAATTTCTCAGTCTAATCTTGTTGCTGCCTGCTTTCAAAAGACAGTTTGAGTCTAGGTGAATCTCCTAAACTAGACCAGGGAAGAAGTCAATGACTGGGGAGTGGAGGCATTGATGCAATTTATGAGTTATCCAATGGAAAAATAGAAGATTGTGGTTTAGAGTGGGGAGCACGATGTCAATAGCTTTATTAAAATATACATTCTGAAGGAGAAAGGGAAACATTTCTATAGAATTTCACTGATAATACAGAAAGCAGTAAAATGGATTTAAGCGACAGAATTCACTGTGTTCTGGAATTCACAAACTGCATTGTTGACTCACATACTATTGTTGACTCACATACTGCATTGTTGACTCACATACTACCTCTTTAGAACAGAAAGACTGGCTCTGTTGGGTCTATGGCATAGCACTTATGAGCTGGCAGAAGGCTGTGCTTGATGCTGATTGGCTGGGAGCCGGCTATGCAGGGGTGCTGATTGGCTGGGAGCCAATTTGTGTGTGTGGACGAGTATGTGCTAAGTTCTTTCCCAAATGGCTGATTTTCCAATTGGAAGCACATGTACCCCAAGCAACTTCCCCTTCTACAGGGAAGCAGATTATACTTAATCTTGGAAACATGCAATCAGCCAATGAGGGAAAGAGTTACCTGTCCCTACTGCTCTTCTGATCGGCAGTGCAGCCTCTCAAGGCTGCTTTTCATTGAAAAAGAGTATAAAGGGGCTTTGTTGTACTCTGTTACAAGCAATGTGTACTTTGCCCCATAGAGTTCTGGTTGGACAAATCAATCTATCTATGGTCTTTGGCAAGGTTATGCTTAAAATTCCACAAAGCAGGCTTAGGCAGTATGTGGACCGAGAACTCGCAGAAGTGTAAGCTGGATTCAGAAGGGGCAGAGGAACCAGAGACCAAATTGAAAACATGTGCTGGATTATTGAGAAAGCTAGAGAGTTCCAGAAAAAAACTACTTCTCCTTCATTGACTATGCAAAAGCATTTGACTGTGTCGACCATAGCAAACAATGGCAAGTTCTTAAAGAAATGGGAGTGCCTGATAACCTCATCTGTCTCCTGAGAAATCTAGTTAGAACTGGATATGAAACAACTGATTGGTTCAAAACTGGGAAAGGAGTACAACAAGGCTGTATATGCAGAATTCATCACACAAAAGGCTGGGCTGGATGAATCCCAAACTGGAATTAAGATTGCCGGAAGAAATATCAACAACCTCAGATATGCGGATGACACAACCTTGATGGCAGAAATTGAGGAGGAATTAAAAAACCTTTTAATGAGGGTGAAAGAGGAGAGCGCAAAATATGGTCTGAAGCTCAACATAAAAAAAAACTTAAGATCATGGCCACTGGTCCCGTCACCTCCTGGCAAATAGATGGGGAAGAAATGGAGGCAGTGAGAGGTTTTACTTTCTTGGGCTCCATGATCACTGCAGATGGTGACAGCAGTCACAAAATTAAAAGACGCCTGCTTCTTGGGAGAAAAGCAATGACAAACCTAGACAGCATCTTAAAAAGCAGAGACATCACCTTGCCAACAAATGTCCATATAGTTAAAGCTATGGATTTCCCAGTAGTGATGTATGGAAGTGAGAGCTGGACCATAAAGAAGGCTGATCGCCGAAGAATTGATGCTTTTGAATTATGGTGCTGGAGGAGACTCTTGAGAGTCCCATGGACTGCAAGAAGATCAAACCTATCCATTCTGAAGGAAATCAGCTCTGAGTGCTCACTGGAAGGACAGATCCTGAAGCTGAGGCTCCAATACTTTGTGGCCACCTCATGAGAAGAGAAGACTCCCTGGAAAAGACCCTGATGTTGGGAAAGATTGAGGGCACTAAGAGAAGGGGACGACAGAGGACGAAGTGGTCGGACAGTGTTCTCAAAGCTTCGAACGAAGTGGTCGGACAGTGTTCTCAAAGCTTGACCAATCTGCGGGAGGCAGTGGAAGACAGGAGTGCCTGGCGTGCTCTGGTCCATGGGGTCACGAAGAGTCGGACACGACTAAACGACTAAACAACAAAACCTGGTCTTTGCACTTTTGCATTTGCTCACCCATATTTCCATCCTATTTATTTAAAACAGTTTCTATGTCACCTTTCACCAGAATAATTAGAGGGTGATTTACAATGAACTAAAATACACACAAAAAATATATATCCAGGCTTATTAAATGCTGTTATGAAGAATTAATGGCTTGATAATGCCTGAGTAAACAGATGAGTTTTTAATAAGCGGTGAAATACCAATGCTGTAGGTGCCTGCCAGAGGTCCATTTCATAAGGTGGGTGTTTCAAATTAATTTCTACATCAATACCTTTAAAAAAGGGAAAAAAGGAATCAGCACAAAGCATATTTAAATAGGTATTTTAATTGTATTTTCTCTCTAAATAAAAAATACATATTTTGAAGCATAGATTCTCTCCAAATTTATATTTTGAAATATATTTGTAAAAATTCCTTTTCCACCCCTGGCACCAGTATTATGGGACACACTCCCTGCTGAAATATGAGAGGCCCCATCTGTATTGGCATTCTGTCGGCTTTTCATGATGCACCTGTTTACCAGGGATTCCTTTGATCTCTGGACCTGAGCCTCCCTTTTAAATTACTGTACTTTTTAATAAAAGAATTTTTATTGCATATTTAAATTATGAAAGTTTGTATATTAATGTTTGAATGGAACTGTTTTATTACACTTTTGAAATTATAAATGTTTATATTTTAATGCTTCCATAATTGGTTTTTATGCTTGTAAGCTGCTTAGAGACCTGTTTTTGCATTCACTGGTACACGAACAAAGAAATAAATAGTTTAGATGCAATTTTTGAGCCTCAAACTGTGTTGAAACACAGCGAAAGCCAGAGGATGAAAACACAATCCTACACATGTCTACCCAGAAGTAAGTCTCATGGTTTACAACAGGGCTCGTTCCTAAGAAAGTGTTTGTAGGATTGCAAGTTCTGATCCACATATTCAACTGGGGTGTGTGGATCAGATATTCTCATATATATTGGGTATGTTTCTCCTGGTAAAGAGGAAACATGGTCAAATATCTAAAGGGTTGTCACATGGAGGATGGAGCAAGCTTGTTTACTCCTGCTCTAGAGGGTAGGACCTGAACCAACAGCAGCAAGTTACAAGGAAGGAGATTCTGACTAAACATCAAGAAGAACTTTCTGACAATAAGAGCTGCAGGAAGTGAATGGACTCCCTTTGAAGGTGGTGGACTCTCCTTCCTTGGAGGTTTTTAAGCAGAGGTTGGAGGGCTATCTGTCAGGTATGATCTAATTGCATTGCAGGGGTTTCTGTCTTGATGACCCTTGCAGTACCTTCCAATTCTACAATTCTATGAGTCCAGCATTTCTACATCTGTGCAATGTGGGAAGGTGTCTTTTGTTTTTACATTTGCTTTCTGGGAAGTCCTTCCTTTTTGCATTTATATGAAATGCCTGAGGAGGAATATACCAGGTATGTCCAACCGGTTGATCGCGATCTACCGGTCAATCGAGGTGCATCCTTGATGTTATTTATTTATCTCGGTCTTTCTTTCAGGTTGTCCTAGAACACCATGGGATTTCAAGCAGGTTCGGATGGAAAATACATATTCCCAACATGCAGGTTTGCTCTGTTGGCCAAGGAAACTCTGCTAACTTAATGGTGATGAGCCCCCTGCTGTGGCGCAGGCGAAGGAAACAAAAGGCAATCTCCACAATCAGTTTTGCTTGAATCCAATCCGGCAGCAACAAGGAGCTGGAGAGACCCAGTCATCAAGGAATCCTTGGATTAGTTTGTTTCCTCTATGCCTCTGTTCAGTTAAACTTGCCCCGACTGACCTCCTTTCAAGATACGTTATCATATTTTCTCTGAGTATTGTTTTCTGGGGGGGGGGGAGAGAAAATAAATAAAGAAAATAATAGGAAGAGAAGAAAACAAGAACAAGACAAGCAATTCCCTTTTTATTGATTTCTCCTGTCATCTTTTCTTGATACAGAAGTACAGTTTAGGATCCGTTCTCAGCCTCCGCTCTCATGGCGGCAAACGATGTATGGTGCATCTTCATCACACACACATCTGAGAGGAAAGGTAGAAGGAAATTGCCTCAAATGTTTCCAGTTCATTGCCTGATATTTCCCATTTCCTTTAAGAAAATAAATCCTGCCCTTAAGTCAACCGCCTTCAGGAGTAACAACTCTACTCTTGCTGCAAAAGGCAAATGGCAGTCCCATACACCTTGGCCTTCTCATAATCACCATTAAAAATAATAATATTCATTTGAATATTTTATATTGTTAGTTTCTCAAAAGACTATTTTTTTTCCTTGGAGAAATTTTACTCTGACAGTGAGCTGTATCCACAAAATTGTTGTGCGCATGGAACAACTTCCATGAGTGCAACAAAATATCTCTTCTTCCTCTGGACCCTCTTTCCCAATCTACTCTAGGTGATCCCCCCAACCTCCTGTAGTAATTTTTGGGGCAATATTGGGGGCATTGGGGCAACAAGAGGGAGAAGAATGTCACTTGTATCCCTGCAAGTCAGTCTGCACATGCAATTTGGTTGAATGCAACCCTATATGTCAATTTTATGTATTTTTTATCCATTCTTTTAAAACCACTTTGGAAATTTTTGTTATTGTAAGTGATTCATAAATAACCACACTGAAAAACTGAGGCATTGCATTCTGTGATGGTTCCTTATAGCTTTTGACATGTGTCCTGGTCCTGGGGAAAAAAACCCCACAACCTTTTCATTTTGAGAAAGGGTCTGGGGTGAAAACAGGGTTGAAAATGTCCCAGAAGGGCCTCCTGGTTTACTGATGTTTTTTTAAAGAAGTGGAAGGTGATATTTTAGACTACAACTCCCATCATCCTGGATTGCCCACCATGCTGGCTGGGGCTTATTGGAGTGGTAGTCCACTGCTTCTGTAGGGCACCATGTTGACTACTGCTGCACTGAAGCACAAGAAGAATCTGCTTCAGTTACTTCCCTCAGGACAGTGAAAGAAAAGTCACACAGTAGTAACTTCTGGAAGCAGGGTGAAGGAGGAGAGGCGCATAGGGCATTGATTCCCAGAAGAAGTGACCTTCTAGCTCGTGGTTTTCCCATCTGTGGAATGCTCCTCCTGGTGAAGTACACCTGGCTCCTTAATTGTTAACTTTCAGGAGGAACTTTAAAGTGTTCCTGTTCCCCCTGCCTGAAAGAGACAGTTCCTGGAAACCTTGGAATTAGTAGCTGGGGCAGTATGTCACCATCTTTAAATGTTTTAAATGTGCTTCCATTCTATCTTTCATGGTTTCATTAGGCTCCTTTGTTTGTTTTCCACCCTGGGATCTCTTGGGAGGAAAGAGGACTGGATAGAAATTTGAATAATAATAAATATATTAAAAAACATGATCAGCTCACAGAGACCAAATTTTCAGAAGCCCCAATCAGAGTGATGCAACATCATCTTATAGTGATGCTACAGAGGGATTTTGAGAAAGAGATGGTACCTGGGGATGGTACAAAGTCATTTTCACCTCGGCTTCCGGTTGACCACGCCATCTTGCTCAGACGGGGGTCCGCACAGCGGAGCGGACCTCGGCGCTTCAGAGGTGGAGGGAATCGTTCCAGCGAAGCGAAACCTCCTTAAAAGCCCCAAATCGAGCTTTTTGGGGACAGATTTTGCCTGGCGGCGCCAAAAGCGGGCTCTCTCCTCCCCGGATCGGCTTTGTTTAAGCCCCCGAGAGCGAGGAGGTGAACCGCGGCGGACAGGCTGACATTGCTGCTCTGAGAGTGCGAAGCTGCGAGTCTGGGAAGTGGAGGTGGCCAATTCTTCAAAGAACATTCAGCAAATGAATAGACTGTGAGTAATTTGGATTCTTTGGAATGTAAATTAAGGCAACAATTTGGACCTGGGAGAGAGGGGAAAAGAGGAAGCCACCCCCCCCCTACGGTAACATAAGAGACAGTAAACAGAAACCCGAAGCCGTAAACAGAAGATTTCAACTTAAAAGGATTCCTCAAAGGCATCAAAGAGAATCTCCCCTAAATGCAGGGTAAAAGGGGAGAGAGACTGTGGTTGTGATTGCCCTGCAGAAAGAAGTTAAGACTAAGAAAGACCTTTCTGTTCCTCGGGAGCCGGCAGCCCAGACAATCCAGTGAGTTGATCAGGATTTATAGTTAAATTCTATTTCTATCTTTATCTCTGGACTTTTTGGAAATTCTTTTTTGGTTTATATACTTTTGAAATGTGAGTTCGAACTTTATTTTTAAGAATGCAGCCAGCTTGTTAAAATGGAGTCGAGAAAATAGACTGCGATTATATTCCACCCCATGTGACAAGTTTTGACCTTGACAGGACTGAACTATGTCAACAAAAAGGTACCCGCCTGAGTTTCAGCGGACTGTTTTGACCTTAATGTGGGAAGCAAGAATAGAACTATGTCAAGAGGAGACACAACGGCAAGTGTTACAGCAACAATTCCAGATGATGATGGCAGAATATGATTTCTTAGAAGATGAAGCTTTTGAAACTGAAGAAGACGAATGTGAGAATGACAATGATGAGGACTGTGATGACTTAACACAAAATGAAGCCCATCACGAAAAAAATGATGATTTTACTCTACAAAAAGTTGGATGGAGTGCCTCCCCTTCGAGGGGGGCACGATTGGACTTACTGGAACTCCAGAATGACCACAGGGAAGAAGGAAAAATTAAGCAGAGAAGAGAAGAAGCTCAGGGGTCTGATATGGAGGCCTGGATGGCAAAAGACTGTAAACAGGGGGTGGGGTGAAGGGAAAGTGAAGTTGTGATTGTAAGGATGGGTTAATAGGACTATAACTGGACTGCTGACTATGGAACTTGCTGGATTGGTGGGGTGGAGCCAGTACTCGGGGGGGGGGGGTGTAAGGTTAGTTTGGGAATAATTATAGGTTTAAAAAGTGAATTGATTCTGGAAAAAGGTGAAAATATGGAGGCCTATAGAGGGGTAAAAATTAGGCACGGGAAGAAAAAATGGGAGTTTGATTTCTCAGTGATTGGACAATAGGCGAAAATGATAATAGTTAGTTTAAAAGTGGTACAAGATATAAAGGTGTATGTTATAAAATATGAACTATGAAACTGTTGAAGATGATAAATAAGGGAGGAAAACCGGGGAAGGGGGGAGGGTGGGGAAGCCCACAAAATATGGTTTAACAATTATGAATTTAACAATTATGATGAATTTTTTTTTTGGTCTTTTTTCCTTTTTGTCTTTTTTCTTCTTCTCTTTTTTCTCTTTTTCTCTTTTTGTATTTTCTTTTTTTTTTTGGTATGACAATAGATGGTTGGATGGATGAACTCCTGCGTACTGCCCTGGTTCACTGGAGCTCCCTGGTGGCAGGGGGGGGCTTCGGGGGCAGGGGAGGGGGAGGAGGACAGAAACCCAATCATAAAATGGACCACTTCTGACTGTTCACCTGCGTGGGATACTTCTGTGGCAGGGGAGGACCCATGGAGGGGGGTGGGAAGAAGGTGGAAAAGGTGTATATGTATGTACCATCCTTTGTAATTTGTAAAATCAATAAAAATTATGTTTAAAAAAAAAAAACAAAGTCATTTTCACCTCTGGCCGGTCCCCACTCACCAATTTGCTGGGGAAAGTGACTCCTCTTTCATCCTCCCATGACCCTTAAATTTGAATTTGAAGTTCTCGGTGGAGGTGGAAAACTTTTTTAAAAATATATATTTTATTGGTTTTATAACAAATACAAAAATAATAGAAAATATAAAAAGACAAAAAACAAAAAGAAAAAAGAAAAGAAAAAACGTTTCTTTAACAATATCCAATACAATTCTTAATCTGTCGACTTCCTCCTTCCCCCCCTTCCACGCTTCTATTTATAACCAATACAGCACTCTCTATTTCTTAAACCATTTCTTTTTCTAACATACTTGTTATAAAAAAATTTCTCGATCCATTTTAACCACACATTCCCAATATTTCAGTGTCATTTGGACCTAGAAATCTTAATAATTATTTTACATTTAAACTTACTCCCTTCTTACTATATCTAAATGCTTCTTCAGCCTCTTTGTACTTCCACTTCCCTTATTATCTATTCTTAATCTTATAATTCTTTTCCAAATAAATCTTGAATTTCTTCCAATCTTCTTCCACCGTCTCACTTCCCTGCTCTCGGATTCTTTTGGCTCAGCCTCAGTTTTGAGATACCCTTGTTACTCGTGTTGTTGTTTCTGAAATGTTTTCATAGCAGTTTCATTGCTCCTTGCATTTACTCTTTCTTCCGCGACTTCGTTTTAATTGCTGCTCTAGCTTTTGCGGTTGCATTTCTTGTAGAGACTTTGAAATGTTGTTGCAGCTAAGGCTGCGAGGCAGGACATGAATGGTTTAAAGAAACGAATATAGCTGGCCATGGCGTTCCATTGAGAAACCACAAGAAGCACACTGCAGGGTGGGGAAAGCAACAAAGATACTCTCTCTCTAGTTGATGCAGCTGGTCACCCTCATCAGGAGACTGTGCATTAAACGACAACACATTGGCGTGTGGGCTGAGCCACCTCGTAGCTTTGATAAATACAAGCATGTCCATGTATCCCAATTAGAATCACATTGATGGCTTTCTTTGAAGGGGAGGGTGATGTTTCAGCACAAGGCAGGCATCCACTCACGTAAGAATGCTTCTCTTTCCTTTCCTCCCTACCTGAATCTCCCTGTATGCCCCACCCACAATATCTGCTTCAGAAGTAGACCCTCCAGAATAGATTTTGGAGGCATGTCTGGAGAGAGAGAGAGAGAGAGAGAGAGAGAGAGAGAGAGAGAGAGAGAGAGAGAGAGAGAGAGAAGTTTTTGATTGTGCAAACAGACAGAGATCATTGGGTTTGGGGTCAAATACATTTTAAGGATTAGTTGAATCAGCTTTGTGAATGGTTTGACGATGGTAGTCCCAAAGGAACCTGGATCAACCTGCCATTGTAGGGGGTTTTCCCCTCTAGGTTGGAAGTTTTATTTGATCTTAGGAATTTAGTGTAGCAATAAGCAGATTGGTCAAACAGTGCAAACATTTCTGCTAGTGTGATGGAATGATCTGTCTTCTTATCTTGCTGTGCAATGCTCAGGGGTTTTCCCCAACACACCCACCCAGCAAATGGGGGGCATGCAATGAGGAAAGTTGGAAAAATGCTAACAGAAGCCTTTGTGTGACCTTCCATGGACAAGGCTTGTTTCTTGAAGCCCACCTATTATTGTTTTTCATGCAATAATATTTATATGCCGATTAATATAAACGAGGCAATCTCAAAGTGGTTTGCCAGGATAGAGATTCAAATACATTAAAAGGCTTGCAGTAAACAAAAGCATGTTATGGCTAACCTTATTTAGGATTTCTTTTATACCTACCAACCAAAGTTCTTGAGGCAGCTTACAATATATTTAAAACTCAATCAAAAAGAAAATGGCACAACAGACATTTTTTTCAACTAGTTCTCTGATGTTCCATCCAGCTGCCTAACCTATTGCCTACCTGAATGAAATTTTGCTGTGTTCACAAACCTGGGTTCAGATAACCTTCACCCTTCAATGCCTCTCAGACCACTAAGTAAGGGTTGTTTTGAAGATAAAATGTGGGATACCTAGGTGTTAAATTAATACATGCCCACTGAATGCAACAGGACAGTATAGGAGTTGAATAAAATCTGCTATGTATGCCACATATTCTATGCAGGGGGGGGATTCAATTCAGTTCACATTTAAAGGTGACTCCACCAAATTCTCACTTTCTGAAACAGTACCCGAACCGAAAAACAGCCATCCTCTGAAATTTGGACTTCCCTGAATTTTGCAATGTAGCTTTCCAGCTAAGTAATGTGTACAAAAATGCATGTGCCAGGGTAAAGTGTGCATAATGCAGTCATTCATGAAAATAACACAAAGTAATGCATTGTATAAGGGGGAAATGCTTTCTGAAAATGTGTATCTTAAACACACGAAAATCATGATGAATTTTCAGGACTAAAAGGGGGGGAAATGCAACCTGATGTGGAAATGTGGAGACCTGAAGAAAAATAAGCTGAGAGAAATGAAAATGGATGGATTCATTATCATAAAATCCTAGAGTTGGAAGGGACACCAAGGGCCATCTAGTCAACCCCCTGCAATGCAGGAATCTCAGCTAAAGCATCCATGACAATGGCTATAAAACAGACTTGCTCGATGGGACTTCTCCCTTCTGCAGTTTTTGGAGGTGCACGGAAGTGGAGCCCTGCTGCCTGAGATGCTGCTTGCACAGGGCTGGATACAACCCATTACCTTTCAACACAACCCACTTCACAGAGCTGTTGTGATGTTTAGGGATGGGGCATGTTGCTTCTCTGGTAGGTTTCGTCAGGCTGGCTCAGAACGTTCCAAAATTCAGCAATTGGAATTTGGGTGTCAAAAAGGTTTTAAAAATTTGGTGCTGCAGCCTTATTGGGAGAACTCACAGGGCAGTCCGAGGATCATTCTGCTTGTGGACAAGTGAACTCCGCCAAGTTCACCCTCTTGTTCAATTTCCACAAACTTTGTCACCACCCCTAGTGATAATAGAATGCAATCACCTATAAGCTGCTCTGTATAGTACGTATCTCTAAAACATTCTGGAGATATCTCTTTGTTTCCCCTTTCCCCCCTTCAGATAATTCTCTACAAGAACAGCCTGTGTGCTTCCATAAGTTAAGCTAGCCAGGCCCGGCCTGGCCCTGCTAGCAGTCTGGCTAGGAGGCCACCTGGGAAACTTGTATAAGAAGCACTGACCTTTGTGAAGAAAGGGCAAGGTATAAGCCTGATAAATAAATAAGTGGGATAAACATGCGTGCCCAGTGTTTTCCCTGCTCTTGAAAAATGAATGCCCTTGCAAGGGAAGGTTCTCTGCCTGTACATTGGGAGTTGTGTTCATAAATTCATGCATGGAGCTATGTTTCCAAATTCAGGTATGTCCCTTCAGTGGAAGTGGTGGCTGTTGGCTAGCTGACTCCCCCCTCCCCAAACTCCACCCACAAATACACACAGATGTTGCATTAGCTTTCCCAAAAACTCATTTTCAAGTTTAACCTGGCAGCCACAAGCCCTACCCTCCAACTAAATTAATCTTTCGTGACACTGAAGATTTAAATTGCTGTTGACTGGGGAAAGCAATGGGGTGGGGGGTGGGGTCCAAACCCTCGTGTGATGCTTTTAAAAAGCTAAAAACAAGGCAAATGCAAACTGTGCTTAATACAATATGTACAAGAAGAAATGGAAATAAGATTAGAAGTGATGTGTGTGCCAAGAGGCCTTCTTCAGGCAGTGCAGATGCAAGAGAACAAGGTTAATAAATTTTATTTTATTTCCCCCCCATCCTCAAAAACTGGCAGAAGTCCTCGTAGCAACAAGGTCAATTCTAACCTTATTTCTGCGTTTTTTCACAGATTCTCCTCCTCATTTCTTCTCTCATTCTCCTAAGAAGAAAACGGGGACCATTTAATTGATGCCGTAACACTTTTGGTTCTAGAGATGTCCTCGTTTCAAGAATGGTTAAATGTCACTGCGAATCTTTGAAATGATTAAAAGGAAGCAGGTAAAGTGGAGACAGAGGGATAGACACAGACTCTGCCTGTTGGACTCGGTGGGGCATCATTTTGACCAACTTATGCTCCACTGATTTCAGTGGGTCTACTCTAAGCACGGCTAACAAGGTTGGCTTGTAATCAGTTATCTGACAACTGAAGACACTCGGATTGGAGGCGGGCCCATGATAAAAGTAGACCCTTTCCTCAGCACTTTTGGGACCTATTATGCAGAATGGACAATTTTCTTGTGCTTTTATTAGGGCTCTTTATCATTAATAATTGCACAGAGGTGAGGATTTAAGTATGTGCTCCTTGACATATTACTTGTGGCTGTAAGCAAGTGTTTGAAAAATGTAATCTGCCAAAATGCCATTCTCTGCACAGCCATAATTTGGAGGAAAGGGGTGGTAATGATGAGGAAAGAACAGCTAAAGTTAGATGAGGGTGTTTGGGTGGTGTGATGTCTTATCTCAGGCAGAGATGTCCTACTGAATTGAATGGAGCTTGCTTCAAGGTAAGCAGGGTTTGGATTTTTTCAGCCTGAAATCTCGATCTCACCCTTGCTCTATTTTCAGCAACAGCTTTCTGCCACGAAACCTTTAGAAACAAACTTTTAAAAATCAATACTGCCATTTCACTCTTGCAGACATTACGATTCTCTCTCACACATCATAATCATCATCTTCTAACACTATCAGTGTATTTGGCATTTTATAGAGTAATGTAAGCTGAGAATACAGTAGTCGTTACCCTGCCCGCCTCGCAGCCTAGCAATGCAATCCTATACAGGTTGGCTTTGTAGGAGGAAATCCCACTGAAATCAATTGAGCCTCCTCCCAAGGTAAATGGGTGCGGGATTGCAGTGTAAATTTCAGACATAAGGAGAACTCTCCCTCCCATCATCCACTGGGATCTTCTGCCCTACAAGTTGCTAATCAGTGCATAAGGGAGAAGTAGAGGGGGCGAAGCCTTCATTTCAAAACTTCTCTAATGCTTCTGCTATCAGAGGCAGAGGAAGCAGGAAGCATACTGGGACAAAGCTGGGGGAGGGAATAGGTAGTTAGTTGGAATTTTTCAGCCCACTCCCATTTGGTCTCTGAAAAAAACAATCCGGTTTCTCCCATTTTTGGGTGTGTGTGTGTTCAAATCCATCTTGAATTAAAATGGGGAGAACTCAAAGTCATCTGTCTCCAGAAGGAAATGAAATATGTGCCAACTGCATATGGCCAGCGATTACCTTAAAAGTGGCTCAATTCTGTGCTGCTGCTAAAAAATTAAGGAGACAAGCCTTGAATGAATCTCACCGTCGATGTCTTAATATGTTTTAAATTAGCAATTAAGGTTTTAACTTACATATTTTAGCTGTTTTTATCTGAATTATTTATCGTGTATTAGCTCACAGAGCTTAATTTTAATGTATTTATGCTTGTGTGCTCTCTGTTGTTGCCAGGGCCGTCTTAAGCCCACCCAGCGCCCTGGCGCTAGGTCCCTCCAGCGCCTCTCCAAGGGCCCGGGAGTGCCAAGCGGACCGCAGCAGCAGCGGGAGGCCACCTCCGAGGACTCCGCGCTGCGCCTCCTTCTCATTTCCCCAGCGCTGGGTTCCGCTCAGTCAAGCTTCGCCACCAGCGCACGCACCGCGGGACCAGCAAGAGCTGCTTGGGCGCTGTGCGCGCACTGGTAGTGAAGCTCGACTGAGCGGAACCCAGCGCTGGGGAAACGAGAAGGAGGCGCAGCACGGAGTTCTCAGAGAAGGAGCGCAGTCCTGGCCAGATCGCCGGAACCCTGCTCTCACTTGGCACCCTTCCAGCGCCCAGCGCCGTGGTTCTCCGCGCCACTAGCCTCTATGGCTAGGACGGGCCTGGTTGTTGCATATGTTGCATTCTGGTCGGTGAATGAAATAAATCGATTCATTCATTCATTTGACCTAAGTTCTAAAATATTCAGTTTGTTTAGATGTACATATACATATACGTATTTTTTTATTTATTTATTGAATTTATATACCGCCATATACCTGCAGGTCATATAGAATAATAGAATCATAGAGTTGGATGTATATACATATTCATATACAGTAAATCAGAACAACTGGGGCTTCTTGATGTATCAGCTCCACCTTGGAAATAGGATCATTGCCCTGTTTCGAATTCTAATGCATGCCTTCTGCTACCACCTGAATAGACTGCATTGATTAGCCATGTCCCTGAGGCCTATCGCTCAACATCCAAAAAACCAAATTGTTGCACCAATAAGTACAAAATAACCCATCTGCAGTGCCACAAATCCAACTCAATGGTGTAATGTTGGAAAATGTCGATCACTTTTCCTACCTACCTCCTACCTCCTACCTCATATCTCTCCACAAGGGCCAACATTGATGCCGAAACCCAACATCGCCTGAGCTCTGTGAGTGCAGCTTTCTCTCGATTGAAGTGCAGTACTGGGACATTTGCAGGGAAACCAAAATGCTTGTTTACAAAACTATTGTACTACCAACCTTACTGTATGCTTGTGAAACATGGACCACTTATAAACACCATCTACAACTCCTCAAAAGATTCCATCAACTGTGTCTCTGAAATATTTTACACATCACTTGGGAAGACAGGCGAACTAATACTAGTGTACTGGAAGAAGCAAAGATTACCAGTGTTGAAGCAATGATTCTTCAACATCAACTTTGTTCAACTGGGCATGTTGTGCGGATGCCTGATTATCGTCTTCCAAAACAACTACTCTATTCCGAACTTTAAAATGGAAAGTGTAATGCTGGTGGCCGACAAAAAGAGGTTTAAAGACTCTCTCAAGGCAAATCTAAAAAAAATGTAGTATAAACACCAACAACTGGGAAACACTGGCCTGTGAGCGTCCCAATTGGACAACAGCCTTTACTTAGGATGCAATGGAGAAACATGCCAAAAGGAAGGCACGCTTGACAAATTCACACCGTGATCAACTCCCGCCTGGAAACCAATGTCCCCACTGTGGAAGGATGTGTAGATCCAGAATTGGCCTTCATAGTCACTTAAGGACTCATTGTTAAAACCGTGTTTATGGAAGACAATCTTATTGGCTATGAGTGATCACCAGAGAAGAAGAAGACTGCATGTGTGAACTAGTGTCATCCCTTGGTGCCTGGGCCTAGAGCATGAACGTCTAGAGACAGAGATTTCACACAGCTGCCCAGCTGCCAGGGCCATGCCTAAGTATGTGATGTCCAGGATCAGGCTACTTGGTGCTGCCCAGCTCACACTTTGGGAAAATGCATGCTCATGAGTGGGTTCTAGGTTCTGGAGACAGAGCAAGAAGTCTGGAGGGAGAAAGTGAGCTCTCAACCCAACAGGAGTCTAGAGGAGACTGAGAGGCTTATATTCTCATTGTTAACTCCTCTTTTTCCTGGTCATCTGTTGGATCATTAAGAATGTGAGGGTAGCCCTGCAGAATCGGGCCAATGACCCATCTAGTCCAGCATCCTTTTCTCACTGTGGCCAATGATAAGCCGACGAGCCTGAACTGAGCAGAACAGCATTTTCCCCTTCTGTGGAGAGAGTAGACCCTTGCACCCTTCCTCCTGAGTAGACCCTTCCACCCAAAGAGACCTCCGGCAGTAGAGTCTTCTGGCAGCCAAGTGGACACTCCTGTGACCGTGGGTTTTCCATTGGGGCTGACTCTTGCCTTTGCTCTTGAGGAGCTGATGATGATCGGGCAGAATTGGAGATCAATGGGCTCAGGAGAGACACGCAGGATCCAAACCACTTTAGGCTGCCTTGGGTACTTCTGAGATGTTCTTCCGGGTCCTCAGTTGGAGTGAGATCTTGACCTCCTTCTTCAGAGGAGGTCTCTCCAAGGCCTGGGTTGAGTGAGATCTTGACCTCCTTCTTCAGAGGAGGTCTCTCCAAGGCCTGGGTTGAGTGAGATCTTGACCTCCTTCTTCAGAGGAGGTCTCTCCAAGTCCTGGGTTGAGTGAGATCTTGACAATGCATGAGCCAAAACTTGTGAATAGGTCATTAAGAACTCCCAAACTTCATGGAGCAATTTTGATGATGAAAATTTTGGAAGCATCCTGTCTGAAGGCTACAAAACCCAATATGCTCGAGCATTTTCTCCCAACTTTTGCTTCATTTTGTATCCCCATCTGAGAGTTTACATTTTTAAGTTTTAGCCTCAAGCAAATGACTAAGGCTGAGTTACTGCCTGAATCCTTGGCAATGGTGAAAGGCAGGGAATTTAATAAGTGAAAAGAAAACACACACACACCCTGACAAATCCATAACTACATGCAATGCAAATAAGCTCTTACATCAAAATGTAGAAACGATAATGCAATTTAATGGCTTAAGGACTTTTTAAAAGGATGAAAATGCCTGCTATATTTTGACAGAGCAAAGATATCTAAGCTGTATGCCGGGGATGCGGTGGAGCCTAGCTCTATAAGTCTTGGAGATGATTTGACAAGAACAATTTCAATGTTCAGTTTAATGCACTTATGACAAATTTAAGTGATGAATCGATGCCCAAGAGGCCATGTGACTGGAATTAGGAGGCACAAATTCCCTTGTTATGGGAGCAGCTACAGGGCAGTTCAGTGCTGACAGGCATACTAAAAGTTAGGCAAAGGAAATCTACAAAGAACATTATGTCAATGGCAGAGGAAATGGAAAGCTATATATTTATTAAACCGTAATGTCACCAGGTGAAGCTTTGCAGCACTGAAGACACTTCTTGGTTCTCCAGACGCGGGAAGAGGAAATCTTATTGGCGTAAATTCAGCCGGCGGAGAAAAGCAAACATTACCTTAGAATCCCAGAAGTTGCTCTTGCAGTCTTGTCCTCAATTTACTGTACGCTTGCGGCTTCCTCCTGCCACAGATGTGCCGATCAGCATGAGGTCATGCATGGATTCCTGAACTGCTCCCGGGAGCTAGGGGGGGGGGGCAAAACTGTATGTCACGATTAACATGAAATGCACAGCTCTCTTGCTTTTCTTTAATGGCTCGCAGCCAGAGATCCCCCTTCCCTAATTGTCATCAGAATTGTAGCACATGGGGAAATAAGCTTTACCTCTCCCCAACCACAGCCCCTATGAGATTTTTATTTATTTATTTATTTGAAAAACCAAACCCCATGAAATCGGGGAGTTTCTGGTGGCTTTTTAACTGGGGAAAGAAGGGATAAACTTCCCCTGCCAGAATGCTGCAATCTTGATGACATTTTTTTTAAAAAAATGCCCCCCTGTAAAGACAAATATTCCATTCTGAAGGAAATCAGCTCTGAGAGCTCACTGGAAGGACAGCTCCTGAAGCTGAGGCTCCAATACTTTGGCCACCTCATGAGAAGAGAAGACTCCCTGGGAAAGACCCTGATGTTGGGAAAGACTGAGGGCACTAGGAGAAGGGGGCAACAGGAGATGAGATGGTTGGACAGTGTTCTCGAAACTACGAACATTAGTTTGACCAAACTGTGGGAGGCAGTGGAAGACAGGAGTGCCTGGCATGCTCTGGTCCATGGGGTCACAAAGAGTCGGACACGACCAAACGACTAAACAACAACAACAAAAGACAAATATGTTCCTCATTATGTCTAATGTGTTGTTTCATCCTTCCTTCGATCAAAACACAAGAAGAATGTAAGAATAGCTGCACAGTATCAGAGCGAGGTCCCATCTAGCTAGCTGTAACTAGCCAGATGTCTGCCAGAATTCCAGAAGCAATCAAACCAGTGATCAGACCTGGATCGAGTCTGATGCCATTGAACAATGGCAGCGAGACTGGCTCAGGAATCAACAGATTCTGAACCATCTCAACTCTTCCCTACCTCTAGAATATCCCATTTGGGGGGCTTTTGTGGGCTTCCACTAGCAGGCATCCTGCCCACCTGTGTGTTCAGAGAGTGGAAAGGGGTGTGTGACTTGGATGGCGTGGTTGTTGTTGGTGATGGCTGGCTTGCTTTTCTAGGGAAGGTGGGTGATGAGTCACTTTTGCCCAATCCACCACCACCCTAGTCTGGATGAAGGGGCTGGAGGTCTGGGTTGTTCCATTACTTAGGAATGAATTCCACTGAATTCAATGCTTCTAAGTTGACAAGTATAGGATTGTGCTGCTGACCAGCTGTGTCTAGATTCTGTTGGAGATGAAATGAAAGCTGTTTGATGGATCTGTCAGATTACTGACTCTCAGGATAGATTTCCTGAGAGGCTAATCAAACAGATCCAGGGACTGGATTCCTTGCTCAGGAGCAACCCTGGCGTGTGCTTTGTAGACTAGCTCAGTACCCCACAATCTTAAAAAAGAGCCATTGTCAGAACTTGTCAAAAACTAGACAAAAATTTGAAGGGCTACTCCAAAAGCACATTGAATACAGAGGTGGTTACTGAAAGTGAAACAGCACACACACACACACACACAAATATTTGGCCCAGTTGTGTTCATCATAAGCGTCTCTGGTTCCCAGGAATTTCCATCTAAATGTTGCATTACAATTTACATTTGTCATGGGATGTCTGAACACAGCAATACCTGGGGCTGGCTTGTTATCCTAATCCGTAATGATGAAGATGAAATGGGACAGACGTAGATTTACATTTCTTCCCATTAAAAAAACCCTGCAGGGTTTCCTTCAAATGGAAAAGTTTGCCAGCTTTGTCACGAACCAGGGGAGACAAGGGTGGACAGCAATGGATCAGAAGGAACTATCACGACTCCAGCCTCTGTTCCTGTGAAATTGCAATAGATTGTTCTTTGCAGAGTGACACCTGCAATAATATAAGCACGGGGATTCCTACAGCTGGTCATCTCAGAATTTGTAGCGCTGCATACAGAGTCCTCTGATTTAATGAACAAAATTTAGCTCTTGTGGGTCATGGAGTGCAGTCTGATGAACTCTAGGCTGCAAATGTCACCAATTTTCAGATTTGCTTGAGTGGCCTGGTTACCCACTTGCCTTGCTAATAGGATAATCTCAAAATCTACAGCAAGTGGAGATAGCAAATTCCCTGGCTCATCTAATGTATCAAAAGGACATTTGGGTTTGATGCTGGCCCTACAAAGGTTGTTATGCACTGAACCACTGTCAGTCATTTTCTCACAGCCAAGGAAAGTTAGTTCCTCAGCCAAAGCGAGGGATGCTTCTTGTAGTTGTCTGTCACCCCCTCTGTTCTTCCATTTCGAAGGCTGCAAAGAAAGGTCATGTGATGGAGGGTAAATTAATTTCTCTTTACATACTGATGCAGTCTTGCCAAATACACTGGTACCTCAGTCTTTGAATGTAATCCATTCCGGAAGACTGTTTGATTTCCAAAACGTTCAAAAACTGAAAATCCAGTACGGAAGCCTCAAAACTAGGCATAGGCAAACTCCGGCCCTCCAGATGTTTGGGACTACAAATCCCATCATCCCTAACTAACAGGACCAGTGGTCAGGGATGATGGGAATTGTAGTCCCAAACATCTGGAGGGCCGGAGTTTGCCTATGCCTGCTCAAAACGGAAAACTCAATATGGAAGCCGCGTTTCATGTTTGACTTCTGAGGTGTGTTCGAAAACTGAAGCATTTACTTCCAGGTTTATGGTGTTCGAAAACTGAAACATTCGTCAACGGAGACGTTCAAAAACCAAGGTACCACACTTTGACATTTGCTGCACTCTGAATTTTGTGATGCAATATTCCAGCCAAGATGGATACGAAAATGTGTATATCGGGGGAAGGGTTTATAACGTCTGTATCTTACTGAAAAAAGGGACCCAGGTGGCGCTGTGGTTAAACCACTGAGCCTAGGGCTTGCTGATCAGAAGGTCGGCGGTTCGAATCCCTGTGACGGGGTGAGCTCCTGTTGCTTGGTCCCAGCTCCTGCCAACCTAGCAGTTCGAAAGCACGTCAAAATGCAAGTAGATAAATAGGAACTGCTACAGCGGGAAGGTAAACAGCGTCTCCATGTGCTGCTCTGGTTTGCCAGAAGCGTCTTTGTCATGCTGGCCACATGACCTGGAAGCTATACACTGGCTCCCTCGGCCAATAATGCGAGATGAGCGTGCAACCCCAGAGTCGGTCACGACTGGACCTAATGGTCAGGGGTCCCTTTACCTTTATCTTACTGAAAATAACAAGGCATTGACTTGGAAGATGGCTCGCCAAAATGTGTACGTTAGGCGAAACAGAATGCAAAAATGTGTCTATCAGAAGGAAACACACCCACAAACTTCGTTAGATCTGGAGAAACAGGAAACAGGCAAAAACTGCACTGGAGCAAAAAAAAGGGGGGTTTCTGGAAAATATTTATTATCACCTTGTAACAAATTCTGGGAGAATATTTTGCAAAGCCCTAGAGGCAAGTGTGGGGCAGACAAAAGACGCTGCTTCAAGTGTGGTGTAGTGGTATAGCATGTTGGACTAGGACCTGGGAGACCAGGGTTCAAATCCCCACTCAGCCATGAAGCTCACTGGGTGACCCAGGGTCAGTCGCTGCCTCTCAGTTTCACCTACCTCACAAGGTTGTTGTGAGGATTGAGGAGGTGAAGAACCGTGTATGCCTTGGAGCTCTTTGGAGATAAAGCTGGGATATAAATGCAAAATACGTCACACAATTTAACAAAAAGGATCTATAAGGGCCTAATTCTCTGCAACTTTGGATATGGCTGACATTTGTTTGCAAGCATCTGGTTGATGTGTGCCCCTGTCGGCCCCTAATGGAGCCTATCTGGAACAACATTTTAACAGCACAAGGGTTTCAGAACAGAAAACGGATCTCAGTCTCACAAAAGAGTTAGCAGGAACAATTTGGAAGCACAGCTCAGACAGGAAGGCTTCCTGCCTCTTTCATATGCTCCCTAAGCCCCTGAAGACTGGCTCAAGTTTAATCGATAGTAGGATGTCTGACTCCTCTTTTCAATCACATCTGAAAAGACATCTTGCAGGATGACATGTCAGCTGGAAAAGTTTAACTACAGGTGCAAGGAAACGACAGTGCAAGAGGCTTTTTGCCTCTCTTCCTACTTTTCTTTGAAGGCTGGAAGTAAAAACGTCTGTGTCTGGAAAGAAGAAAGAAAGAAAGAAAGAAAGAAAGAAAGAAAGAAAGAAAGAAAGAAAGAAAGAAAGAAAGAAAGAAAGAAGGTGTTTGTCACCATCGATGATGAGGATTCTGTTGTGATGATGACCTCACTTCAAAGACAGTTACAGTTATCCTTCAGAGACTCAAATTCAAGCCTGGGAAGGAGAGAACTCTCACATGAAATGGCTTCCAACATATCAAAGGCAACAGTTTGAGTAACTACTGAAAGACGAGGGAAACTGTCAATGCACGAAAGTGTTAGGGTTAGAAACAATTGAGTTTCATCAGCAGAAACTGGTTGAGAAACTTACACATAGAGACCAAGACTTAAACAAATGCTTGGTTTAATGGAGAAAGTAAAAATAACAAAAATTAAATTAAGCTTGCACAAAATACCCGCACAACCAAACCACCCACCAAGAGCACACTGGGAAAACGCCCAGCACAGAGGCAACACACAACACCCCTGATATACCCTGCATGATCAGCTTCACAGCAACACCTGTAGAGCTGCTCCACAGCTGCAGAGCCCCAGTCATTAAATCTTTCCTGACTCTTAAAGGTACAGTGAAACAATAATGACACTTTTACACAATCATTCAACAGAAAGGTCTTACTGAGTTTTATTCCGGGGGGGGGGGATCATCAGAAGAATGTGCACAGAGAAACCCATGATGGTTAGGTTAGCTGAACTGATTAGATCCTGCTGAATAAAATGCTTTTTTTGGAGGGGGGATTGTGGCACACTAATGGAAATATATGCCTACAGATTTGCCAAAGTGCACAAGGCTGCCTTATATTGAATAAAGGAAGGGGTGAATCTGTGAGCTTCAATTTCTCCCAGTTTCTCATTTTCCCAATCTTAAATTCAGTTCTCCACCTTTCCATATCAGTTTGCAGATTGTCCTTCAAAGTCCTCATGAAAATTCACCAGTGAATTTATCGTAATATCATAATATGCACATTTCTGTATGTGATTTGGCGTAATATAGACATGCTTTTCGAAGCAGCTTTCCCTAGTATGATGTATATTTGTATGTTTCCCCCCCACTAATATTTGTACTTTTGTGCACATGCTGTTCTAGAATATGCATTTTGTCCATATCACTTATGAATTACCGTCTTTCCCCTTTTTTAAGACACCGTCTTATAACTTTTTTTCCTCAAAAAAACACAGGGTGGCTTACTTTCGGTGGGATGTCTTATTTTTTTTATTACCGGTACAGTTTTTACAGCTCAGGGCGCTGGCTCAGGGCGCTGCTCGGTTCTCTTGAGTGCTCGGCGCTGCAGCAGCCACTGGTTCCGGGTGGCGGGGCAGCAGGCATCCTAGGCCGGGCCAGGCAGAGGCCGCTGGCTCAGGCGCTCCGCCTGCCGCTGCAGGGCGCTCCAAGCTCCTTGGCCAGGCCAGGCAAGGAAGAAGCAGTGAGCCCAGCGGTGGCGACAAGCACAGAAGCGGCAGGGCGGCGATGGACGAGAAGGCGGAGCGCGGGGATGCAGCCAGCAAGGCGGGAGCGCGATCAGCTGTTAAGCGGAGCTCTTGGAGCGCCACTTCAGAGCTGATCGCGCTCCTGCAGTGCCAGCTGCATGGAGTGACTCTGTGAGTGGAGGTGCCTGTGGGGGTTGGTTTCCGCGGAGCGGAAGTATGGCTTATTTTGGGGGTATGTCTTATATTTCTCAAATGCTTAAAAACCCTGCCATGGCTTACTTTCTGACTACGTATTAAAAAAGGGGAAACAGGGTAGCAGTGCAAAAATTCTGAGAAGTGTGAATGTCAAAGGATGGCAGCATTTTGGTACACGTGTTTCAGGAAGTGCAGATTATGTAGGCACTTCTTTAAATGTGAATGGAACAGAATTTATCTCCTGTCCCTAGTAAATCCATTGATTTCCCTTGCCCAGCAGTGTCTTTGCTAATTAGTGCTATGCTGAAACCTGTCCTCAAATTCTCTAAAAGTTCTCTTTCCTCAGAAGAGGCTTCCATTATTTTGCCACATTTATATATTTACATTTCTTTGGCTGCAGGGCTGAGCTCACCTCACCATTGTAGGAAGGTTGATGGTGTCCCCCCCCCCCCGCCGGCCAAATAAATATTTATCCCACTGCTCTGTAGCCTTCCTGGCTGCCCAACCTTCCTAATCCAAAGGGTTTAATTGAAGCAGAGAGTGCTGGGGGAGACTGGAACCCTCCTTGAAAGAATTTCACTTTTCTCCCACCTTTGATCAGTTTTCAAATGCAATTCCTTTTCTCATTAATTGACGAAGGATGGTTTTGGGGGAGCGGAAACCATGGAAGCAATCTATCTCAGTATTGTCTACAGCAGGCACCCCCAAACTTCAGCCCTCCAGATGTTTTGGACTACAATTCCCACCATCCCTGACCCCTGGTCCTGTTAGCTAGGGATCATGGGAGTTGTAGGCCAAAACACCCGGAGGGCCGCAGTTTGGGGATGCCTGGTCTACACTGATTGACAGTAGCTTTCCAGGGTTTCAGACAGGTGACATTCCCTCACCTACCTGGAGATGCTGGGGATTGAATCTGGGCAGTGCTTTTTTTCTTTAAAAAATGTTTAGGGGTACTCTCATTTTGACTCAAGAAAATCACCATTTTATAGTTCAAATCAGGAAAAATAAACACAGGTGAAACTCGGAAAATTAGAATATTGTTGAAAAGTGCATTTATTTCAGTAACGCAACTTAAAAGGTGAAACCAATATATGAGATAGATGCATGACATGCAAAGCAAGATATGCCAAGCCTTTATTTGTTGTAATTGTAATTATTTGTCATTAGGCAGGCCAATTATAAATGGAATGTAATTAATGAAATGTAATAGTGATGTTTATTTTTGTATTATTGTAACTATTTGTTTTATTACTGTGGAATTTCCAAAAGAAAGCATTTGTAAAAATTAAAAGAAAAATAAAAAAATAATAAGTTGCATTACTAAAATAAATGCACTTTTGACGATATTATAATTTTCTGAGTTTCACCTGTACAGTAAATGGAGAAAAGTACAAAGAACATGCATTACCTCATGATGATGAAAAATAGTTAGTAACTTTCCTACTCATATTGAAATACTGCCCTTCAATGAGGCCAAACTTTCATAAATAAAACACCACACATCCACATTCCACACTACTTCACATATTAAACGCTCACTTCTGTCTGAGACTCAGGAAACACTGTGGCAGGAAATGAGGCCGCCATCAGGGGTAGCAACGGCACTGACGATTCACCGTGCTAGGGAAGAAACTATTTTTTATTTTATTTTTAGGTTTTTCTCTCTTGTTAGATTCACAATATGTTTAGGGGTATGCATCCCCCTGTGTCCCCCCAGGAAAAAAGCACTGAACGTGGGACCTCCGCAAGCAAAAGAGATGCTCTTTGGCTGAGCCGCAGGTTTCCCCTTCTGCCACTGAAGGTGCAGCTGCTTCAATGCTTGCTCCAACCTCGTTCCTTCTTTTCTTTTGTTTAATGTCTGTTTGATTGTGAGCTTGCAGGCAGGGACTGTTTCCTAATTTTACAATGATTTATTAGAACATCTTAGGTGCTTTTTAGCTCTTACAAAACACATAATAAGTCAATCAACCTATTTTGCCCCACGGACTTGTTTCAGAATATTCCTCACTTCATCCAGGGAACAAAAGCAAATCCCAAATTGTTCACAACAGACATTTCCCATGATACCACAGTCATCATCCATGAATTTGCATCATCCTATGTAAATCATCCAAGCTAGTGACCATCCCTACACTTTAGAGAATTGTGTGGTGAGACAGAGCTGTCCACACCCCTCAGAAAATTATCAATGTATATTACCTGGATGGGGCTGAGGTAGAGCTGAGGTAAGGTCAGAGTGTTAAAGTTATAAGTTTAATGTACATAAAATGCTGCGTTTGATTTCATTGTATTTGGAAAGCTGTAAAGAGAAGTTTGCTGTAAGGAGAGGTTCCACTCTGGGTGAGAGCTGAAGAGTGAGTTAAGCCCTTCCTAGTGGTTCAGCAATAAAACTGTGGGCACATTTGCAAAGCTAAGCAGGGTCGGGTGTGGTTTTGAATTTGATGGGGAACCGCGTGTTGAGATTCCTGCATTGCCAGGGGTTGGATTGGATGGCCTTTGGGATCCCTTCCAACTCTATGATTCTATGCACCTAAACTACCTGATGGCTCATTGACAGAAATCTGAGCTGCAGCTCTCACAGCAGGAGAAGAAACGTGAGTTGCAGGTTGTAGATATTTGCAAATAAAACCATATATAATAAAGACACCACAGTCTCTGCTGTTCCTAATTTCTGAAGGAAACACAAACCCTAGGTAAGTATCTGGAACCCCTGAAATCTTGTGCACCGCTACGTGAAGATTGTAGTGATGTCTTTCCCTCCCCCCTCTCATCTATCTATATCTATCTATCTATCTATCATCTATCTATCTATCTATCTACATAGTATCATCTCTCTCTCTCTCTCTCTCTCTCTCTCTCTCTCTCTCTCTAACATCTATCTTAAACAGAACCCACAGTGAATTTTAAAAACAACAACAAGCAGGAAGTCTAACCACATCAACTAAGTGCTATAAATTATATCACAGCAATTTAACTGTTCAGTTATAACCAAATGAAAATATTTTGTAAGTGAGTAAAAGTTGTGAAACAATTCTGGCACATGCATTTCAGTTTGTTTTATACATTTAATGGTGATAGTCATTTAATCCTTTGTATTTGTGAGAAACCGTAACAGCTATCGTAGCACAATAGCCAAAGTAATCCAACTTTTTTGTTTATTTCTCTTCAAACAAACAAAAAGCCCACTGAATGAAAAAGTTATCAACAGAATCCCTTTGTTAGTTTTCAATACATGCCTATTCAGTCAATCTGAGGATAAATACATTTTACTTTTCTCTCTAGAGATATAAGCTAGAGATGCATTACTGATATTCCCTTATCTAGGATGCTGCAAAGGGTGTTAGATAATTATACCAGAGGATATGCTGTCATTTTTTGAATCTGCATATACAGTAGGCTCATTAATACTGATTGCTAATTTTCATTTATCACGCCTCCACCTAATAAATTCTGTGCCTCTTGAATATAAGGATATACGGGCAGAATGAGAGAGGGGAACAGCTTGCATGGGGAAGGTTATCAGTCTGTCATACCTGAGCTGGAAGCTACCAATGGACAATGAAGGCAACATCGCCAAGAAGGGGCATGTTGGTCAGATGTCAACTGATGTTGATTATGGATGTGGCAATTCAAATCACTTTTGAATTGTTTGCTTTATTGCTTACAGTGGTGCCTCGACTTACGAATTTAATCTGTTCCAAAGGCACCTTCGTAGTTCGAAAAATTCGTAAGTTGAAAAGAGCCATTGGAAACGGAAAAATTCGTAAGTCGAAGCAACCCCATCTAAAAATTCGTAAGTCGGAAAAACCCTATCTAAAACCACTGCGGTTTCTGTTTGGATGTCGATTCATAAGCATGCGGTCATTTGCCCCATTCATAAGTCAAAAAATTCGGTTGTTGAGTCGTTCGTAAGTCGAGGTACCACTGTATTTCCTTTATGGGTTCTTTAATGCCAATGCATATTGTAATCATGGATCAATTTTATAGCTAGCTCTAAACTGCTTAGAAGCCATTTCAGCATATCATAGAATCATAGAGTTGGGAGGAACCCAAGGGCCATCTAGTCTGCAATGCAATGCAGGAAACTCAACTAAAGCATCCATTACAGATGGCCATCCAACCTCTCTTTAGAAACCTCAGTGGCATATCAGTCAATCGATTGATTAAATGATTGGTAAATGACCAACATCTACAATCAGGTGTATGCTAGGGCACAAACGGATCTCAATTCTCCCCACAGATCCAATGGCTTCTCAGTGGGCTTTTTGCCAACTTTAGGATTGTGACCTTTAACGCACACCCCAGATCTAATTAATTTTCATGGGAGAGAAGTAACTACATTCCACTCCTATGGAAACCAACAAGACTTGAGTGTGCTAACCTGCAATTGCTTGCATTGCACCCAAAGTCTTATTGCATCCTAAATCTATTGCCCATAAGGCAAATGCAATGCCAAAGAGGCACATTTTACCCTTTTCTTGTTTCTAAAATAGGAACTACTAACATTTTGTTCATATTTTTGTCCCAGCTATTTCTAAAAAGTAAGAAAGGAGGGGAGGGAGAACTGTTCAATTTTGTTTTATCTTTTCCTTTCTTAAAAAAGGGGCATTATTAATTTCAGTTTCAACAACTGTTATTTTTTTCTCTATGTGCATGTGTGTATTCATATTTAAATTAGGTTCCCTCGAGATGGAAGGAAAGCAAAGAGGTTTTATCAAGAGAGACTAATAATATAGTAGGCAAAGCATCCGAGACTTTCTGTATTGAATGTATAAATCATGCTAGCAGTAACCAGAAATGTTTAAATAATATAGAGAGTCTCGCAATAATATACTTATTAGTTTAAGTAATTTGGGGGCTCTTGTTCACATGGCAAATCTCTCACAGAAAATTTTCTCAGCTAATCACTTGATAACTGAAGCCGAGAGAGGGATATACATATTATTCATCCCATAATTCTTCAGGACATAAGTGTTATCATAGATCTTTGTACTGTGTGGTGGCCGATAACGCATTTATTTAGAATGTTCATGGGCTCCTATTAAAGAATTCATTTCTCTTTGCTTGGCAAAATGTACCTGAGATAGAGAATTCAAAGTAATAATTAAAATGTTCAAATATAACACTTAATGAAAACAGCAATTTTTATTGTTAAAAAAAAGCCAAGTCTGTTGCAACAACAACAAAAAAATCTTTCTTTGCACATTATATTTTGCTGCTGGATTTGCAAGCAGTGAAAATGGGGAGGAGATTTTGTGAATTTGGGAAGGAAGGGAAGGGGAACTTGAGAGGGGAATTTGAGTCAGGAGAGAGACAAACAGTGCCTATTGATCTCTGTGATAGAGCATTTCACATGAGTGAGACAATGACACCAAAGGCTTGGTATTGTGTTCATGTCAAATGGGTCTCCTTAGTTCAGGGGACAATGATGCTGAAACTAGGCCAGATCATGGAACTGGACCATAAAGCAGTCAGAGAAGAGCACATACTGAGAGTTCTGGGACCATAGAGTGAAGGGTGGGTAAAAAATACTTATAGTAATACTGTAGTAGTAATACTGCAGTGGCTGCTGGTCACCTTTCATTGAAGGAGCACCTTCTTCAATAAGTTCCAATGGACAGTTTACTTCTCCTTCTTCTTGGGGTTTAATGGTAGCAAGACCAAGGAGAGGCCCCATTAATGTCATCTACTGTGATCCTAAACTTCTGCCACCTTCAAGGCCATCTTAAGTATATCCAGCGCCGTGGTGCAACGATCCCTCCAGTGCCCCCCCCCCGTTTCCCAGAGTTGCCGACCTTTTTATGGTGCGGGGCTGGAGGGGGTGGGCAGGGGCTGGAGGGTGGCTCCTCCAGCGGGGAAGAGGCGGAGGCTCTGGGCGTGGCACTGCTTCGGGGCTGCATGGCGGAGGCAGGTGAGGGCAGTGAGCTGGTGCCGGGAGGCGCTGCGTCCAGCCTCTGCCTCTTCCCTGGCGCCCTCCAGAACTTGGCGCCCTGCACCACTTGCCTCTATGGGCAAGACGCCCCTAGCCACCTTGAGGGATCTCTGCAGGAGAAGAGAAGGCTAAGGAGTAAAAAAAAATCTGGAGTGGAGTCCCTAAGGCAGTTGGATGATGTCCTTCTGGCAACTCCTGCAGCCAAGCTGGTGCCAAACATATTACTCTACTTTACTTTGGACAACAAGATAGGGGTCTTGTTGTTTGGGCAGCCCAGGACCTCCATACACACTGCCCAGGGAAAGTCACTTCAGTGCTGCTAACACAGAAGTTTGACTTCACCCCCAGAGACACACTCCATTGTCTCTCAAGACAGACAGGATGCCAACAACAAAATCAGCAATGCATACTCACAGCTGCCCCTTAATCCAGGCAAATAAAAGTCTTGACCAGAGTTGAAGGACACATTCCAGTCATGCAGAAACATTCAAGGAGGGTGTGAAGCAGGCAGGTGAGGGTATGGCCTTTGGAGAAGGCATGAGAATGGGGTGGGGAAGAGACCTGGAGGGCCACATTTGACCTTCAGGCCTGAGGTTCTCCCTAGCCACCCTGGGCACCTTCTGCAGAGGATAGGCAGGATATACATTTAACAAATAAACACACAAACATTTATGTAGTCTCCAGTGCTGGAGACTCTACACTAGAATAAAGGGGAAACTAGGCTGCTTCTCAGCAATGATCAAAAGTAATTGGGAAAACATTAACGTTACAAACAGAGGTCTCTCATTGAAGGAAATAAAAATTAAAGAGATCGTGAAGCCTGCCTGACAAAAGGCAATCATGTTTCTGCTACTCCAGCACAAAGGGAGATGAATAATAAAACGATACAGATTTGGGGGGAAGCCGTTTCATCTTTGCGGGAAAAGAAGAACGCCAAATATGCAGAAATGGTAAAGTTCAGTCGAGACCGTTTCAAAATGAAATGCAAAGACAATCAGGGGAAAAATAAATGGTTGCACGCAGCAAAACACTCATGAAAGGGTGAAATCTCTATTGTTCTATTCCTGGGTGACTTCCCACCCAACCCCCGGAGGTAGTGGCAAATAAATAACCTTGCACAGCAACAGATCAAAGGCACTTAAGTGGGGATGAAGAGATGAAATACTGATGCAATTTTTTTTCTTGTTGGAGGCAGCAGGAGGATGAAGAAGGAAAGGTTAAGCAAAAAAGCAAAAGAAGAAAGACAAAGGTGATGAAGGTCCCTCAATAAATAAAGGCGAGACGACTGAAGATAAGCAGAGTGGAATTACGAGGCTTGTTACTGGAGCGTCCCCCCCCCCCAAGACCCTCCGGGGAAGACTGAAAGCTTGATGTACGGTTGCAGATGTCCATGAAAGAGTGTTTTAATATTTCCAGCTGAAGTTGGCATCATTTTCAAACACTGGTTCTGCAAAGCCATAGCTTGTGCTTTTCGGAATATGCACCTGCTTAGGAAGTCTTCCCTGCACTTGGTTTATTTTCTTGCTCTATTTATCAGACACTTTTCTGCTAAGGCATTCTGGGAAGTTTATACTTCTTTGTAGAGAAAGGAAAGGCTTAGAATCTAAGAGACACGGCACAAAAGGCGACAGGAGCTGAGAGGAAAGAGGAAAACTAGAAAATCTGCGGTGCTATTTCATGTTAGTGTCGTGCCGAAATCTGTCCACTCCAGATTTTTCACCATCATTGTGAGGGGGCCGAGGGTGGGGTGTGCATTTATCTACACCCCTTGGGGTAGGAAAACCACTTTCAACCCAAGGACTGAATCCCAAAGTGCCCAGCTTTCCACAGCCCATATTGATTAGTGGGTGGGATGTCCTCACCTGGTTCTCCTTTGGCAGCCATGGCTTAAACTTTTCCATGTTTGATGTTCGGCACATTATAAGTGACCTCACAGGCCAAATCAAGGGGTGTCGTGGGTCTTATTATACCCATGTGCTACAAGTTCCTCACCACCAGCTAGATGGATTCATGTTAAGGACATGGGATGAATAAGCGAGCATTCTGTGCTCAATTCCATTTTTGTCAGAATTCTTCAACACCCCTACTACCAGACAAACCAGTTAAGGAGGTTTCTCTCTTACCTCTCCCTCAGACGCAGGCAAATGGCTAGAATTTGCTGAAGTTCATGTATACGTTCATGTATACGTTCCAAGAAGATATCGATCTAACCTTAAGATGCAAAGTCAGGAAGGGGTCCTCCAAGCAACCTCCTTTGGTACAAAAATGGTCCCAAAGAATATAACCCAACTATGGTGTCTTTCTGGGATAAAGATGGGGAATTATTTACACAAACAACATATCTCCTTTATCAAATGTCCTTTATAGTAATGGTTTTGAATCTACCAGAAAAGCTGTTGAATCTAATCCTAGCAAGATTACTTACTTTACTGGGTTGTAGAAATTTGAAATAATGGACAACTTCCTATGTTTAATAAAGTAAAAGACAAGATGGATAGTTGTGTTCCTCCTTTTCACCCCAATATGTTATGCTGTTTTAAATGTGCAGATTATATTTGGCTTCACTTATCAATGGTTTTTTCAAAAAAATGTTTAAGATTTTTTTTTGTAAACTTTGTTTGTGTTAAATATGTATTCCGTAGCTGACCTCCTTTGTAATGTTTTATTTTGAAATCTTTAAGATAATATTTTAGTTTTCTGTAAATTATGTTGCTTTGACTCTATATTTGACTTTCTTCAGAAATGTTTGATTCTGGATTGTTTTATTGATGTTTTAATATGCTGTAAGCCACTTTGAGATTTTTCTTAAAAATATAAAGCAGTATAGAAATGAAATAAAAATAAATAAATATTTGCCATTTAGAAAATTTAATTACTGAAATTCAATAATTGTGTGATATTAACAGGATGTTAATTGAATATGAAGGGTATGTGATAGATATGAAATCTCATAGGGACTTGTTTTCTAAACCATTTGTAATTTTCATTAACATTTAGGTGAGATACTAAATATAAGTAATTATTGGAAAGAGATTAGGAAATGAAAAGTGTTGGGCATATGCACAGAACAGGTTCTGTTATGATGGTGAATAAGTTAGTGAAAGAAACATCTGAGGAATTTTGGATAAATGATACTACATATAAAACATATTTATTTATTTATTTATTAAAAAACCTACGTCAATTATAGAGGGCAGTACTGGAGATATGGGTATCAAGTTTGTATATGATACCGTGTTTCTCCAAAAATAAGACACTGTCTTATATTTATTTTTCCTAAAAAAAACACAAAAAAAACATGACGGCTTATTTTCAGGGGATGTCATTAAGTATGGTACAGTTTAACCTACAAGGTTAAACTGCCTATCACTATGGCTTATTTTTGTGGTATGGCTTATTTTGGGAGAAACACGGCATATACAAGTTCATATGCAGTACAGTCGTACCTTGGTTTTTCGAACAGCCTTTTTCTTGAATGTTTTGGCTCCTGAACACTGCAAACCCGGAAATGACTGTTCCATTTTTCAAACGTTCTTCCTGCAGCCAATCAAAAGCCGTGCTTTGTTTTCAAACATTATGGAAGTCGAACGGACTTCCGGAATGGATTCTGTTCGACTTCCAAGGTATGACTGTACAGTATATGAAAATATTTTGGAAAGTGCTGTAAGACAAATAAATGGGTACAAAATTCCATTATGGCCATTAGTTGTTAACTAAAAGGCACTGTATGGCAAAATAACCTCTTATCAACAGCTAAAGTATTACTGGCAAATGTTTTGAAGAACGCTTGCTTATGTTGTAAGCAGCCCAGAGTGGTGGGGAACCCAGCCAGATGGGTGGGGTACAAATAATAAAAGAATAATCATCATCATCATCACCATCACCATCGTCACCATCATCATTATTGTCAGGAGTATGGGCAGGAGTCAGGCTCTGGGGCCTGTAGTGCTTTGCAGGACTGGGGCCTGCCTCAGCTTGTGCTGGAGAAGCAAGGAGTAGCCACTCAGGTGAGGCCTCAGCTTGTGCTGGAGAAGCAAGAGTGGTTACTCAGGTGAGGCCACTTGATACCCTGTTTCTCATATTTTAAGACATACCCATAAAATAAGCCATAGCAGGATTTTTAAGCATTCAAGGAATATAAGCCATACCCCGAAAATAAGACATAGTGATAGGCATAGCAGCAATGCCGGCCACGGCAGAAGGAGGAGGAAAAAAATAAGACATCCCTTGAAAATAAGCCATAGTGTGTTTTTTTGAGGAAAAAATAAATATAAGACATGTCTTATAATATGAGAAACACGGTACCTCACTGCACCTGGTGGCAGGAGCTGGGAGGGATAAAAGCTCAGCATTTCCCTTCAGCTCTTTGCCACAGCAACGCTATCCCTTCCTGGTTGCCTCTGGCCTCTTGTTCCTTGGACCCTCGCCTTGCCGACGCCTTGATCCTCGACCCTTGGACCTCTGCCTTGCTGACGCTTTGCTCCTTGACTCCCAGACCTTTGCCTCTGCCTTGCTCCTTGACCCTGCGACTGCCTGCTGCTGGACCCTCAGTCCTGCACCTGTTCCTGCTTCTACACCTCCATCTTGCCTCTGGTCCTGACGTCCACAGCCAGGGCTTCAACCGCCCACCGACCGGACCGTGACAATTATTACAGTTAGGGCAACTGGCTATGAAAAATGTGGCAGAACGAACATGTTCTAGGCACTGGCGGGGCAGATAAAATCAATCCTGTCATTATTTTCTTGATCATTTGGTTTCCTTTTATTAAATATTGGAGCAGGATTAAACTTGTAGAAAAAATGCCGCAAGAGGCATAATACTATGCCAATATAAGTACGGAAGGATTTTGATTGGAAAACAGTACTACAATTGGCAACAGGGTCTTCCCCCCTGTTCTGTCAAGAGGTAGCTGTGTGTCCTGCTTGCTGCCATGCCTTGCTAGATCCAACACAGCTGGGTGTAAATATAAGAAGGCCAGGAGGGGCATTGGGCAGCTGCAGGAACAGCATGAAGTTGCTGACTCAGCCCCTACCTGAATATAAGGTGAAGGGTGGAAGCAGCAAACACAGCAGCAGCAGCAGCAGCAGCAGCAAAAGGATGGAGGCTGAGCAGGGCCGTCTTAAGTATATCTGGCACCGTGGTGCAAAGATCCCTCCGGAGCCCCCCCCCCATTTCCCAGAGTTGTTGACCTTTTTAAAGGAGGGGGACCCCAAAGTTATTGAACTTTTTAAAGAAAAGGCTGCTTCCGCCCTCACGCTGCTGCCCTGTGCTGCTCACGCGCAGGCAGGCATCGGCTCCCACGGCGGGATCATGGTGTGGGGCTGGGCAGCCGGGCATGATGGGGGCAGCACGGGAGGCAGGCAGGGGTCTCATCTGGGCAGGGACAGGCAAAGCGAGCTGGGCCACCTGCGTCACTGCAGCAGAGAAGCGCGCTCACTCAGCCGCAGTCTCTCCATCCTTGCTTGGGGAGGAAGGGGGGAAGAGAGCGTGACTGGGGGGGATCGGGCAGGGGAATGAAACATGGTTCATGTGAAGGAGTGCAGAGGTGGTGGGGCAGTGGGAGGAGGCAGGCTCTGTGCAAGGTGGTGAAGAAGCAGGGGAAGGAGGGAGGGGCGCTGGGGGCAGCAGTTGCAGCATGTAGCCTTGAGCGTGGGGGTCTTTTGAGGTAGAGTGGACGGGGGAGAGCGGTGGTAGAGTCACATTTATTATGCGCAGAGCTTGGGATGCAAGCACACACCATGCAGGTGAGGAGGTGGTGTGTCGCGGTGTCAGCGGAGAGAACTCTGGACTGTGGGAAAGCACACGGAGCCTTCCTGCCTCCGACGGGCGCTGGAGGTGTGCAGGCACCAAGCCCCCACTCTGCCTCACTTACCTCCCCGCTCTCCCGTCCCCAGATTCTCCCCGAACACTCTGCCTGGTGCCCTCCACTGCTTGGCACCCTGAACGTCACGCCACTATGCCCAATGGTAAAGACATCCCTCACAAGAACCTTGTGATGAGAAGAGTGCCAGAGCTTCCTTTATAATGAGGCTATTATTCGACTGTAATTGAAAACTAATAAAAAAGATTACAGTCGTACCTCGGTTTAAGTACACCTTGGTTTGAGTATTTTCAGTTTAAGTACTCCGTGGACTTGTCTGGAACGGATTAATCCACTTTCCATTACTTTCAATGGGAAAGTGTGCTTCAGGTTAAGTACGCTTCAGTTTAAGTACAGACTTCCGGAACCAATTGTGTTTGTAAACCGAGGTACCACTATATATAAAAAAGACCTTCCTTTGCAAAGCAATAAAAGACTCACCATATCACCTCTACAAAACTGGGAGGACTTGTGGCTCTGAAGGGTTTCTGCTAAGCTGCTGCATGTTTCTGGTTTTATAACTTAGGGCATGCTCCTTTTGAGGGTCCTAGCTAGACCACACCAGCTTTCCTTCTTAAGTTCCAAGGGGATCAACCAAGTCATTCCGTTCACTGACATCGCCACCACAATGTTCTGTTCTTCTGTTCCAGCCAATGCTTAATAGTCCATGACTCCTGGAGAGCACTGAGCACGTTTGGTTAGCATTGGACTGAGACACCCCCTCAAGCATGCTGATGTTTCTCTCCTGTTTCTCAAGCACGCTGATTTTCCTCCAGCCCTGTCACTACTGAGGTTCTAAACAATTGGGATACCTCATCCCACAGGGTCTCAGCCACATTGAGCACTGAGGCACAATCATCTGCTCATGAATAGGTACACCTTTGCAAGTATCCGTGGTAAACATGAGCGGTCAAAGCTAGTGGTGGCACATAATTAGAACCAGAGACTGTAGCATTGCCCTGCTCTGCCTTGTAGATGCAACAGATAACACATAAGGCATAGTTACATTGAAGAAGATGGGTGGCAATTACTCTGGGGAAGATTAAGAGGAGTCAATTTAATCTAATTAAAATTGGCTCTCAAAGAACACAGAGAAATAAACACACAATGTTCTACAGCTTTGTTATCATTCTCCTGACCATAGGATCAATAGAAATATTGCCATTGCATTAAGGTGGTGACAGTGGGGGTGGGAGAGAGAGAGAGAGAAAAGTACATCAGCTCAGTGATACCAATCCTGTCATCTCTTAACTTGCTGGGATGTCAGCAGTTTCCTTTCACTGAAAATGTGCCTTCCGTACCAAAGCATGAATCTTTCAGCTGTCATCTTTGCCTCTCGGCCGGACAAGCTGATTCGTATCAGCCAGTGAACCTTCTTCATCTTTCAAGTTACGCCAATAGTTCTATCAAGTTTGGTCAGGCAGAAGCCTCCATGTTATGGGGTGAGGGCCAGGCGGGGGAAAGTTAGCCCCTAAGCCAGCAGCTGCCAACCTTCTCGGGGCGGTGGGCACATTTGCCAGATGGAGAAGCTGTCTTGGGCACAGGGTACAGGCTGCAACAAAGCACACACAATGGACTATGAGTCCTTGGTCATGGTCAGTTCACTTACAGTTGAGACTTAGGCTTTTAGCACCTTTTCACCTCTGCAGAGGCAGGGGACCTGTTAGAGTGGTCCACCCTTGGAAGATGGGTTTCCAGACAGCCTTGGAATCAGGTGGGGAAAGCAAACCTGCATATGTAAAATCTGAAGGGTGAATATATCCCAAACTCTGCTTGTCTTCAGGGAGGGTGTGTGTAGCCGGGGAGAAGTCAGATCCCACCCCAGATCAGTTTTTTCCGCTCCCCCATTCAAACTAATGAAGCAAAGCAATTTATTCAGTTTGTTAAAAAACAACAACAACCAACAACCTTCAAAATAAAAAGAATGCAAGAGAGCTCATTTTCCCAGATCTCAGATTTTAGGTGCCAGGAGAAAGTTGATAAGGTTTTGGACATTTGGAGGCCCATGTCCAGTTTTAGGGAAGCTTTTAATCTTTAAGAAATTAGGGTATTCTAATATTTCTGTTGGAAGCTGCCCAGAGTGGCTGGGGAAACCCAGCCAGATGGGCAGGGTATAAATAATAAATTATTATTATTATTTTATAATTATTTTTATTTTTATTTAGAAAGAGGTTTCTGTACCCCCTGAGTTCAATACTGCGACTGACTCCGAAGGGATGCTCTGGCTATCCGTAGATGGTACATCTTAGCCTGACAAAGAAATGTAGAAGAGATATAACGAACGGCCTTGGCTTGATGGCTGTCATGCTGCAAAGACGCTAATTTGTTTCGGAGTGCCTACTACAAATGCAGCTTCAGATTCGCATGTGGGGGTTAAATGAAGAATCATGCATTGACTAGGAAGAACAATAACAACAGATGCTTCTTGAGTGATGGCACTACTTGTTCTTTGTTAGATTTTGAAATAACAGCTCTCATGAAACAAGGGCCAATAAACTAACTTCTTTTACAAACACAAGGCACACTTCTCGTGAGGGCTCCTAAGAGAAAGCTATAGGTGTGTTAACAGATTGCAGCATTTTGTACTGATCATTGCTTGGTTCTTGAGTGTTGTTTGCTTCTTGTCTTTTCTTTCTTCTTCTTTTTTTAAAGGAGAGGCAAAAATCTCTTTGGAGACTAGGACAATGCCCTAAGTGAAACATTATTACACAGTGAAGTTTGCACAGTCCGCTTTCACACAAAATTCATATGCATAAAAGCAAGATCCACCATTCTATTGCATCTTTGTATGAATTAGAATGGGGTTGCGGGTGGCGCTGTGGGTTAAACCACAGAGCCTAGGGCTTCCCGAACAGAAGGTTGGCAGTTTGAATCCCCGTGATGGGGTGAACTCCTATTGTTCGGTCCCAGCTCCTGCCAACCTAGCAGTTCGAAAGCATGTCAAAGTGCAAGTAGATAAACATTGGGAAGGTAAACGGCGTTTCCATGTGCTGCTCTGGTTCACCAGAAGCGGCTTTGTCATGCTGGCCACATGACCTGGAAGCTGTACGCCGGCTCCCTCGGCCAATAATGCGAGATGAGCTCTGCAACCCCAGATTCGGGGTCCCTTTACCTTTATGAATTAGAATGAGGATTTAGGATGTGGCTAGACTGATGGGATGGCCCTGCAGCTTAACATTGACACGATACTCAGGGTTTGTGTGAAATATAGTAATGCAGCATATAAAGTAGGGCAAGCACAACCCACCCACCCCATCTACCCTGTGGGAGTCTTGGATCTACCCAGTTTTGGAGCCTTGGATCAGATCTTCCCATCCCAGGCCACTCACCGGTGGTCACGGGTAGGACTTTGGGTGGGAAGAAGGAGAGCTCAGGAGGTCAGGGAAAGCCTGCATCTATATCCAAAGGCACCCAAACCTACCTCTACCATCTCCCAGGAAGATGCAGGAAGGCAGGTGAATGTCTCCTAGTCTCTTCTCATAGTTTCTCCTTCTTTCACTCAATGCCTGCCTCTCCTTCTTACCTGATCCCTGTCGCCTGGAAACCTCTGATCGCTCTGGACCACCTGATCTGCGGTGAACAGGGACCATGCCAAAACCAACTTGAAAAATGCCCAGATCCCTCCCCCCCAATTGGCCCATTTTGGTTCAGGCATTGGCTGAATCCAGTACATAGTCCTAGGTTATGGAAACTGTCTGTGCATGAGGCAGTGATGGCCACTAAGTTGGATGACTTTAAGAGAAGATTAGAAAAATTCATGTAGGTTGAGGATGTCAATGGTCACTAACCCTGATGGTTATGATCAGCAGTGGCACCTTCCATATAACTCCCACAATGGTTACCCCTGGTCTACAGCAGTGTCCTTCAACCTTGGGTCCCATATATTGTTGGACTACAGCTCCCATCATCCCCAGTCAGCTTAGCTAATGGTCAAGGATGATGAGGACTGTAGTCCAACAACATATGCGGACCCAAGGTTGAAGAACACTGGTCTATAGCACAAAGAGTTAACTGATCTTGCTTAGGTTAAGGATCTTTTGGTGCACCAACATGAAATAAGCTTCTTTTAGACTCACATGAAGGTTCTTTTTCCTAATTAGTCATCCCTTTTTCTAATTATACCTGCAAAGAATGAAGGGAGCCCAATTAGCCAAAGGAAACTGTAATGATATATTGAATTATTAAATTAACATTCAGGTGACATTTTTCCCCCAATTAAGAAACATAGAAGGCTGCCAGCCCAAACAAGTGATTGCAAACAAAGTGAGACAATGTCAGTGGGTGGGGGGTAGGATCCAGCCCTTTAACAATGTTTAAGGGTAATAGAAAATTAATTGTCGGTTTGGCAGCCTTGCCACCAATGAAAATGAGTGGCATCTCTCCCCCCCCCTTTTAATTGCTCCTTTCAAATTCTGTTTGCGGCCACCTTGCTGGTATTAATTCAGAACAAGACCATCTTTAACCACACTGCCTGTGGGGGCTGCTTCTCATTTGACATTTTGTACTTTGATACAGCTGTTCAAAGGCAAATTATATTTTCCTGATTCTCACACACTCATTCAAGGCTAGAATGGGCAGCTGGAAACCATGATGGGGGCAGTCTTCCCAACCCCCCCCCATAAGCTTCCCTGGATTCAGACCCAGACCCTGATTCCAAGAAACACCATTGTTGGGATTCAATGCAGCTTAAGTCTCTCCATGACTGCTAGTCAAGATGACTATGCTTGCCCTCCACATTTGGAGGTGTATGCCAGGCACCCTCAAACTTCGGCCCTCCAGATGTTTTGGGCTACAATTCCCATCTTCCCTGACCATTGGTCCTGCTAGCTAGGGATCATGGGAGTTGTAGGCCAAAACATCTGGAGGGCCGCAGTTTGGGGATGCCTGGTGTATGCTTTTGAATGCCAGTTACTAGAAAACTCAGGAAAGAAGAAGAGTCTTCTGCTTGGGTCCTGCTTGCAGGTTTCCCAAAGGCATTGTGAGAACAGGATGCTGGAATAAATGGGTCACTGACCAGATCCAGCAAGCTCTTTGCATATTATTACTTCTCACTGCAGTCTTCAACAACTTGGTGACCTTCAGATGTTTTGGATGACCACTTCCATTGGCACCGTTCAGTACCTGCCCTCCCAACACACATTTATATGTCAGGTGTGGAGCAGGCAGGCATGGTTAGGGAAAATGGCACCGAGTGCCGCTGGGCCTAATTTGTCCCACAGACCAGAGGTTCTTTAGCATTGGACCACAGCTCCCACGATCTCTGAGCATTAGTCATGCCAACTGGGGCTGATGAAAGTTGCAGTTGAGCTACATCAAGGACACCAGGTTGAACTATGCTTACCTTTTCTTTATGCAACCGAGTCATTGTTCCAAGGCAGGCTTCCTCAAACTCGGCCCTCCAGATGTTTTGAGACTACAATTCCCATCGTTGCTGACCACTGGTCCTTCTAGCGAGGGATCATGGGAGTTGTAGGCCAAAAACATATGGAGGGCCGAGTTTGAGGAAGCCTGCTCCAAGGGCTTGGGAGGGAAGTGGAGCAGGGACAACAAGCTGCTAAATAAGAGAACAAACACTGGTGAAACCTCAACCAACTTTCTCTGCATCTCCAGGTGAAACTTAAAAACTCTTGATAGAGAACTCAGCTACATTAGTCAAAAAACAACGAATTGAATGCATTGTAAACATGCAACACCAGATGGCGGCAGAGAGCAGAATATTTTTTAATGTGTTTTTCCATAGGGTTCCTCCCCTTTTGTTATAACGATCTAATTTCTGATTTATTTATAGTGGTTTTTTCCTTTGTGTAGATCCACCCAGCGTATGATATAGATTATAGAGCTGCTTTTCATATGCTGAGCATAGCATGAAACCAAGATTTCAAACAGATGATACACACACACACACACTGGATCCCACAAAGTCCTTCCCCTGTCAAATAAAGGCCTCATTTGTACAACACATTTAAAGCAGTATCACAATACACACATTTTTAATTGTAAGTTTTTTAACTGTTTGAAGCTGTGGGTCTTCAGGGTGAAGGGTGGGTAATATTGTAAAAATAATAATAATAATACTCAGGAACTCTTGTTTGTTAACGGTGCTAAGAGTTGTCAGGGCACTCCTGTTCCTCCCACAGAGCTACAATTTCCAGAGTGGTTTAAAAACCACTCTCTTCATGGAAGAGGGAAGAAACTTGTTTTCTCTTGCTCTCGAGGGTCAGACTTAAACCAATGGCTTCAAGTTACAAGAAAGGAGATTCTGACTAAACAGCAGGAAGAACTTTCAAGAGCTGTTTAATAGTGGAACACTGGAACAGTCTCCCTCAGGAGGTGGTGGACTCTCCTTCCTTGGAGGTTTTTAAGCAGAGGTTGGATGGCCACCTGTCAGGGATGCTTTAGCTGAGATACCTGGGTTGCAGGAGGTTGCCCTAGATGACCCTTGGGGTCCCTTCCAACTCTATAATTCTATACTTCTATGATTCCCACAGAACTCTGGTCACTGTAGCTCTGTGAGGGAATAGAGATCTCCTAACAACCCAAGACTATGATGCTGCTTTAATCATTTACAGCAGATGGGACCTGATTCTCTCAATGAGGATCAACAGTCAGAGAAGGTAGAGAGAGAAAACACCAGGGCCCAATCACTAGCATATCCAACTAAAGCTAGGATAGACTGTCTCAAACCCTACAAAGCCACAGCTTGCCAGTAAAACAGAATGCTGATGTCAACAGGTGGCCAAAGTCAGTATAAGGCAGCTTTGTATACTCAATGCCATTTTGAGAATGAGAGCTGCGCTTTTGCATTTTAAAAATATATTCAATTATGCTCTAACCAATTGTGCTCTAATCCTTAAAGTGCATCCGAGGAGGCCTCCCTGGCCCGCAGTGGATAAGGAACTCTCCAGACAGGCCCATGCAGGAAGCAGAATAAAGTGTATTGCTCCGAGTTGAGGATCTGTCCATTTGACTTAGCGCTTGCATTACCGGAGGCTGCAGGTGAAGTTTATCAAGTCAGCTTGAAATTCAGCCATGAGTGGCTTTACGCTGCCTCCTTGGTAATCAACAACCCACTCTTGGAGATTTTTGGCAGCCTCACCTGGTTACGCCAATAAATCTGAGTGAATAGCCGGCTTGATTTGTTATTGATTTCCCGGAGGATATATTCGAGGCTGCAACTTTAGTGATAGGTCTTCGGAGAGGCGAGGCGAGGCAAGGCAAAGGAAAACACAACACTCTGGCTGTAAAGAGGGACTCCAGTGGTCAAACGCCAATATCATCAGAAGATTCATGGTCGGTAATGAACTCAATTTGGGTTGCCTCTTGTCAAGCAGGGGCTGGGGGTGGCAGATGGGGTCAGGAATGGCATCCGAAAGTATATTCACAATTTGGGACAATTGGCTGAGGCCTTCAGCTGTTGTACAGGCTGCTTGAATTACTGTTGATCTCCACAAGAGATAATCATGGTTCAGTAATGCCCTAACTGTGTGTAAGGGCACCCTGTCAGGATTGGTCTTTAGATGGGATGAACAACAGCTCGAGAGTAGCTCAGTCTGTGCCTGAGTGAGAAACTGCTCAGATTGAGGAGCTAAGCTAGGTTTCCTCTTCTCTTTTTAAATTTTTATATACCACTTAAATTGCTAAGAGGTTTACTGCTGCGAAGACCATTGGTTGTTTAGGCATGTGATTATATTGGAATATTTTTTAAAAATGTCCTTGTAGTTTTGTTTGCTAACCTTGCGGCACAATTGATAATTTGTTGTTTATTGCACCTGCTTATATGATTTTGTAATTTTTGTATCTTGTTGTCTATTTTTGTTACTTCCTTCCCTGCTCTGGGATTGAAAGAAACAACAGGCTATAAATGAGGCAAATGAAGTAAATAAAAATATGATACAATAAAATGCAAAATGGAGAATGAAGAGATCCACCATAGAGGGAAACAGATGAAAGTTGTCCAAGTAGGTGACAAAAAGCTCTAAAATTAGCCATCCTTTGCTCAGCAGGGCTTTCCTTCCTGCATCTCTGTTCATGGTTAGTGATCTGGTTTGGGAGATTATGGCACCATTACCTCTGCAAAGATTTTGTTACTTTTATTTTGAGTGTGAAATACTGTTATCTCCTCCATGCCTTAATAAGCCTGATGTTTTTATATGACTAAACAATGATAAATTGGCTACCTTTTTTCCACTGATAATACTGGCACAATATTAGAAGCATCTGTATCAAAGCTCACTGAAGTTCTAGGAAATCATTCCCTTCTATGGATATTCATGCTCACAGAGAAATGTTGACATCCTGTTCAGGGAGGTTTCTATACAAACCAGTGGGAACGAGTAAGTGAGGCATTCAGAGATGCTGCTTCTACTGTAAGATTGCTATAGGCGTACATTTGATGGCATCAGACCAGATGTTTATTTCAAAAGACCAGTGCAATTAAAAAAAACAAAACAAAAACAGGATGCACAGAATACTGCAGTGAAATTTCCTGGTTTTTTAATTGAAAAACCTTTTAGCCTCTTTACTTATTTTGCAGGTATTTTGCCCTAGCAAGGATTTCCAAATTTGTTTTGAATGCCACTTAGCTGACATTCATCAGTGACCTAGTGATAATATGTGCAATGCCCCTGAGAGATATCTGAGTCTTGCTGAACATTCAGAGTAGTGAAGAAACAAAGCTTGGAGTCAGGTAGAATCCAGTTTGAACCTGGCCACTCCCTTACCAAAGTAGGGGCTTGATCGGAGAGTTTTCTTCCCGATTTGGCTCATAAATGTGGAGGGGAGTGAGAATGTATCACCCTATCAGGTGAACCTGACATGCTTCCAAATTCCATGCAAGGCATAAGGTTTGAACATGGCCCACAGAAGATTGGGACTTGGTCAGTGTCTGGATGCCAGGGACGCAGGTGGCTCTGTGGTCTCTAAACGACTGAGCCTCTTGGGCTTGCTGATCGGAAGTTGGCAATTCAAATCCCCATGACGGGGTGAGCTCCCATTGCTCTGTCCCAGCTCCTGCCAACCTAACAGTTCGAAAGCACACCAGTGCACGTAGATAAATAGGTACTGCTGTGGCAGGAAGGTAAATGACATTTCTGTGTGCTCTGGTTTCCATCACGGTATTCCGTTATGCCAGAAGCGGTTTAGCCATGCTGGCCACATGACATGACGCTGGCTCCCTTGGCCTGAAAGCGGCATGAGCACTGCAACCCCATAGTTGCCTTTGACTGGACTTAACCATCCAAGGGTCCTTTGTCTATTTATCTAGTGTCTGGGTGATTGCCTCGGCACCAGACTTTTGCTGTCTTAGGTTTCATGGCGAAGGAAAGGTGGGATACAGATAAAAGAAAATAAATTTTAAAATTTAATAAATAGAACTATCTCTGGTAAAATTCTATACATTAATTGTGTGTTATGTGAAGCCATAATGTGTGCACTGTTGCTGAAGGCTTCAGCTGCGGGCGCTGCCGCTGCTTGCTTGCTGCAGCCGCTCGGGAGCTCACAGCGTCCCCTCCGTGGGCAGGAGGGCGCTGAGCTCTCCTTCTGGCTCGCGTTCCCATGAGGAGAAGACTGGCTTGTGCCTCGGTTTACATAGCCCCCCCCCGGCAGCGGATTGGCTGGCTGGAACTTTGACATGGCCAGGATCTCCGGTGCTGCTCGCTGCCATGGCGCCCGCTATGTTGCCTCGCCGGAAGTCCCCAGGCATGAATCCGGGGACATTAATTAAAATCCGGGGACAGATTTTGTCCAGGGACAGATTAGTGAATCTGGGGACTGTCCCTGGGAACCGGGGATGTCTGGTAACCCTATGTCAGGGGAGGTTGAGCTGACTGGAACATATGGCAATGCCAGGTCAGTCAATGTCAAAATGGAAGGTAGGAAGACCATTTTTGAAAAGCTAATTGGCAGGGCCAGAACACCCACTTTGGAAGCAAAAGCTTCCTAGATTCAATCCCTATCATCTCAAAGTAGGGTTGGGAGAGTCCCTGAAACCCTAAAGAGACTTTGCAGTACTGAGCTAAATGGAGCAGTTGCCTCAGTATGAGGCCGCTTCCTATCTTTGTCTGTCTTCTTTTAAAAATGGGGAAATTGACAGGCTGTTGAATGGTTTTTCTTACATTTTACTTTCCTGTAATTCTGCTATGATTGGAAAAGTGCAGCCATAAGCATTGATGGAAAAACAACAACACTATCCTTTCCCCAATCTCATCAATAGTTTCCTCAAGCTTTAATAAGTTCTTTTCTGTGTTTGGCACAGATACATCAATGATTTTTCAGAAACACAGTAAATAAGCTGGTATAAAAGGTAATGAATGCAAATGACTTCCTTGCAAAATGCCACGCTTGCTGACTGAAAGCATTCTGATACCGTCTTTATACGTTGCATTGCAAAATACCTGGGGGATTTATTGAATATACATTTTCCCCTAAATTCACCATGATTTGTCATGTTTTCAGATGTGAATGCTTCCGAGTTGTGGCAAAATGACAGGAATAGCATTCAAAACCCAGTGGCATTCTCCTCGTTCAAACGCAAGATCAGAATATTGCCTAATCCAATGGATGTAGGCTTTTTTTTATCAATAGCATTTGTTGCCAATTTAACAGAACTATGTTCTGCTTTAAAAAATAAAAAATAAAAACCCAGCACTGGGAATGTTTTAAAAACTAATAAAACTATGGCTACAGGGGCTATACATTCTGTGTTTTCCCAGATGAGGGAATGTTTCCAATTTTACTTTAAACTAAGTAATAGGCCTACATGAGCTGAGAGATGAAAAAGAAAGAAAGATGGAATTCATAGTGAGCGGTTGGAGGAACTGTAGAAGACCACTCTCACAGCCATGTCCCCTTTAATTTAACACTGGAAATTATAGGATTGCAGGAGTAGCATGTAGCAAAAATGATTCTAAACAGGTACGGGTCACAGGAGAACCCATGGAGGTCACGGTTGGAGGCAGTATTGCTTCTGAATGCCAGTTGGTGGAAACTGCAGGAGAAGAGAACGCTCTTGTGCTCAGGTGCTGCTTCAGGGTTCCTCGCAGGCATCTGATTGGCTGCTGTGAGAACAGGATGCTGGACTAGATGGGCCACTGTCCCGATCCATCAGGCTCCTCTTCTGTTCTCATGAGGATTCCTCTAGCAATATAATAAGTTTCAGTTGCTTCATAAGGCATCACCTTTGCTGGTCCCATGTATTCCTCATCTGGGTTTAGGCCTGGATTTGTATGTGCGAAGGGTAAATTGTAAGCAAGCTGATCCGGGGAAACAGCTGTTAAGGTATTAGTCTCCAGTTTAGTCTTAAACCAGCAGGTTTGTGTGTTTAGGACATGGGTAGGCAAACTAAGGCCCAGGGGCCAGATCTAGCCCAATTGCCTTCTAAATCTGGCCCGCGGAGGGTCTGGGAATCAGCGTGTTTTTACATGAGTAGAATGTATCCTTTTATTTAAAATATATCTCCAGGTTATTTGTGGGTGTGGCGAGGTACAGGATGCTGGGCAAAGGGCCCCCGGACGTTTAATGGTCTATTGACCCAGTACCTCCCTCGCCTATGTTCTTCCCTTGCTGCCACCAACCAGTAAGTCTTTGTACTGGTACACAAATATTGGATTCCAGTCAGGTGAAAAGTAAACCAAACAATTAAGTTTATTTAGGTGATGATCTTACAAGCATATAAATTATTATTGGTTTCTCAAGTACTTTTGCTTAAACTTAACCTTTAGAATTAGTTCCCCCCTTTTCCTCCCTGACTGAAGTTCCCTTCGTATTAATCTCTCAGATTCTGCACCACAGCTCACCTCACTAGCTTCTCTAACCCTCTCTCTATCTCCAAATCCTCTCCACCTCTCCCATCAACTCCCCCCTTCTGACTGACTGCTTCTCCTTATATACCCCTGCTTCTGCCTGGAGAGCTCCTATTGGCTATTTACCTCCCTTGCAACTTAACTCTTGCTAGACCCCTGGAGGTGAAACACCACAGTGGGGCATAGGAATTTGTTCATTTATTTATTTTTTTCAAAATATATTCCAGCCCCCCCACAAGGTCTGAGGGACAGTGGACCTGCTGAAAAAGTTTGGTGACCCCTGGTTTAGAATCACAGTACAGTGGTACCTCGACTTCCGAATGCCTTGACTTCCAAAGGTTTCGACTTCCGAAGTCCGCTAACCTGGAAGTATTTTTGCCGCCCGCGCGTGTTCACGGCGCATGCGGTCTGCGCATGCGCAAAGCGCAAAATGGACGCTTTGACTTTTGAAGTTTCCTACTTCCGAAGAGCGCCACGGAGGTACCACTGTATAGGGCCAAAGCACATGTTATGTTAAATACAAAGTGGTGTGTGTGTGTGAGAGAGAGAGAGGGGGGGCGCCCTCAAAGGGCTTTACCACAGTGGCAGCGGGCCTCGCAGGACCACACAACATGTGGCATGTGTGATGCCATGCACACGTGACGGGCCCCACAATGTTGGGCGGAACTCGGCATACTTGCCCAAAGTGACTCGTCATCAGGTGTAGACCCTAATGTCACAAAGTCCAAAGATGTTATGGGAACTCCAGGCTCCCATGTTACCAGAGACATCTCCGGGATGTTTGGTGAAGTAACACCAAGCCTTTTTGCAGCAAACCACAGGTGAGGTTCCAAAGAACCCATATGCACCTTTTGGTTTCAGAGGGTGAGGTCCAACTGCCTCCCAGGCGATGCTGACCTCAAAAGATGTAGCTGCAGGAAGCCACCCATCCATGGTGGCTTCAAGGGTCAGAAGAACCAGCCTCCAGTTAAAGAGAAGTAGATAACTATTTTGAAATAAGTAGTGTGGAGTAGCAGGTAGTGAGCCCATACGAACCTTGAGAGGCGAGAGCCTTCCTGCCTCTCCTTCACTTACAAACAGCCATTAAGGAAGATGGTGGGGTGAGATGGCTGAGGAACGTTTTCCTTTAAACACCATTGGAGGTTGTGTTGCCTGCTATGCAAATGTCTAGGTTGAAGTCCTGCCTGCTAGAACGACTTAGGGATGGGTAGGCAATGGAAAGTTACTGCTGTTTCTTTAAAATAAACCACACATACATGCAATTGTGCTGCTCCTGTTAATTTTAGCTAGAATTGGGGGCAAAAATTTCTGTGTGTATGTGTGAGTTTTTTAAAATAATAATAATAATAATAATGGTATTTCTGTGCAAATTTCCTCTAAAACTATGATTATCTGCAGCCACTGGTAGTCCACATTCAAACCTCTTTGTCCCCTTAACATGGTCTCCGACTAGCAACCTCGAGTTCCATATTAGTATAGAGATTATATTTATTATTGTTAAACGGACAGGAATAATTTGCCTGATGCTACTTGTGCTTCCAGGGTGTACACTTTCCCTCTCTAATCATATCCATGATTCTGTTTTTTCCTTTCTTTCTTTTTTGCAACTCAAGACAATTTGATCTGACACGAAATTCTGTTTTGCTCCCTCATAACAACTTTAATACCGTTATACACAGGCTAGACATTTTATCAAGCCGTCTACCTTTTCTGATGTGCGCATTAAGGCCTATTTTGCAGAACAAAGAAATATTAGTGCGTGCTTATTGTAGCACAACTGAGTGAACCATTTCAGCTTCATTTATTTGAGGGGAACATTTGGCGGTCTCTGCAAAATGGAACGACAGTAGCCATGATGTTATGACTTGATTCACAGCTTTCTTCCAAAAGGATTATCACCTCCTTTTTTCTTCTAAATTGTCGCTTCTATAGTAGCCTTCGTCAGGGTCAGTCTTACTATGAGCTGCTATGAAGCATTGTTTTCGGTGGCCGGCAACTTTCTTGCTCATTCACATTTTCTTCCAAAGAGCTCATGGTTCTCCCCCTCCTCATTTAATCCTTACAACAACCCTGCGAGGTAGGTTAGGCTGAGAGGCAGTGACTGGGCAAAGCCCACCCAGGGAGCTTCTTGACTGAGTGAGGACTTGAGGTCTCCCAGGTCCTCTAACTCTAACCACTACACCATGCTGTTTCTGCTTGCCTAGATGGGCCATCAGCATCATCCAGCTGACTCTACTTATGTTCTCTCATATATTCATCTTCTATGGGTCCTTTCTATAATACAGTCATACCTCTGGTTACAGATGCTTCGGGTTGCACAACACGTCAGACACGGAAGTACCGGAACATGTTACTTCCGGGTTTTGGTGCTCGCGCATGCGCAGAAACACTAAATCGCGCTTTGCGCATGTGCAGAAGCACCGAATTGCGACCCGCGTGTGCGCAGATGCAGCACTGCAGGTTGCGAACATGCCTCCCACACAGATCACGTTTGCAACCCGAGCATCCACTGTACTACAAAGTTATCTGCATCCTTTTAAATTATCCAGTTACTAATTTTTCTATTAAAAATGCCATATGATAAGATTTTCGCATTACAAGCATCTTCACATTCCTCCCAGTCATTTTAGATGTTTACAGTGGTCCTTTAAGTCAGTGTTTCCCAACCTTGTGCCTCCAGATGTTTTGAGACTACAATTCCCATCATCCCTAGCTAGCAAGACCAGTGGTCAGGAATGATGGGAATTGTAGTCCGAAAACAGCTGGAGGCACAAAGTTGGGAAACACTGCTTTAAGTAATGTAGAAAAATATTCTAGTCTTTTTCAAATACCTGATCTTCCTGGTTTTGGATCTTCCCTGTCAATTTTGCCATCTCCACATAGTCCATCAGTTTTGTCTGCCATTCTTCTTTCAATGGTACTTCTTCTTTCCAATTCTGGGCTAGCAATACTCTCACTGCTGTTGTTGCATACATAAATAGTTGTTTATCTTCATCTACTATACCTAACAGAATGGTCTCTGGTTTTTTAACAAATGTATTTTTTAACATTTTCTTTAATTCATTATAAATCATCTCCCAGAAAGCCTTTACCTTATTGCAAGGCCACCACATATGGTAAAAAGTACCTTCTTTCGTCTTGTATTTCCAACATAATTTTGAACTCATTTTATACATCTTTGCAATTTTACTCTGTTTAAGGTACCAAATACATCATTTTGATATAATTTTCTTTCAGCAAACAACATACAGTAAATTTAATTTCTTCTCTCCATAACTTCTTCCAAGATTTCATTTGAATAGTATAGCTGAAATCCCTAGCCCAATGACTCTTCTTATGTTCTTAACTGGGAGGCTGGTGTGGAAGATATTTGGGATATTTGGGACACTAGGAAGGCTTGAGAGGAAGAGTAGTAGGAAGATATCTGAGAAAACTGTGGTGGAGATAAGGTGTGGAATAACTATAATATGCAGGTTACAGTGGTACCTTGACAACCGAACGATTTGACTTCCAAAGGTTTTGACGTCCGAAGTCGACAACCCCGGAAGTCTTTGTGCCGCGCCCCCCCCCCCTGCGTGTGCATTCTGCGCCTGCATAAAAAGCGACACACTCAATCGGCACACGCGCAGAAGCGCAAAATTGCGCTTCACACATGCACGGAAGCAGCACTTCGACAACCGAAGACTTCGACTTACGAAGATGGCTGCGGCATGGATCGTCTTCGTAAGTCGAGGTACCACTGTGCCCTGTTTCTCATATTTTAAGACATACCCATAAAATAAGCCATAGCAGGATTTTTAAGCATTCAAAGAATATAAGCCATACCCCGAAAATAAGACATAGTGATAGGCGCAGCAGCAATGCTGGCCGCGGCAGGAGGAAGAGGAAAAAAATCAGACTCCCCCTGAGAATAAGCCATAGTGTGTTTTTTGAGGAAAAATAAATATAAGACGGTGTCTTATTTTTGGAGAAACACGGTATCTGCATAACCTAGCAAGTCTAAAATATAGATGAGCTTTTACTCTTGCAAGATTGAATGTATTGCCCTCGGCTGTACTTGAGGGACAATTCCAACAGATTCCACACGAAAAAACACTTACGTCCCTGTGGAGATGGCGATACCAAATTGGTGGAACATGCCTTTCTTATAAAATCTTGAGGAATGAGGTTCTCACCCCTCTTTTATTGTCCATTCTGGGTCGTCCAGCCACAGCCACACTGTCCTTTCTCTTGGCAGATCAAGATGAGTAGGTGACAGCAATGGGAACAAGGTTTCCAGCTGGGGCAATTAGAATAAGATCCACTATTTGACTATTGATTCAAAACCCTAAAAAGTATTTTATATAATTGACCTTTTTTATTTCTATTCTTTGTATATCGTATTGTTGTTTTATGGCCAATGGCTGATGCAAATAAAGATTCATTCATTCATTCAGTATGCAGCAATATTTGAAAATTTGGGGAAACCGTTGAAGGGAAGTCCAATGTTAATTGGCTGTTAATTGGAAAATATTGTACAGTGGTACTTCGGTTTACGAACTTAATCCGCTCCGGAAGTCTGTTCTTAAACCGAAGCCGTTCTTAAACCGAGGTGTGTTTTCCCTAATGAGGCCTCCCGCCCCCGGTGCCCTTCCACCATTCGACTTCCGTTCGTAGACCAAGGTAAAGTTCGTTAACTGGAACACTACTTCCGGTTTTGTGGAGTTCGTATACAGTACTGTAATAGTTCATAAACAGGGCTGTTCTTAAACCGAGGTACCATTGTATTAATTTCCCTTTTTTTCTTGAAATTTACAAATAATTTGAGAGAGGGACAGGGACAGGGAGATTAGGAGGGAAAATGACCCCCACCCCACCCATCTTGGACTTCAATCCAAATTTTGAACTTCATAGAGACAACGGGCAAGTTTTAAGAGTCCAAAAGTCTGTATCCGAGCCCAAGCAAATTTTGTGAGTTTCACCAGGACCTCAGTTTTTAATTACGACCCATCAAAGATGAAGTTCCTCCATGGAGCATGACCTTAATCTTTAGAATCTTGCAGCTTTTGAGAAAACAAATTAACTCAAATTTTTCAGCTGAAGGATCCTGGGGGTGGCATGTGATGTCAGCTTGCATCAGTCACATTTCATTATGGATTACAGTTTGAGGGAAGTGACACAATCTGAAGTGACTTTCCACAACGCAACGTGTCAGCTCAGAGAGATAAATAAATAAATCCAGTGCGCAACACTCTGCTCTGTCAAGCTCACAATTCAGACGAAGATGGTCTTAAAAATACGCTTGCCTTTTTGAGAGAGAGAGAGAGAGAGAGAGAGAGAGAGAGAGAGAGAGAGAGAGAGAGAAATGGAGAAAAAATTGTAAGCCATGTGTATACATTGATTTGTTGACAGTGCCAGGATTTCATTAATGGTCACGTAGTGGCAAAGATCCAAAGAGATGGAGCAGGTAAGGCAAAGGTTTGTGTGTGCCCTGTGGCATTTAGACTTTTGCAATTGCAGTAAAGCTTATAGCTCAATGGTAGTAAAAAAAAGGCAAAGGACCCCTAGATGGTTAAGTCCAGTCAAAGGCAACTATGGGGTTGCGGCACTCATCTTGCTTTCAGGCCAAGGGAGCCGGCGTTTGTTCACAGACAGCTTTCCTGGTCATGTGGCCAGCATGACTAAACCGCTTCTGGTGCAACAGGACACTGTGACGGAAACCAGAGCGCACAGAAATGCTGTTTACCTTCCCACTGCAGCTGTACCTATTTATCTACTTGCTTTCGAACTGCTAGGTTGGCAGGAGCTGGAACAGAGCAACGGGAGCTCACCCCATTGCATGGATTTGAACCACTGACCTTACAATCGGCAAGTCGAAGAGGTTTGGTGGTTTAAACCACAGCGCCACCAGTGCAACATGCTATTTTCATTGTATGGTTCCCCCATATAATAACATAATGTCCAATAATGTCCTTTATCTGGATGAGTTGTTATGTTTCACAATACCCATCCACCCCACTTAAATGATAGTACAATAGCAGTTTGTGGGGGTCAATGTGCAGTCTTCATATTCAATCAAATTGGGTCTGGGCAGAGAATGTTCTGAAAATCTGAGAAGGTGGGGATGTTTCTGCAGTTGGCTAGAGACTATAGATATCGGTGTTTGACCTTGCACTCATGACACCCAGAAGCAGAAGCTGTGCAGCTGTTTGAATACTCTTTTATAATGATTATCTTTTCTGCCAGAACCTATAGAAGGTCAGAAGGTGTGGAGGATATCCAAAGGCTACATTGTCAATATATCTGCTACACAAAACACACTTCTTGTTTCTTCCTTAAACCCAGTATGATGGGCAGAAATCCCTGCAAGGATCTCTGTGATTCCTTCTACCTTGCATTGTAGAAGCAGAGAAAGAAGTAGCCCTAGAACAGGCTTCCTTAAACTCGGCCCTCCAGATGTTTTTGGCCTACAACTCCCATGATCCCTACCTAGCAGGACCAGTGGTCAGGGATTATGGGAATTGTAGTCTCAAAACATCTGGAGGACAGAGTTTGAGGAAGCCTGCCCTAGAGTCTAAAGAAGGGCATCCCCAAAGAATTCTGGGACTTGTAGTCTGTTTAAGGTGCTACGAATCTTCAAGAAGCCCCTCTTCCTCCCAGGGCCACAATTCCCAAAGTTCCCTGTGAAGAGGGATTGTTTGTTAAACCACTCTGGTTTAACAATCCATGTGGTTTCAATCCATGTGTTTGTTAAACTGCATGGAAGAGGGAACAAGCTTGTTTTCTCCTGCCCTGGAGTTTAGGACTCGAATCAATGGCTTCAAGTTAAAAGCGATTCAGACTAAACATCTGGAAGAACTTTCTGACAGTAAGAGCTGTTTGACAGTGGAATGGTCTCCCTCAGGAGACTGTGGACTCTCCTTCCTTGGTTTGTAAGCAGAGGCTGGATGGCCATCTGTCATGGGTGCTTTAGCTGAGAATCCCGCATTGCAGGGGGTTGTACTAGATGGCCTTTGATTCCCTTCAAACACTATGATTCTTTGAACTATAGCTATGCAAGGGGATTAGGGCTCTCAGTAATAAATCTTAGTAATTTAACAAACTACAGCTCCTAGAATCAGCAAGCAAGACCTGAGCACAAGAGCCCTCTCCACTCCTGTGGTTTCCAGCAGCTGGTACAGTCATACCTTGTGTTGCTTTAGGTTCATGTTGCATCTTTTCGGCTTGCGAACGTGGCAAACCTGGAAGTGTATACTTCCGGGTTTCACCGCGCGTGCATGTACAGAAGCATTCTGCGCACTTCACGCATGCACAGAAGTGTTCTGCGTGATTTGCACATGCACAGAAGCGCTCTATCGCACTCCACGCTTGCTCAGAAGCGCCACTCTAGTTGCGGACTTTTCAGGGTGCGAACGGCACCCTGGAACGGATTGCGTCTGCAACTAGAGGTACCATTGTATTTAGAAGCATTGCTACCTGCAGCTGTGGAGACAGAGCTTGTCTAGTGGTCATCAGTAGCCTTTTCCTCTGTTAATTTGTCCAAACTTCTTTTAAAGTTGGGAATGAGTTCCAATACAGTGGTACCTCGGTTTATGAACACAATTGGTTCTGGAAGTCTGTTCATAAACTGAAGCGTTCATAAACTGAAGCGAACTTTCCCATTGAAAGTAATGGAAAGTGGATTAATCCGTTCCAGATGGTCCGCGGAGTAACCGTTCATAAACTGAAGCGAACTCTCCCATTGAAAGTAATGGAAAGTGGATTAATCCGTTCCAGACGGGTCCGCGGAGTACTTAAACTGAAGCGTTCATAAACTGAAACATGGGTGTAATTGGTTCCGGAAGTCTGTTCATAACCTGAAGCGTTCATAAACTGAAGCGAACTTTCCCATTAAAAGTAATGGAAAGTGAATTAATCCGTTCCAGATGGGTCCGCGACGTTCATAAACCGAAAATTCATAAACCGAGGTGTTCATAAACCGAGGTTCCACTGTAGTTTAACTATGCTCAATGTGAAGATGCACTTCTTTTATTCGGCCACAAATCTCCCAACATTTATTGGGTGTCCATGAGTTCTAGCATTATGGGAGATAGAAAACCTTTTCTCTGTCCACATAAAAGCCTGGAGGGTCACATTACCCCTGGACCTGATGTTCCCAAACCATACCATGCACACTTACCTGGATTACTTCTGAGTAGTCATGCACAGAATTGCATGTTGAGTTCTAAGAAATGTATTCAAACAAAGTCCACATGTCTCATTTAGCTTCTCGTGGACAGGTGGGCATTTTAGTCAGGAGAGCTGTGAAATCATTGGGAAAGGGAGCTGTTCCCCCCCCCCCGACAGATCTGAAACTGTTGGTGAAAATGTCCATTTCCACTCATCCTAATAAGTTTGCAGTTTCAAATGGCACACTTCTCTCCGGATGGGGAGTGCCTTCCCTCTCCAGTCTGTCAGCGTGACATTTCTGCGAACAATGCAACTTGATTTAATCAGGTAGAAAGTGCCTGGTGAAGAGCTAAATGCCTTGTCTCCTGTTATCCTGTCTGTGGTTTACCAATGGAATGCCCCAAGACCTCTTGTAAAGAGAGAGGAGCTGGAGAAAACGTGGGAAGTGATCCTTCAACAGATGCTACAGGATGGCAAAGCATGGAGGGAATCAATAAGAAAATAACAAGGTTGTGTTTGTGGGCATGCACACACACATATGTGTGTAGCATTTGTGTGAAACATGCAAAATGAACCCCATTAAGGTTACTTGTGTAAAGGTAATCAAAGGCATATAATATATTTCCACCAAAAAGACAAGCTTTCTATGTTTTATCACCCTGCTGTGATCAATTCTTACTTCTTCTTTGGCGATCACTTGTAGCCGAGGAAGATTGTCTTCCATGAACAAGGTCGTAGCAGTGAGTCCATAAGTGACTGTGGACGCGAATTCTGGATCCACACGTCCTTCCACAGCGGGGAAATAGGTTCCCAGGAGGAGCACGGTGAGGGTTTGCCAAACGTGCCTTCCTCTTAGCACGTTACCCCCTTTCGTCCTGAGTCTGAGCATCTTCAAAGTCCATGACACCTTTGGTAAAGGCTGTTCTCCAACTGCAGCGCTCGTAGGCCAGTGTTTCCCAATTGTTGGTGTTTATACTACTTTTAAAAAAATTGCCTTGAGAGATTTGCTGTGATAGCAATGCAAACTCCTACCCACCCTCCAAGGTGGGGGGAAAGTGTAGAGGTCAAGATGGAGACATTGTGGGTAATTGGTTTCCAGGTGTGGATATCATGCAGAATGCATGCAGAATGCTGCCAAGTTGCTGTCAGAGAAATAAGGGACCAGGCCGGAAATAGCAGACCGGAAGTAGTGCTGCCGCCATTTTGGAACTGGGCGGAGCATGGTCAGAAGTGACTTTTGATGCTGCTTTGCCCAGTTCCAAAATGGCTGCCGCACCAGAAGTCGCACTGTAGCCATTTTGGAACTGGGCAGAGCAGCATCAAAAGTCACTTCTGAGCATGCTCCGCCCAGTTCCAAAATGGCCGCCGCACTAGAATAAACCGGGAAAAAACAAAAAATCTGTTTTTTCCAGCTAGGAACAGCTGGAAAAACGGGGATTTCCCAGGGAAAACGGGAGACTTGGCAGCTATGCACCTATTCTGCTGGGTTTTTGGCACCTCCTGCTTACTCAGGCCTTTGTTGGTCCTTCATAACAATCCAATCAGAATTGTCCAAATGTTGCAGGGGTTTTTTTGTTTTGTTTTTTTGCTGTACTTACAGGATATTGTTGTTTTATTGTATTGGTATTTATATGTCATAAAACTTCCATGGAATTTTGAATGAAGGGCATTATTAAAATATTTTAAATAAAATAAATGCCAGTCCTTAGATACACGTGGCATTTATTGTATTTGCCAAACAGTGTTTTTAAAGTGCCTTTTTGGAGGTTCCTGTCACAGGCAAGAATCCAAGACCTTTTTGCAATGGGCTGGTATTATGATGTTTTCAAAGAAGTAGTGAAAATAGGTTTGTGATATCAACCAAAATACTTCCTGGATGACATCGTTCAGGGATGTCCAACTGGTCGACCGCGATCAACTGGTCGATCCCCAGGAGCTAGCAGTCGATTGCAGGCTCTTTTTCCTTTGCGGGGGCGGGGGGCGGGGGGAGAACAGCCGGCCCCGGTCCCTCGCCCCGGCCTCCATTCACCCATGATTGCTAAAATGGAAGCCAGAGTTATCACTGCGAGGTTTATTGCTTCCTGGGAGATCTTCTGGTGAGCAACTTTTTCCTTTGCCCATTTTTTATTCTGTGAGTTGGACGTCCCTGACATTGTTGGTGGCTATGCCCATTCTTAACTGGGGCAGGCAGTTACCAACTCCCTCATTGCTTCCTGAATTCTGCATACATCACAGGCCTTTAATGAGAAAACCAAATATCCCATATTTGGGAACACAATATAGATGTCTCTCACAATGAATTTGCAGCCATTTCCCCCCAGGTTTTTTCCTCTCCTGTTTCCTCCTGGTGCAGATTGAAATGAGCCACATTCATCTCAAAGGATGCACATGCTCTCTGATCACTGGCCAACTCTCCTACCAGCCAAATGAGACTATCCTGGTTGCATTGGCCTTTGATCATATTTCATGTTGAACTATTCACAAAATCAAGATTCACTTCCACTAGAGCTGATCCAAAGTTTCACATAAATTCAAAATCTGGATAAATTAATGTTAATATTGGATGCTAGAAATAAAACCCATGTTTTCCATTGTGGATATTTTCAGGGTTATTTTGCTTTTGTAATTCAATTTCAAAATTACCTTTGTATGTGTGTGTGTGGGGGGGGTTAAACTTCTTCTGATGTTCAGCATCAGCTTTTCAAATTCACTTATTTGATGCCTTTCAAAATAAAATTACGCTCTCTAAATCCAAACTGGGAAAGTTAGGAATAAATAAAAGCAGAACAATATGAAATCCAAATTTTAGAAATAAGTTTCAGCAAGGGGATTCTCTGCCATCACAAAAAAAAATTGTTTCAGCCTCAATGCTAATAGTCCTACTGAACTTGGATTGGAGCACAAATTTGTTTGAGAATTCCACCTCCACTTTCAACCTCTCCCATCTAAGACTTGCTGCCCCCATCTCTTGGATTTGGAATGAGATTTGTGCCTTTCCAGGCTCTCTTTAGCTCTGTCAGATGCTACTCATGCAATAGAATCGTCAACTCTTAATTTGTGTTTCTTACTGACGTCAAATGGGAAATGTTCCTCAACCAGATGCTGAGGGCTTTGCCAAAGAGACTTTCTTCATCAAGTCTGCTTACATTAGAATCCTCTTCACTGTGACCTTGAAATTTGACTTGCTGAGGACTCTTCTAAGAAGAAAGGAAAACAAGAAAGGAAAAGAGGAGCAGTGGGAAAGATAATGAGATTTTCATGAAAAGGAACTTAAGAGGAACCTTGTGTCCTTCACAAATTCTATGGGTAACTTTTATTCCATACAAAGTTATTAGCTACATGACACAGGCAAGGATTCTGTGTACTTTTGAATGTTTTCTTAGCTTCCTCTTAACTGAAACACTGTATGGTACGGAGCTGCCCTTTTTTGCTTGTTTGGAAGGTCCTTATGAAATCCACGTATGGTTTCACAATACCTGGATCAAGTATCATGTACAATAATAGTCAAGAGACTGGGAAATAAAAAGAAAACCATAGCAACTTTCAGAATGCTTTCAATGGATCTGTGTAACTAAACTTGACTATTGTTTTCCTACTCTGATGCAGGGCTGGTTCCAGATTGCAGTAAATACTTTCCATTACCTCCAAGAACAACAAACACCAGCCCAGTGGCGATACCATTTTCACTCTACTCTGGCCAGTGACCAAAGTAAATTGATTCATTCATTTTTACTCTACATGGAAGACTCAAGAAGATTATGCAAAATAATTCTGAGTTTCCATTAGGCAGCGCACAAGGCCCATCTAGTTTGGGGCCTAGTCTGTCATTTTATAGGGGCCCCAATCTGACCCAGGACAAGGCGGGGCTCACCCAACTCAGATCTGGGCTCCAAACTGATTTTGGGGTCCTTGCACAGTGTTTAATTAAGTTTTTCAGCCCTAACTAAACATGCAATCAGGAGGGGAAGGGAAGAAGAAGACTCATACAGCTTTCCTGCTTGTATCTACTTCTCTTTCCTACTCCTCGCCACCAGACCACCTGGCTTTTGATGACCCTGGTTTCCTCTTTGGAGGAAACCATGACTGTTTAATCTTCTTCTTCATCATCATCATTTTATTTGAATGTTGCTTTTCCATAGTTGAAACTATGCTCAAGGCGGCTGACAACATGACAAGATCTACATAATTACAAACATAACAGAAGTCATAAACAATAAATAAAACACATCAAAAAGTACACAACCTAATGAAAACAATTTCCACGTAAATCGTTAAGATCTAAAACTAAAAAGACAACAATAATATCAATAACAGCAACAGCAATACTCCAGCTCATGAATCTGTTCAACACCCCCAGCTTTTGTAGCTGGAGTCAGTCCGTCCTCCACTCTCCCAGGCCAGGTGGGGAAAAGCCAGCAAGGCAGGGTGCAGGTCTTCCAGGGCTCACAGCCAAGAGGGTCTCATTTATAACAACACAGATAAAAATTAAAAACAATTTAAAAGAGGAGCCCTCACTGCTGAGCAGCAGCCACAGTCCTTGTGAAGCCTGTCAGGCCCTACCCCAAGCCAGGTGGAAAGAGGCAAGGGTGGGGCCCTTCAGGCCCTTAGCAGGCAGTCCTCCTCTTAATGTGATATATTGTGCAGATGGGGCCATTCTTAACATGCAGTATGCCAGGCATCCCCAAACTGCGGCCCCCAGATGTTTTGGCCAACAACTCCCATGATCCCTAGCTAACAGGACCAGTGGTGGGGGAAGATGGGAACTGTCCAAAACATCTGGAGGGCCGAAGTTCGGGGATGCCTGCAGTATGCCCTAGGTCAGGCATCCCCGAACTTCGGCCCTCCAGATGTTTTGGACTACAATTCCCATCTTCCCCGACCACTGGTCCTGTTAGCTAGGGATCATGGGAGTTGTAGGCCAAAACATCTGGAGGGCTGCAGTTTGGGGATGCCTGCCCTAGGTTGTGCCACCAGCTAAAAGAGCAAGCAAGCTGAGAGGGAACCCTCAAGATCCGAGGAGCTGCTATTATTCAAATCAGACTGGCCAATGGCAGCTTTGTAGGTTCATCCATGTTTATATTTTTTTAAAAAAATACCAGCATTTTATATCTGTTGATTATATTTATACCCCTCTCTTTGTGATGCTCAGAGCTTCCTTCCCCCTCCCTGTGATAGCTAATACTAGGACTCTGGCTCGAGGGAAGAAGAACGTCACTTGCTTGAATAGACACACTTAGAGAAAGGGCAAGAATAAAAGGAGAGGAGAAAACCTGCCTTTGGAAAATGTTGAAGAAAGCAAGTGACTGTTCAGGAGGAAAGAGCGTCTTTTATGCATAGCACAAAAAGTTTCAAGGTTAGTCAAGGGTGCCTCCGCCACCTTTATCATAAAGCTCTTTTTTGACCCTACTTTTAGTGATCATTAGGCAGCATCATAGATTATTGTCATTAGGAAACGAGTGTTGACACAATGAACCACTAATGGAATCAACAGGTGCCTGCTGAATGCATGTGTGAAAAGGATTTCATCTCCATCGGGCTACAAGATTTGCTATTGAGTGAGGGGGGTTGTGGTTACAAACATGAACAAGAACAATGGAGCTGGAACTGGGAGGGGGAGTTTTCTTTAGCAACAGAGGCAAAAATCTATTTGTGATCAGATCCCGGTGCCAAATGATGTGGGCATCCTTGCAAGTACCCTGTTTCAGCAATTCCAGTGATTCTCTACATCATTAAAGGCTGGAATGTAAACACTTCAAGTCCTGCACCTAGAGACAGACGAATCTCTCACTTTTGCTTTCTCTGTTACTCATTGTACAGGTTGTACAATGACAATAAAGGTATTACAGCGGTACCTCAGGTTACAAATGCTTCAGGTTACAGACTCCACTAACCCAGTAATAGTACCTCAGGTTAAGAACTTTGCTTCCGGATGAGAACAGAAATCGTGCTCCGGTGGCGCGGCAGCAGCAGGAGGCCCCATTAGCTAAATTGGTGCTTCAGGTTAAGAACAGTTTCAGGTTAAGAACGGACCTCCGGAATGAATGAAGTTCTTAACCAGAGGTACCACTGTATTATTATTATTATTATTATTATTATTATTATTATTATTATTATTATTATTTTCCAAACTTCTGCTCCCTTCCTTTCAGCATCAATTTGCAGATTTTTCTTCAAAAAATCGGCATGGAAATTTGCCTGTATTTTTATGCCTGTTGCTCATTTTCATATGCATCCCCTCCCCAATATAAGGTAGCTCTGTACATTGCTTTATGTTGTAAGCTAGTTTGTATCCCAGACTGGGCGAATGGTGGCATATTAATATATTAATAAGAGAGAGAGAGAGAGAGAGAGAGAGAGAGAGAGAGAGAGAGAGAGAGAGAAGGTACAGAGGCAGAGGACTACTGTCACAGTCACTTCTGAGTTTTAAGTATAATTGGTTTAATTAACACTGAAATTGTGAATGGCTATGTGTATTGGTGAAAGGGTTTAACTAGAAGAGTCCACTGAAGCTAAATTAAGAGGAAAAAGGTCTCTCTGAGCTTTAAACAAGTTTATAATTAAGTATTGTTGTTTGCTGTTAGCTAACATGTGAGTGTTTAACCTTAGATCACATGAGAGGTGTTGAATTGCAAATCACCATTTTGAAGGTGAGTAGGCCTGCACCTCAACTGGTAAGTAGGCCTGCACCTCTTCTTTCTCCTGTCCCCTCCTTCAAGAAAGGATTGTGTGCTTTTAACAGTTGCACGAAATGCAGATGTTCAATAGATGCAGTTTTCAGCGCTGTATCACCATATCATAGACATCTGTACCTATTAAATTTGGCTGATGTGGAAAAGGTCCAGGTCTCTGTTAAAACTGAAGGGTAGGCAAAGTGCCCCTCTCAAACTACCACCTAATGTTCCCTGTATGTAATAGCCAAACGAGGAAATGACTTTGACACAGTTTTTTCCTTCTTCTTCATACTGGTTAATGAGACTCAAAAAGATTATATTTTCATTTATTCAAGCCCCCCCCCCTTTAGCACGCTAAATGTTTTGCAGCTGTTATCTGAGGGCTAATTCGCAAATTTGCCACCTCATTTTCGTGTGGGGAGCCATTTTGTATGAAACAGCCCTCACAGGAGAAAATGAAAAACGACTGTGTCAGAGAAAATGCTCAACAACCAGCATTCCTCTTGAAGTGGTAACTTTTCATTCCCCTCCTATGTGGGGGTGATTTCTCAAAAATAGTTCCCCACATGAAAATAATGTGCTAAAGTCACCATGTGCAGATTTTATCACCTCAAAAATAAATATGCTAATGGATCCTCATCTGTCTTTTCAAGAGCCCTGTGAGGTAAGCCTGGAGACCCACGAAAGTATTTTTTTTCTTTCTGAATGTTGAGGATGGTGTGATATAGCTATCACAGTTTCATATGCAGTCCCATCACTATCGTATCTGGCAAATTGCCTTGTGGGCCCTCTGGGCAGAAAGGCAGGGGAGAAATGAAATAAAAGAAGGAGAAAATAAACAGGTTATTTTGGCACTTCAAGAACCCGATAGGACAATGAGGCAAAAGTAGGGATAAGCTGGAAATTTACATAAGAACATTTATTGTTTATGTAATGTTCATTTTCCATCTTCCTGAATTGTGGGACAATTCCAGTTCTCTGCTGGGTGAATACAGTGGAACCTGCAACCATAATCTGTTCTGGAGGTCCGTCCAGAGGTCAAAACAGGTCGCTGGGAGAGGCGCCGTTGTGCGCAGGTGCGGATGGCGATCACCACTCCTGCACATGCACGGCCAGCAACAAACCTGCCAGTTACTTCCGGGTTTGCCATGGATGTTGGGCGAAATGGACGCAAGCGGAGGCGGACGTAAGAAGAGGTATTCAGCATAATGGCCTCCCCAAGGAGAATAGGTGTAAGCAGGCCAGACTGAATGCAGAATAAACAGGTCATATGGAGCAGCCCTAACAGATTGTTGGAAAAGTTGAGTGCCTCCCCCTCTCTCCACCGAGTGGTGGCAAGAGCCCAGGGGGTTCCAGGCGCTCACCCAGGGTCTGTGTTCCATTGGAAAATTGAGACACGGCACAGACTGCCATTGCTTTAAGAAATAGGATTTGTTCACCTATTTACATCTCCAGTCTGCATGGAGGGAGTCCAGAGCTGACAGCATGGCCATTTCAATAGGGGCTTGTCCCATACCCTCCAATTCCTGGTAAGAAAAATCCGGGATCAGCAGCGGCGTGGCACCGGAAGTCACTTCTACGCATGTCTGGACATGCGTAGAAGCAACTTCCCGTGCTGGTGCTGCCCGATTTCCGGTGCCCAGACATGGGCAGTGCGGCACCCGAAATCGGTTCTGCACATGTCCAGACATGCGAAGAAGGAGCCTCCCTGGCAGGTAGGAAATCCGGGGGATTTATGGGATTTTTCTCTATTCGGGATAACAGCGGGAAACGGGTTTAAATACAGGGGTTTCCCGCAAAAAATGGGAGACTTGGCAGCTATGGCTTGTCCCCCACAGCAGTGTTTAGAGAGGGGTCCCCAACTCTATAATAATAGCAAGATGTCCAAGAATTCTTACACCGTGAAAGATTGCATATTGTTGTAGGAGCCACCTCACGAATATACCTACCTGGAGTTTCAGGTGAGCCTGACTGAATTCCTACCCTCTTCCGATTGGCTACGCCCAGTGCCAAATTTACGTATAAGCTAAACAAGCTATAGCTTAGGGCCCCACTCTCTTGGAGCCCCCCCCCCCAAAAAAAAATTAAAGGAAAAACCCCCACTGGATGTACATTTCCAAAATATAAGATAAAAACAAATAAAATAAAACCTACATACAGCAACAATGTTTTGTGTTGTGTAGGCTCCTATGATGTAAGTACAGTACATTATATAGGGTGCCTACATTCTGCATGTGCAAATGGCTTTAGATACCTATTAGATCCATAATTACCATATAGCATACAGTCATACTTCGGTTTAAGTACGCCTTGGTTTGAGTATTTTCAGTTTAAGTACTCCGCGGACCTGTCTGGAACGGAGTAATCCACTTTCTATTACTTTCAATGGGAAAGTTCGCTTCAGGTTAAGTATGCTTCAGTTTAAGTACAGACTTCCAGAACCAAATGTGTTTGTAAACCGAGGTACCACTGTATATTCCTCACAAAAAAACAGCGACAATTTGTTGTTGACACAAAGGACAGCTGGACATGTAAAGGCCCCCATTACCTTCAGGAGCTTAGGGCCTCATCAAACCTAAATCCGGCCCTGGCTACTCCTCTTCAGTTGTTGAGAGAAGCCACACTGAGTCCTCCTGACTCCAAGTGGGTGAGACAGCTTAGCTCCAAAATACATTCCCAAGGACGACTCAGCACATTTTGTTGGTGAGGCAAACCATAAGTGCCCCCCTCCTCCTCTGCCACTGAAGACTCCTCCCTTGGCCGCCTACCACCACTGACTCTCCCTCACCTGCCCTGGCAAGGACAAGGAGGATGAGAAAAGGAAGCTGGTACAGGGAGGGGGAACGCCAATATCAGGGGGTGGCAATGGAGGCATCAGCAAGAGGGGAGTCATTAGCATTGGAGGGTGGAGGAGAAGGAGCCAAGTGGCACCATCCTAGTGGATCCAAAGTTTTGAACGCTGAGCCTCAGAAATCTCCCCAGAACCTTAAAAGTACCCCAATTCCCATAATGGCTAATGGTCAGAGATTATTGGAGTTGCATTCCAGCGACAATGGGATGATCGCACTTTCTCCACCCCTGCACTATAAAGTTCTAAATTCAGTTTCCTGACGAATGGCATTCCTTCATTTAGCTGCAGACACACTGTGCTACAACAGCAAGAGTCCCCTTATTATGCATGATAAGTCTCAGCTCAATTTGCAAATCTGTATAGACACTTGGATTCTGGCACACTTTGGCTAAACAATGTCTAATTATTACTAGCTTCCCAGATGGTCACTCTCTAAGTATCTGGAGAAGGGCAAATAGACTAGCAATCAGGCTTCATTTTGCTGAAGTTGGTAGAACAGCTGTCTCTCTCTCTCTCTCTCTCTCTCTCTCTCTCTCTCTCTCTCTCTCTCTCTCTCTCTCTCACACACACACACACACACACACACACACACACACACACACACACACACACACCACTTGTGGAGTATTGTTCCAGTATTCTGATCACGGAGCAGGAAGATATTAGTGATCTGGAAAGCCACATTGTAGACAAGTCTTTAGAGAGATGTTCTGCTTCATTCCATTTTGCTTTCTCTGTATCAAATCCAGGTTTTCGATATTTTGCTGAAAACACCAGGATAGGCAGAAACATAAGAAGGACTCTGCTGGATCAGACCAATGGCCCATCTAGTCCTGCATTCTGTTCCCACAGTGGCCACCCAAATACCTGTGGAAAACCTACATGCGGGACCCGAGCAAAAGAGCACACTCCCCTCTTGTGGAGGAGACACATGAAGAAGAGACTCAAATGATGATTGCAGGGTTTGTGTCAGTTCACATGGGGAGAGGCAGTCCTTGAAATATTGCTGTCCTGAGCCATTTAAGTATATAACATGGGTCCTTAGCCTGGGAAAACTAGCAACTATTGGGGGGGACCAATGTACATATATTTTGATTCATGATCCTCCAAATAATAGCTTGGTGATGGAGCACACGCTTTTCAGACAGAAGATCCTTGGTTCAGTCCCTGATATCACCAGCTTTCAGAACCACTTACCAGATGCTGGGAAAAGCTACTTCCTGGGTTCCTGGGAAACCACTGCCAATGAAAAATGGACAATAACTGGGCCAGGTGGACAAATAATTTGACTTTGTATAAAGCAAAATCATCATCTCCTGATTAAAACTTTGAGAGTGATAAAAACTGAGTTGTTGACACTGTGCCATCTGCAGCAGCAGCATAGCTGGACTAAGTTGCTGCAGGATGCAGAGAAAGGGGCTGACATTTCCAAAGATCACAAGAGATCAAGGCACTATGAAGTAAGGAAAGGAAACATAGTCATTTACTGGCTGCATCTACACTTGAGGAATCTGTAGGGTTGCCAGTAAACCCATGGGCAACCAGTACGGAATTCTGAAAAGCCGGTATGACCTGTCACATCCAGCCAGGTTCTGTCTGAGCTACACCACAGACCATGAACCCAACCATCTGCCCTGTTGTTGACTGGGAGTTAGATCCAGGCCGGGGGTGGGGCGCAGCATAGAATCATAGAATTGTAGAGTTGGGAGGGACCCCGAGTGAGTCTGTTCCATTGTCGAACTGATCTTACTGTCAGGACGTTCTTCCTGATATTTAGTCGCAATCTCTTTCCTTGTAACTTGAAGCCATTGGTTCATGTCCTACCCTCCAAAGCAGGAGAAAACAAGCTTGGTCCATCTTCCACCTGACAGCCCTTGAGATATTTGAAGCTGGCGGTCATATCGCCTCTCAGTCTCCTCTTCTCCAGGCGCTCTACGTGGGGCTACATTTGAAGGTGACCCGGGAATTACAACTAATCCAGAATGCGGCAGGCGGCAGCTAGACTAGTGACTGGGAGTGGCCGCCGGGACCACATAACACCGGTCCTGAGAGATCTACGCTGACTCCCAGTACGTTTCCAAGCACAATTCAAAGTGTTGGTGCTGACTTTTAAAGCCCTAAACGGCCTCGGCCCTGTATACCTGAAGAAGCGTCTCTACCCCCACCATTCAGCCCGGACACTGAGATCCAGCACCGAGGGCCTTCTGGCGGTTCCCTCATTGCGAGAAGTGAGGTTACAGGGAACCAGACAGAGGGCCTTCTCGGTGGTGGCACCCGCCCTGTGGAATGCCCTCCCAGCAGATATCAAGGCAATAAGTAACTTTTTTACTTTCAGAAGACAACTGAAGGCGGCCCTGTTTTGGGAAGTTTTTAATGTTTGATGCTGTACTGTTTTTTATATTCGGTTGGAAGCCGCCCAGAGTGGCTGGGAAAACCCAGCCAGATGGGCAGGGTATAAATAAATTATTATTATTATTATTATTAATTATTATTATTATTATTTTTATTATTATATACCCAACGCCCTCAACCGTTCCTCCTAAGGCTTGGTTTCCAGACCCTTGATTGCCCCCCATGGCACACGTTCCAGCTTGTCAATATCCTTCCTAGATTTTGGTGCCCAACGCAGATGAAGATGATGGATGGATGGATGGTGAAGAACAGTGTGAGAGGCAGAGAACAGAAGAAATGGAAGCTCCCAGATGTGAGCTGGGAGGGTCCATCACTTTCTGTGTTAGACAAGAGTTACCGCATTTTCCCGGTAACTCATCTTATACACAGAAAAGTGCGGTAATATTTACCTGGGAGAGAGGACTCTGCATTTTTCTTCCTCTTCCTTTTTCTGTTTTCATTTTCATTAGATTAATTTGTATTACAAAAAGCCATAATAATAATAATAATAATAATAATAATAATAATAATAATAATAATAGAGGTTTGCCTCTAGGTGGTCTGCATTTTGCAGGATGAGAAAAAAAAGATATTGTACCTAGAACTGGGCACAGTATTCCAAGTGTGGTCTGTCTAAGGCAGAATAGAGTGGTACTGTTACTTCCCTTGATCAGGACTTCTGTTTATGCAGCCTAGAATAGCATTAGCTTTTTTTGCTGCTGCATCACACTGTTGACTCATGTTAACTCACGTTGACTCATGTATGATCTACTAAGACTCCTAGACCCTTTTCACTTGTACTACTGGCAAGCCATGTGTTTACCATCTTATATTTGTGCAGCTGGTTCTTGCTGCTTAAGTGTCAAACATGACATTTGTGTCCCTATTGGACTTCATTTTGTTAGTTTGGACCCAGTTCTCCAACCTTTACTGTCCCCTTGAATCCCGATTCTGTCTTCTGCACCGAACCCTCCAAGACTGGTGTCATCTGCAAATTTGACGAGCATTCCCTCAATTCCTTCACCCAAGTCATTTATCAAGACATTGAAAAACGATCAGCCCAGGACAGAACCCCGCGGTACCCCACTTGTCACCTTTTTTTAGGATGGTGAGGAACCATTTGTGAGTATTATTTGGCTTTGGTCCACCCAGCAGTAACCTCGTGCAGTAGGCAGAAAGAAACACAGATTTTTTTAAAAAAAAATGCAGTAACAGAAGAACTACAAAGAAAGGCCACAGCTAACTGTTGCTTAGGAAAAACCCAGTACTCATCTGGATGTATTTATAGCCAGGGCAAGATGAAAAGGATCGATCCGTCTCCTGTGAATGGGGCCATGTTGGAATCCAGGAGGCAAAATAATGTTCTCTTTATTTCTTTCTCTCCCTCTCCTGCCATGGACAGCATAAGTTTGTAGCCACTCTGTCTTTCGGATTTCTGCAAGTTCACACTTAATAATAATAAATAAATAAATAAATAAATTAAATATCCTCATGAAAATCATTAGCATTTTAGTGCAAGCTTTGTCCAATAAACACATTTTTGTAAGCTGTTTTCAGTGATGGGCACATTTCTGCAAGCCATTCACCCACATACCATGCATGTTTAAGGTTATTTTCACCAATGCATTAATTTTTATGCACACTTCCCCCTAATCTATGCCTTCCATTTTTTTATTCATTTTTTGTAAACATTGGTTGGACACTTGCATTGCAAAACTGAGGGAAGTGTGAATTTTGAAGGATGGCCATGCTTCGGTCGCCGTATTATTACAGAAAGTGCAAATTTGAAAGGTTTGCCTTTCAGTGCTAATTGGATTGAATCTCTCCCCATCCCCTACTCAGAGCTATCTGTGCTGCAACCACTGGACAATTGTCTTGCTATCTTGAACCTGGGGGTATTTGATATGACCAACTAACTGTGAATAGGGAGCTTTTTCAATCTAGGATCAGCCCTCCATAAAATAATATATCCAATACCTGTCCTTCTTTATTTCCTGTTAGCCTGGATGTTTATTTCGAATCTTTTTTTTTGTAAACTACTTTTCCCCCTTCTAAAATCCTTGCAGATTTGTAGAATTGCCTAATCCATTAAGGGCTTTGTGCTCCTCAGTACTATCTCCCTCCATTCCACCAGACCAGTTGGAAGAGTGGGAAAAGAGCCCCTTCAGAACAACAGGTCTAATTACTTTGGCTTCTGTTGCAACATGCTTACTGTGATCAGAAGGGCGTTAAATGTATTTGTTGCTCGGCTTCCTCCAGCTATCATCTGTCACTACATGATAGCAAAGAACACTAGATGTGTGGGACAGCGGTCTTAGCACATCCTTCCAAGATTCATGCTACAGAGCCCATGAAGAGATTTCTGTCCCACCAACTCAAGAAAGTTCTGTGAAAATGTTTGCAAATTTATATCACCAAAGTGAGTTATAAAACACTATTCTTAAAAGAATTAAAAGCAGATTGGCTACTTGATAACACACACACACATACACAGCATTTTGTTCAACTTCATACGAGAACAGAGAGCAATACAAGATTCCTTTCTTCTCACCCTCATTTGACACTGATAAATGTTATTAGTGAGCTGTCAGGATTCCTGTCGGGTTTCAGACGCATTACACCAAGAAGAGTCAATGTGGTCCCACTGCAGATGTTTTGGACTACAACTCTGGAATGGAATGATGGCGTTCTGGTCAACAACATCTGGAAGGTGCCGTTTTATTTATTTATAAAAGTATATTCTCCAATATTGGGATGACGCACCACAATAAAACATTGTTAAAAACAGGACAAAAGAATCATTCAAACAACTGAACAGCCCCCCAAAATCTTCAAGACTCCTGCATAGGCCTGTTGGCATTAGAAGGTTTTCAAGAGACATCTAAAAATCTAAGTGAGGATGCCTATCGAACCTCTGCTGGAAGACTATTCAACAGCATGAGAAGGCTGATACTGAATGCCCAACTTCTAATGGAGACCAGTTGGGTATTATTAACATGATGTCAAAACAACAGTGCTCCTCTGGATGGTTTCCAAATGACCTCTGAATTCCTCTCTCTCTCTCTCTCTCTCTCTCTCTCTCACACACACACACACACACACACACACTCTCCAATCAAAGGCTTTGAAGACACTGTACATTTCCCAATATCATATGCATTTTTTGTTGCCCCAAATATATACTAAGTTACATATGGTGTTTCAAAAATGACAAACCTACTAGTGACTTTGGTACAAATGGTACAAATGACCTTGGTATTTTGCCCATCTTTCAGAGCACATAATGATATTTCTCCACAGCTATAAAATATTACTTTTTATCCTTAAGGAACAAATGCACTGTTAAATATGATGGTGGGGATTATTAATGACAGAAAAAAAAGTATTAAGAATCTATTATGGGCAGAAGGCATATTCTAACAGATTTTTCACAGACAGGGAGTTAATTTTTCCTTTCCTTTTTAGGGTTGCCGCCATCTTGCAACTTGGACATGGCACAGATGCTGTTTAATTCCCCTTTGAAACTGGTGCCTGTTGCAGCTCTTCCCCATAATTGTGTTGCCTCTCGAGTGTCTATCGCCCCCACCTACCATGACCATCATTTTCAAGAACTCTGAAGATAGTTCGTCACTTCCCACTGTGTGGAGTCAAAACATACACAGTCATGTGATAGACAACAATCCCATGAATGCAAACACGGGGAATGAATCTCCAACAGTAAGTAGGGAAATTGACATGGATGGAGTTGGCCCTTATTCTCTCTGTAAACTCAGAATTGTATGAGTGAAAAAACATCAGCCAATGTTGCCTCCAACTTTAAAAGGGCTTCTACAGGCAGCAGACACGAATAATGATACAATGAAGATTATGATGCATTGTGCCATTCTGGAAACAGGAAAAGTAGCCATAATCACCATTAGGCAATAGTGACCTGTACTGTTAGGCACTGGGGATCTGTGTTTCCAAGCCCATATTTAATTGTTAAAATAAAGCAATGCCTTCAAATGTCCAGGATTTTACTTACCTGCTTTAAATCCCCTAGAGGATCTAACTTATTTTGCCTTAGTGACAGAATGAACGACAGGATTCTTCATAATTTGCCAGGTTATAAAGTGATAGCCCTTTAATTCACATGATTTCCATACTAGAGAGCTGGAGGAGCGGCACTTTCTTTTGTGGATAAAAGTCTCACACACAAATGTTCTCATTCTCAATAGTCTCTGCTGTATGTCAATGACCCCTAACTGGAACCTGAATGTGGCTACCTAGCTAAAAATGACTTGCCTTGCCGTTCAAAGACATAATGGGGAAACTGGCAGAAGTGTTGGCCCCAGAGTTTGGAGGGTATTTAGGCAAGATGCCCTCCATGGCTACCCCTCCCTCAGTGAGTCAAACTCCTCACTGCCAGGGGGATCTTGCCAATGGACATCCAGCTGGGATGTGGGCCCTCTGCACTTCCCCATCGATTGTGAACCTTGGCACCACACCCAGATAAGAGAAATGAAATTATTCACCATGGGTGGGATTCACCTAACCCGTCCTGTTGGCAGAAGCCCTGCACAAGGACTTCAGCTTGCACCATGGGGCTTTCTCCCTCTCCAACCCCCCCGCCCCCATCCCTCTGTTAGGATTCTTGCTCCGTGCTTCCAGTCATGGGATTGTTTTTATCACATGACAGTGTATGTTTGCATTCCACATAGTGGGAAGTGACGGAGACAGGATGTTCGAATTACTGTATTTCTGTGATGTAGGACTATTGTCCTTTGTTCTCTCTCTTTGCTGTCTGATGAGAAAGAGGAAGGAGCTCAGTCAAGATGCTCCGAGTGTATTATATGTAAATAAAGTAGCTTAGCCAAAACGCTGAGCTATTGAGTCTGTTATGCGAACTGCCAATACTCTGCAGGTTCCGTAAGTGTGCTGATGCCTCTTGGTATCAGTCGCTGTGATGTTCGGGCTGGAGAAAACTTTTGAAGCTCCCGAACGACTAACCAGGAGGGAGAGAATATGCCAGTCCACCACCGCCATCGAAGAGAACTCAGAGGAGGAAAGGGGAATCATTCCATTTGGCAAGCTTCAATGCTTGCTCACACAAAACAGTTGGAAGAGCAGGTCACTCAGTTCCACCCCATGCTAGCCCCACTCAGAGTAGACTCATTTACATGGATGAACCTAAGGCGGTAATGTTCATTAACTTCAATGCCTCTAGTCTGAGTAGGGTTAGCATTGAAAACAACCTCACACACACATTAAAATGAACATATGAACCAGCATTATGCCATGTCAGACTGGAGTTGATGAAGAGACAGCTCCCTGGGTTGGGATCAGTGTTCAAAACTCCCATTGTTCTAGGTGCATTTTGCGACAAAGAATTTCATTAGTACTGCACCTTAGATTTCAGATTAAAACTGCAGAGTGGAAGGAAAGGAGGACCTTTTTCTGCCTCCCCACTTCCAGCTACTCTCTGAAGACTAGAGAAAATACCCTCTTAAGAATATTAGGGGGGTGGGCAGGGGAAGGACTAGGCCATGTGAAAAATGAGCATAATATTTTAGCTGCAGGTCATTCATTTTCAGCCTTGTATTCTTGTTATAAAAATGCATGCCTAGACATTCCATTGTTGCACCCATAACCTAGGTTTAAGGTGCCATTTAGCTCCTAGCTTTCATATCTTTGCTTTTACCACTGGTTGGGGTGGCGCTCCTTTGCTAGCTTTCCAGCAGGTGGGTCACTGTTGCTTATTGGGAGGGAGAAGGATGGAGGCAGTGGGGTGGTTGGCAGGGGGCAGACATACCAGCAGGACTGGCAGATTAGCTCCACCAGTGCCTTTTTTAAAAAAAATCAATTTTATTAAATGTTTTCAACCTTATATACCATAAAATTCCAACTAAAGAGACTAATAGAAAATAATATATCAAACAGAAAAAAGAGAAAAAGAAAACAAAACACATTAATAATCCTTATATGAGCCTCATAAGACAGAAAGTTATAAATATATCAATGTAGCCCTTGGTCACCCTTTTACCTTGATCTTCACACATACAGAGAATTGAATCCTCCCCCCTCCCACCTGGGAGAGTTTCCTCTTCTTTAGTGTCCCACCTTGAGAAAAACTACCCTGACCTGCCTCTCATACAGGTATCCATGCCTTTGCATCATGATTTCCCCACCACCTCGCACCTCCTTCTTTTCCTCCTGGTAAACAATCCACCTTTTAGGCAGCTAGGTTTTTTTAAAAAGAAGAAAAGGTAAAGGACCCCTGGATGGTTAAGTCCAGTCAAAGGCAACTATGGGGTTGCGACGCTCATCTCACTTTCAGGCCAAGGGAGTCGCCGTTTGTCCACAGACAGCTTTCCGGGTCATGTGGCCAGCAGGACTAAACCGCTTCTGGCGCAACGGGACACCGTGACGGAAACCAGAGTGCATGGAAATGCCATTCACCTTCCTGCCACAGCAGTACCTATTTATCTACTTGCACTGGTCTGCTTTTGAACTGCTAGGTTGGCAGGAGCTGGGGCAGAGCAACGGAAGCTCACCCCATTGCGGGGATTCGAACCGCCGACCTTCCGATTGGCAAGCCCAAGAGGCTCAGTGGTTTAGACCAGTGGCTCAAGCCCATCCAGTAAGCCACTTCCAAAGTGATGTGTACTGTACTTTGATTGGCAGCTCTCCAAGGATATATCTTGTTATGTGGCATTGAGTCTAAACAAAGGACCTTTTGCCCACAAAGCGTGCTTAAGAATGTAAGAAGAGCCTGCTGGATCAGGCCACTGGCCCATCTTGCACTCACAGTGGTCAACCTGTGGGAGATGTGCAAGCAGAGCAGAGCTCTGTCCTCCTGTGGTTTCCAGAAACCTCTGCCTCTCCCGCTCTCCCACCGAGCTACTGTTGGTCCCCAAATCTGCCAATTAGCCATACAGGAGTCCTCTTCCACACACACTGCTAATTGGCACAAATCTCCCCATGTGATATATTGATATTTGTTTCTTCTTAAGTGTAGCCGAGTTCCTAGTTGAAACTGCTTTTGAAAGCTCATAAGAAAACATCTTTCTCTCTATGAATCCGTAGATAATAAATCATTTTTTAATTTAGCTCTCAAGCTCGTCAGCAGAAAAAGAATAAACAGCATCATCTGTCTCTTGCAAAGAAAATACAGTGTTCTGGCAGACAACACACTAATGAGAGGTCAGGTCAAATTCTTTGCTAAGCCCATGCGAGGACTGGCTGATTTCTCACTCCTCTATCAATTCTCTTGCAGTGCAAGAAGAATAAGGAAAGCAACATGGTGGGGATCTTCATTAAGCTGAATGAAGTTCACCAGCCTGTCCTCAAAACCATTTGCATTATCTCATGATGTTAAGGCTGCTGTCTCTGGACCGCCAGACGTTGCATCTGATCCAGCCCACTCCTAAGGATACATTTGTATATGGGTCTTTTGCAAGGCCTGGGAGCCTCATTATGATAATATGTTCAAATCCTGCAAGCAAAAGCAGATGGAAAAGAAGACTCCATAAGTTGCCTCAATTAACCAGTGAAAAGGGTTGCATTGCCTGTGGAGTTCCATTTGGAAAACAGTGTGGGCTGCAACACTTAAAAGGAAATTGAGTGTGAAAGGCTTGAGCTATAGCTTATTCATTGCCTAAATTCAAGGGAGGGCCATCGACTCCTCTTTTCTTATTGTTCTCTGTAGGGCTTGGAATAAGGGGGAAGTAATTTTGGAATGATGATAAAATCCTATTCCTGTCTACTCAAGGGTAAGTCCCATTGGGTAAATTCAACCTTGCATGTCTCCCGTCAGTAGAGGGCAGGGTGGAGACTAACAGATACTCAAGGAAACAGACAGTTGTACCTTGGAAGTTGGACGGAATCTGTTCTGGAAGTCCATTCTACTTCCAAAATGTGACTTCTGAATGGCTGCAGGAAGCTCCTGCAGCCAATCAGAAGCCCCGGTGGATGTTCGGCTTCCAAAAATAGTTCGCAAACTGTAACAGTCACTTCCGGGTTTGCGATGTTCCGGAGCAAAAACGTTTGGGAAATAAGCAGTTCAAAAACCAATGTACGACTGCCCAGTTTCCCATGAAACCTAGGGTAGCCATTCGTCCAGGAAATTCTGGGGTGGCTAAGGTTCAGGCTCAGGCACAGGCAGCAGTTGGTAGCCAGGCGGCCCAAATAGCTCAGCAACATTTTTTTGTCCTGATTTTTACCTCTTGATATATGGCAACCCCAACTAAACCCCCAATTTCCTCCTGTGTGCAGTCCCCCCCCCCCGCCTCCTGCACAAGGCAGCCATGAAACTACCTCTCGTGATGTAAGCTTAGGATCCATAGCCATCCCTGTGAGTTCGAAGTAAGTGTAAGTCTACAGTATAAGCCTTTTTCCCGCTTCCCCAATGTGTCTCCTGTGTGTTTCATTTTACCTTTTAAAGCAATGACTAGCATAAGATGGAATGTGGGTTAACTTCACAACCTCATACCAGAACATCATCAATATACACTTTAGTAGTTTCAAAGATTCGTTGTATCTTTCTATTAAAGACTTTGTAGGCAGAACAAAGTCCAATTGGAAATCTAGTAAAGCAAAACTTATCAAAAGGGGTATTGAGAGTGCAAAGCCATTTACTACTTTGTTATAGGGGCACCTGCCAAAATTCAGAAGATGAAAAATATGTTTGACCAAAGATCTCCTATTTAGTGGGTATTGGAAAATGTTCTCTTTGTTCAGTTCTTTAGGATCCAGACACAGCCATAGGGACCCATCTTTTTTTCTCAACTTCAGAATTAACCCATTCTGCAGGTGCTTCAACTTTCTCTATAACGTCAAGTTCGATTAGTCTACCTAATTCCTCTTTTAGCTTTATCTCTAAGAGCCAGCAGGACATTCCAGGGTGCATGTACAACTGGAATACAGGGGTCAATCAGTTCTATTTTATATTCTGCTGAAAGCTTGCCAATGTCGATAAAGACATCATTAAAAAGTGATCTTCAGTGTTCATGTGACCCTGTCCTTCCGCACTGCAGAGCTTCTTAATAAGAACTAAAGTGTGTGTCTTCAGTCCTAATATAAGTATCCAATTTCCAGCAACAACTACAAACAATAACTTTCATGTTTTGTTGTTTACCTGAGCATCCAGTTCACAAACTCCCTGGGTTGGAATAAGCTCTCAATTGTAAATTTTAAACTGGATTTTTTAAGTTGTATTCTATGTGGCCTGCCTTTCTCTGCAAGCCTTTTACTTCAGATACTACATTTACTTGAGCTCCAGTATCCAATTTTTAAGTAACAAAACTTCCATTTGTCTTCAGAGTAATTGTTCAGTCACTGAATCCTGATGCCTCTTGTAGACTTCCTAAAATAAAAAGTTTTCTCCTCTGCTGTAATCCTCTCTTTGCAAATGAGTCTTTATGTTTTCTCCACCCTGCAGAATGTTGATACTTTGTTTCTGTCTGGGCCCAGTCTGTGCTTGCTTGCAAACATTTGCAAAGTCATTCTGTTGTTTGTTTGTTTGTTTGTTTGTTTGCTTGTTTTGCAAAAGTTGCAGCTCCTCCAAATGCAGGGCATTGCCTGGGTCTATGTCTGCTCCCACAGCGTAAACTCTCATTGATACGGTCTTTTGCAGCCCGACTGTTCCTTGTACAATTCACATTGGAACATTATTTTGATTTTGCATGCTCTTTTGGTTCCAAAACCATCTGATCTAGTACAGTGGAACCTTGGTTTATGCCTACTTCCGTTTACAAAAACCTCCATTTATGAACGCCGTGGACCCCGAAGTGTTTACATCTGGGTTCCACGTCGTCGGATGCGCGGACGCGATCTGTGCAGCATGTGTATGCGCAGAAGCGCTCTATTGGTGTTTCGCACACACGCAGAAGCGTGCCTTCGGTGAGTGAATGCCTCGGCGAGCGAACGCCTCCGTGGAATGGATTGCGTTCGCAAACCGAGGTACCACTGTACATGGTTGCATTTTCCTGCTTTCCTTCCAGAACTTGCATTCTGGCCTTGTTCAGCTTCACAGCTTGGCAAATTCTGAGTGCCTTTTTCAAAGTTAAGGCAGATTCCTCAAGCAATCTTTCTCTTACGTCTGAAGCCTGCATTCCAATGACAACTTGGTCCCTAATGAGTGAATCTGCAAGTCCTCCGAAATTAAATGCCTTGCTTAACAGTCTAAGATGTGTAATAAAGGATTCAATTTTTCCCCCATCCTTCTGCACTCTCTTATGACACTGTCATCTCTCAAGGGTTGAGTTTAGGAGTGCAATATTCTTAAAATCTCTGTAACACAGACTCATAATGAACTTGCTGTTCTTCACTCAGCTGCAAACTGCTAAATAAACCTAATGCTTCTGACACAGTAATATTTTTTTTTTTGGGGGGGGGGGTAGCTACCTTTTGACCACCAGCTTTCTTCGCAGCTCCACCAGCTTTCATAAAGAGGTTAAGTTCTTGTCTGAACCTTTTCAAGCTCTCTGCTGCATTTTCAAAGAGAGTAAGAAGTGCTGGAGTTCTGAGTTGCTCCATATTTTTCTCCCTCTCTCCCTGGTCTTTTGTATTTTTTCACCTTCCTTCTTGCTAAGTGCAGTCAGTCCAACTTGCACCTAACTATTTCTGATTCCGTTTGCTATTCTTAGATCAATAACTTGCAGAATACAAAATGTCCATATACAGTACATAAGATAAACTTTATTAACTATGCAAAATACGAGGAACCTCTGTTGGAGAAAGCCATAGCTTCTCTGTTGCTGAATCATTCTGCTACCCAGAGGCCCCTTACAGTCTCTTGTGATGCACACAGGAACAACCCCACATGAAGTGACAGCATCCTCATAAAGAGTACTTTAGGGTAGGTCTGTTCTTTATTAAGGGCAACACAGCCAGAAGCTATATAACCATATTATAAGACTTGAAACCTGAACCACTTGTGCCTGCTCTTGCTTTTTCCTCTGCCCTCCTCTTCCCTTTTCCTCGTGTGCCATGCATTTTTAAAACACGAGTAGGGCTGTCTTAGTGTGGGTTTCTGTAACCCGCTTTTTTTGGGGAGAGGGCCTGACGGGTAAGGTAAAAAATCACACAAATAAATAAATAGTACCATGCCACGTGGCTCCACAAATGCATAGCTCCGGCGAAACCGCTTTCATTTTGTCCGTGCCTCCAAAACAAACCGATTTACGTACTTGCAAAATGGCTGTTTAGCATTGTGATGTTGCATAGCCTAGTATTTTACTCCAAGTTCAGTCGTTAGGGAGGAATAAAAAGTACGCTGCAGTGTTGAGGGAGCAAGGGATTCACGTTGGGGCATACAGTAGTAGCAAACTAGGAATTAAATAACACCAAAGTGAGTCACTGGGCAGACGAGATCGATGATAAAATTCAAATGAGCCCACTTGCGGCAACCCAGGGATGCTGACTTGCGCTGCAGGACGAGCGCTGTTTTATAAAGAAAATAAAACAAAAATTAATTCATCACACAATTCTTCACCCCAGGCAAAAGCAGGAATGCTTGATAAGAAGAAATGTATACCCCTGAAAACTAAGAGAGATTAATACAGGAGCAATTCTTTCTTTCTTTTTTGCAAAGAAGCAGCACAGTAGAAATTATTAAACCCATAGAAAACACCAAGCATCATCCCATCCAGATAAGGACAGGCCTGCATTATTTGCTGCAGGAGAAATGGTACACATTTTAAAAAATAATTCGATTATAAACATACAGAAACACAGATCCTCAAAACATCTTTCGCCGTAATATTAATTTGTAAGCTACTTCGTCATGCAGTGGACTTTTGAGAGTAATGTAAAATATAATGGTTTGCATAAAACGTATGTACAATATTGTGAGTGTCTGTGTGTGTGTGTGTGTGTGTGTGTACAGTAAGCCTGCAATTTATTCAGGGATTACTTTCTGGGGATGGTGCTAAAGTCAAAATCGTTTTTGGTCAAAACACACTGGGTGCAATGGTGAGTGGGATTGCCAATGCATTTTGTCCCAGATGTCCATCCACCCATGTCATCATCATCATCATCATCATCATCATCATCATCATCACCACATAAGTTAAATGTGTGTAAGTTGCTGGCTTTCTCTCTCTCTCTCTCTCTCTCTCTCTCTCTCTCTCTCTCTCTCTCTCTCTCTCTCAAATTAATGTTTTAAGTACAGCCATTGCTGATCAACAATTGGGTGATTCATTCCAAGGCCCAATGAGAGTGCTAAACATGTGTTCTGCTATCCCATTGATATCAATGGAATTTGAAGCATAGTCCTGGACCCAGAAGGAAATCTTTGAGTTCAGTAAGGTTTACTTCCTAGCAGTTGTGCTTAGGGTGTGTGTGTGAGAGAGAGAGAGAGGGGGGGGGGAATAAAAAACAAAACAAAGCACTTTAAAGTACAACCAAACAACAAACCAGCAACATTTAAAAACACACACAATAGAAGCAAGGAGCAGAAAGAAATGAACTCATAAACTGCAGATTCAGATGTACCTTATTTTGGCTGCATCGTACTCAGATTTAGAATTCTAGGATCATTGGTTGCGATTTCTTACAATATAACAGCTCCAGTTTCCTTTCCATTTAGCTTGGAGCAAGCTCACCTTTTGTTCATTTTTACTGCGTGTGTGTTTAACCCACACACTGAGCTACTGTGGATCTCATCAAGTAAAACATAAATGTGAACGTTTGTATCAACGCCTCCTAAATGAACATGTGTGATCGGCGAACACACTCTTCCATTTTCTCGACAGAAACAAATTGTATCAAAGAGAACCGACTTCCTAATAATAATAAAAAACCAGGCCAAGTATTTGTGCCTTACCAATTTTCCGCATGGCTGACCTTGTCCAGATTTGTTGCCCTCTGATTAACTTTCATTTTGAATTGTCAATTTACCCGCAGAGTATCGTGAGCAAAATAGTCACTGTGGCCCAATATTTTCAAGGCAGGCTGGGTTAGTCGGCTGCGCAAAGCCTGTGCCTGTGTACACCTCTCTTTTATAGCTGAAAATAATTTACTAAATACCTTAAAGCAACAGTCTCATTAAAGTTCATATTTCCTCTGGGCTCAAACTGCAAAACATGCACGTTCTGCATTGTAAATATTACACTCAATCAATGAGGGCTTCTTTGAAAAATCGCAGACAAAGTTTCTTTCCAAATGATCAGAGGAGATCACACTCCAGGGCTGTGCTTTGAAAAGCGAGAACAAGTGTTTCTACGCTGCGTTTTGTGTAGCTTGAATACCATTCTTACACCAGAGACCTTCCTTTTGGAATTAGCCTAATTGTGTGACTGGGAAATTAAAAAAAATGATGTGATTGGTCTATAAAAGTTTCATGGCCCCTACCATTTTCAGACTTTGGTCAGTTTTCTCCAGTGGAATAGGGGAAAATAACTTTCTGACCAGAAAGGGGAGCCGACTATATTATTGTAAGGTCTATCAGAGGGCGACCAGCTATAGACATGAGTCAGTGTAGATAGAGAAAATGCCCCCACAGACCTTTGATTGATTAATTGATTGATTGGCTGGTTGTATTTCTATGCTGCTTTCTATTCAGATGACTCTCAAAGTGGAAGTCGGATGGCCATCTGTCATGGATGCTTTAGTTGAGATTCCTGAAATTCAGGGGGCTGGACTAGATGAACCTTGGGACCCCTTTCAACTCTACAATAATACGATTCTATGAAATAGCAGTAACATAATTAAACATAAAGGGACATCAGAAATACAGCATAAATCACATAAAATAATTAACAAATTGTCAGTAAAACAATTACAATCTATAAAACACCATTAACGAAGCAGCAACTAAAAATAAGCTAAACATAAGCTAAACATAACAGTTATAACCAAAGTCATATTATATGATTAACAAACAATACAGCATTTATAATATTGTCTTGCCAAATGCAAGGTGGCTCTTTTAGATGAGATTCAGAAGTAATACAAAACACAAGTGATTAACCATTTATTCTAAACAGCAAGCAACATATACATACCAAGCAAGCACTTCAATCTGCCACTTGAAAGCCCTCAAGAAGCGGCAAACTGACTCCCCCAGGTAAGCCTCAGTCTGCACGGCCCTGCAGCCATCAGTCGGTGCATGAGCTTCTAAGGACTCTGCCCAACACCATCTGATTTATAGATAGCTAGCCTGTTAGCCTTTTGAATTATGGTGCTGGAGGAGACTCTTGAGAATCCCATGGACTGCAAGAAGATCAAACCTATCCATTCTGAAGGAAATCAGCCCTGAGTGCTCACTGGAAGGACAGATCCTGAAGCTGAGGCTCCAATACTTTGGCCACCTCATGAGAAGAGAAGACTCCCTGGAAAAGACCCTGACGTTGGGAAAGATGGAGGACACAAGGAGAAGGGGACGACAGAGGATGAGATGGTTTGACAGTGTTCTCGAAGCTACGCACATGAGTTTGACCAAATTGCGGGAGGCAGTGGAAGACAGGAGTGCCTGGCGTGCTATGGTCCATGGGGTCACAAAGAGTCGGACACGACTAAACAACAACAAGCCTGTTAGCCTGCATGGCTTGCTCGACTGGCTATATGCAGATAATTCATTAGCCACCTCTCCCAATGCCTCATGTTCTCCAAATAATGTCTAACATCAAAGAAGGTGATTAGGGCATTAAAGGCTGTTCTCAGCCACCAAAGAGTTGAACAAGAGATAGGGGGAAGCAAACAGGGGCAGGAAGAGAAACCAGGTTAGATCACTAACTCCGAAATACAAATATCTTCCAGAGAGATTGCCTATGCAAATATATAAAACAAAATTATCAACATCAACAAAACAATAATAAGCTAAGCACTGTTAAGTTCATATGCACACCACACCCTCCATGCCCCCATGACTCATACTCTTTCGCTCTATTCAGTTCTTTAAAATACGCATAAAATACACACAATGCCCATTGTTAAGCCAGCTCAGCAAGATGTCGGCTGGGGTCTGTGTTGGAGATGGTGGGGTTCTCAGACCTCCTGCCAGTGGTAAAGTGGATGTTGACTCCTGCCCACCTAGCAGTTCGAAAGCATGTCAAGTGCAAGTAGATAAATAGGTACGACTCTGGTGGGAAGGTAAACGGTGTTTCCGTGAGCTGCTCTGGTTCGCCAAAAGCGGCTTAGCCATGCTGGCCACATGACCTGGAAGCTGCCTACTGACAAATGTCAGCTCCCTTGGCCTATAGAGCGAGATGAGCGTGCAACCCCAGAAGAAGAGTTTGGAAGAGTTTGGATTTGATATCCCGCTTTATCACTACCTGAAGGAGTCTCAAAGCCGCTCACAATCTCCTTTCCCTTTCTCTCCCACAACAAACACTCTGTGAGGTGGGTGGGGCTGAGAGACTTCAGAGAAGTGTGACTAGCCCAAGGTCACCCAGCAGCTGCATGTGGAGGAGCGGAGACGCGAACCCAGTTCCCCAGATTACGAGTCTACTGCTCTTAACCACTACACCACACTGGCTCCGCGACTGGACCTAACGGTCAGGGGTACCTTTACCTTTACCTTTTAGCCTGCCCAGGTACCATTGGTGAGGAACCTGCCCACGTTGCTCTCAATAATCGGGAGGTCTGTTTCCACTTGAGGAAGTCTGAGGCAAGCCTGTCCCTCCAGAACGGCAAGTCACAACTGCGCTCGGTATAGAAGCCAACCAGGAGGTCTTGCAGCTTCCCCCCTTCTGATACCCACATACAGGTACGTAGAGACAACTTATACCAGTGCTCAGTATAACATGTGAGCAAGTCTAATGGGAGGGGGGAATACAGGCCTGCTGGAGGTCTCCTACCCAGAACTGCATAACCTTTTCAGTCACAATGTGTGTTCTGTCTTTGTTTTCTCTGAAGGTGGAGGTGAATTAGCCTTCCCAGAGTATCCCAGCATTTTTGAGGGGGGGGGGCATTCTATTTCTAGCATAGGGAAAGTTATAGAGGGATGGGGTGTGGACTACAAATTTGTATGGTGAAAGATGAGGTTCGAAGGCAGAGGTATATGCATAATTTGACAAATGGAAGTTGAAGGACAAGGAAGCTTTTCCTGCTACAGAAAATCCCTACATCGTGGCCTTCTGGGTTCATTCAAACTAAGGAGGCCCCAAGCCAGAAATTGTTGTCTTCTATCCCTCAGTGTGGTTGAGACGGGCAGAATGGTTTGATAGGTAGGTTTTGATAGGATTTTTATTATTTAAATTTGTACACCACCCTATACCCATAGATCTCAGAGTGGTTCACAACATAAAATCACAATATAACCGACCTGAAATGCATAATAAAAACAACCCAGTAATTCCCTATCCCCCATATCTTAGCCAGAGTCTCTGAAAAGCACAAGAAGGTGCTTTGGGAGTGGGATGGAGAAGAAAATAAAACCAAATAACCCCTGAGGCAAAGAAGAAGACTGGCCACGCCAGTCATGGCAGGTGAAGAGACCCTCCTTGCTTGACACCACCACCCCTATTCGTACTTGTGCACCGTAACCACTGGAGGGTGTGGACAAGGCGTGGGGTGGTCGGCGATTCCCTCAGCCTCCAACCTCGCCTGGATACCTCAGTGAAGCGCTGAGAGGGTCTGAGGCGAGTCTTCCCCACGCTCCCCGCTCTACCTACCTGCCTCTCCCAGTCGGGATGGAGCACTTCCACCATGTCCTCCTCCTCCTCCTCCTCCTCGGCCTGGATGTCCAGCACCCAGTCAATGGACTTCTGTGCCTGAGACAGAGCCTGCTTGGTGATGGTGTCAGATTGGCACTAGTTCCATGTGAAAAGAAATTGGCTGTTAAACCACTCTTGGAGTTGTAGTTCCAAGAGGGGAAGAGGGTTATTCTAACAACCCTCAGCACCGTTAAAAAGCTATAGCTCCCAGAATTCTTTGGGGGAAGTCACGACTGTTTTAAGTGGTATCACTGTGATTTAAATGTATGGGTTTGATGTGGCCGCAGTCAGGAGTCCCAGTTGAGTCACTTCCACCAAACACACAGCCCCACCTCCTTCCAGGATGAGCACATATTCAGGAAGAAGGGAGGCACACTAGCTGCTGTTTTTGATCCAGTTTTTGGGAGACGTTCCTTCCTTTTCTGCCCAAGAACCGTAAGCCTGTATATCTTCTCAATTGGGATATAAAAAGCAACTAGACCAGAACAGATGAGCCATGCCAAAGACATAGGACATCTGTTTCCGTAACTGACATCAACACTTCACAGACAATGTGAGAATCAGTCAAGACCAAATCTACTCACTTACCACTTCAATGAATAATTTAGCAACATTCGTTTTTATTGCTTTTCCTTCTCAAAGAGCTTCTGCTGCCTTAGATGTTCCGCCTTGGACGTGCCTCCTCTCTGGGGTTGATCAGGGCTGGATTCCTCGAGAGCAAATGCTTACTTTCAGGAGGAGATCAGTTTCGGGGGATTTAATGCATCACACAAGCGAGCCTTTGAAAAATATAGACGACCACTTTGGAAAGGAGCGAGAAGGCCTAACCAACAAGAAACAGGAAGAACTCTCCAGCAAAATGAGCTCGGGATACAATAGTTGCTACATAAATCGAATTCAATGTGTCATCGGGAAGGTCCTGCAGAGCACCTGTTTCTGTTTCCGAGTTGTGGATCAATAAAGGAGAAGTGGGCTCACCATCTGGCAATATCAGGAGTGAGAGCCCCCTGTTGTGCTCAGGGAATTGATACTTAGAGCCCCAGCTGAAGTTGCTACTGATATCTCGCCTGGAGCAAAATGGGAAGCAAAATGCCTTTATCGTCACATGAAACGTCAGAGGAATTGCAGAGCTGCCAAAGGGACAGATATTGCTCGCCACATTAGCCTGTTTTTGGAGGCAGCTGCATGATGAGTGCAATGTGCCTTTCTGGCACACAGAATATTAAGACTTCCTTTTATGACAATGGCAAACAGCTTTAGGGGGCAGTCACTCGGCAGTAGATGTATTGTCGCACTTGTGCATCATCTAGAGAATTCCATAAATATTAATTGCAAGCAACAGATCAATAAAGTGATATCCTGTGATGATATTTTACCCTTCTCTAAATAAGTTTTCTTATTTAGCAGCATCAAGAAGGAAAACGCCTGCTACTGGCATTAGTGACGTCCCTTGAGAAATTTTGCTAGCCTTATCATAAGCCTTTGTGCTTCTCTGGAAATCACTAGATGTTTCTTCCCAAGCCAGAACACTCACATTCTGTCTTACAATTTCAGACTGTTCTGGCCGTTCTAGTCTTATCTCGTTTGCCCACTGTGTGCGGAACATAAGGACATTGATTTCCTTTTATCCCCCCCCCCAAAAAAAATCCTTCCAGTAGCTCCTTAGAGACCAATTAAGCTTGTTATTGGTATGAGCTTTCGTGTGCATGCACACTTCTTCAGATACACTGAAGACCCTTATATATAGTGAGAGGGTGGGGGGGGTATTACTCAGAAGGGTGGTGGGAATGGGTGATTGACTGATAGGTGTGGTAAACCTGTTGATGACTGTTAATGACTGCAATTGGTCTTACAGGAAAAAGCAAGGGGTGAGATGACTAAAAATAGCATTATCATGTATAATGAGATAAGAATCCAATGTCTCTATTCAGACCAGGTCTCTCCATAGTTTTAAGTTTGGTAATAAGTTGCAATTCAGGAACTTCTCATTCCAGCCTATTTCTGAAATTCTCAGACCAATATCATACCAATAACAAACTTAGTTGGTCTCTAAGGTGCTACTGGAAGGATCCCCCCCCCCGATTAAGACACCATTGTGTCTCAGGGTAGGTTACAGCAATATAATCATACAATTAAAAACAAATAAAACAATTCAAAACCAAAGCAGCAGAGTATAAGTTCAACAAAAGGAAACTGGTAGGTCTCACAAAAATACCTTAGCTTTCAAATGTTGTTGTTGTTGTTAATCCACCACTTAATTGCCAAGGTAATTTCAAGCGTAAAGCCAATAACAAAAACTACACATAATTAACATAGACAATAAAGCGACTTCATCCAAACATAAAAAAATAAAAACCCACCATTAAAATGGACAGCAATACAAGCCGATTAAAAAAGCACAACAATTAAAACAGTCAAAACAGGAGATGATAGGAATACTTGTCTAAACAGGTGTGTGTTCCAGAACTGGCGGAATGCCAGTATAGATGTGGCCTCTCATATTTCAGTAGGGAGAGCTGTAACACTGGGGCTGACAGTGGAAAATACCTCCTCTGCGTTACTGTAAGCTTATATTCATGAGGCCATGGCAAAACTAAACAGTTTCCATATATTACAGAAGCTCAGCGATACTAGACAAACCTCTGTGCATAGCTGCCAAGTCTCCCGTATTCCCTGGGAACCCCCCATTTTCCCAGCCGTTTCCCGCTGGCAGCCCGGATTTTTAAAAACCCCATAAATCCCCCGGATTCTTACCGGCCCAGGGAGGCTCCTTCTGCGCATGTCTGGAGTCTCTGGACATGTGCAGAAGTGATTTCTTGCACTGCGGCCATTTTGGAAATGGGCAGATCATGCGTAGAAGCGACTTCCGGTGCTGCTCTGCCGAGTTCCAAAATGGCTGCAGCGCGACTTCCGGCGCTGCGGCCATTTTGGAAATGGGCAGAGCATGCATAGAAGCAACTTCCGGTGCTGCTCTGCCCAGTTCCAAAATGGCCGCAGTGCGACTTCCACTGCCGTGCCGCAGCCAATGCTGGGAATTGGCACCTATGCCTCTGTGGGGAGGGAGTTCAACACTGGGTGGTGGTGCTGTTTGCTATTGTCAACAGGAATACAATCTCCTTGACCAGGAAGTCTCTTGGCTGTATTAATGACTAATGATACTCTCAGATACCCTCAGAGATTTCCAGGTCCGGAAAGCAGTTCTTCCAATATGGGAGGTGAACTTCCTGTTTCAAGACTGTAGTTTACTTTGTACATTTATTTATATATATATAAAGCTGTCTTAGTTACTGGAAAGTGAAGTTCCTTCTTGGCTCATTATCTTGATAAATCATATGAATACAAGGCCTACTGACACTGAGACAAGTCTTGATTAGAAACAAATCTACCAAAATGACAACTGGAAATATAGACGTTCACAGTACAGTGCAATAAACCACGACAGAGGTCTCCAATATAATGCATTTCTGCTATAATAATTATCAAATAATCAATACTGAGTTAAAGTATAGAACGTGAAATATACTACGGGTGTGTGAAAGTCCTCAAATTTATCTAATCCAAGTGCTGTTTCTTGGTTAAACAACTGCTACATTAGCATAGAGAATTGCAACCTTTGCTTCCAGTCAGAGTTATATATATGCCTTCCCTTCCATTTTCTTCTTTCTTTCGCTGTTGTAATGAAAACCTGCATTTGCTCCCAAATACCAAGACAACTGCAGCAAAGACAAGGACAGGTGTTTAAATAATTGCTCTAGTTTTTCGTTCTTGCCAAAGGATGTTCAAAAAGTACATTTCACATCGACTTTGCCTCTGGTGCCTTCTACAGTCACCACGGCTGCTGAAATTGTTGCTGACTGCCCAGGTGAGGAGAAGCCCCACTTCCTCAAGATGAAAATACCTGGAGCTACCTGGGTTTGGTTGCTAGGTAACACATGTCTGGGAAGCAGGACTACTGAAATTCAAGCCCGGAGGCCAAATGCAGACTCACGGCCTCTCTGTCTCACCCTCGGGACTCTTCCCAAGCCAGGTGGTGGGAATGTAAGAAAGTGAAGGACTTCTGGGAAATAATTTATAATGAGATTTAAAAAATTGTTGAAATATCCATTTGTAAAACAAACAAACAAACAAACGCCAGAAGCCCTTTTGCTTGGTATTGTAGGTACAGAGATTCTTAAGTGTGATTAAAAATTGTTTTTATATGTGACAACTGCAGCAAGAATACTATTAGTCCAACGATGGAAGCAGGAAGAATGACCAACAAAAAAAGAGTGGCAGATGAAATTGATGGATTAGGCCATGTTTGCGAAATTAACTGGGGAAAATTCAGAACCAGCAAGACCAGACTTTCCTGAAGGACTGGAAGAAATTCATGATATAGTTGAAAGACAATTGTAATCAATTGACATCGCTTGTAGGGTTACAAGAAGTTTTGTAAGGAGAACTATATCAATTATTGCGAAAGAGGACTAAGAAGGAGTTTATTTAGGATTTGGATTCAATAGCAATAACTATAATAATAAAATGCAAAATTAGAAAGTAAGTTAGAAAACCATCAGTCTAGGTTGAAGGATGTCCTGGGTTGTGATAGCCAAAGGTTTGTTTTGTTGTTTAAAATGGGATGTTATGTTTGGAAAACATGTGTAAAAACTCTCTCTCTCTCTCTCTCTCTCTCTCTCTCTCTCTATATATATATATATATATAGCCAGGAGGCCAGGGTTCAAATCCCCCACTCAACCATGAAGCTCACTGGGTGACGTTGGGCCAGTCACAGTTTCTCAGCCTGACCTACATCACAGTGTTGTTGCAAAGATAAAATGGAGCAGGGTGAATTATGTATACCACCTCAAACTTCTTGGAGGAAAGTTGGGATATAAATAATGTTACAAAAGTCAGGTGCCTGCCCTTCTCTCTGCCGAGCGGTAGCAAGAGCCCATGGCATCCCAGGCACCCACACAGGGTCTGTGTCTCTTCAGAGAATTGAAGACACGGTGGAGACTGTTGTGGCTTTAAGAAATATGGTTTATTCACCTACCTGCATGAAGTGAGTCCAGATCTTATGGCTTGGTCATTTCAAGAGGCAGCCGCACAGGCAGCCTTAAACCAAAATGGATCTCAGCTCTCTCTATCTCTTTTCCTTTTTTTTTTAATAGAAAAAGCCCATCAACTTTGGGCAAAAAAAAGAAAGTCAAGAACTTTTCTGCCTGAATGTTCACTGTTCGAAATATGGCCCAGCCCAGGAATTCCCTGTTTGGCACAGCTCTGCAGTTTGTACTTTAATCCACATCCCAATTAATCAAAATCCTATCATTTATTCATTACTAGGTATTTTTTTTTGGGGGGGGTCCTCCCTAAATCTGTAACAATAATAATCCCCATTCACAGTCCGTTTCTCTTGCTTATCTGGATGGAGGAATGAGGAGCATATGTCTGGGGGTGTGAGCATACGTGGAAGATGGAGGAAAGAATAATTTCATAAAACTGTACTGTTCTGATGATTCCATTTTCTTTTGAGCCTACGGCCTAGTTATACTGAGAAGGCCTGTGCTTGCCAGCCTTTCACAAAACAGAACAAGTTGCTTTTAGGTACTGCAAGTAGCAAATGTTCATTGCAGAACACTGGGAAGAAGAAACTGTTAGACTCTGTGGCGACCATTGTATGCACGGAAAGACAATCGCCTAGGCTAGGCATGGCGACTGTGATTAGTCTGGAATTGTTCTGTTGAAAGATGGAAGAGGATACTGGGAGACATTTAATAAAAGGGGAAATTAGTCAAAGTCTTAATAAAGAAAGATGCTGAAAAATGATTATAGGCAATTACATGATATTATCACGAGGGCTGATCTGAAGAGCTTAAAGATTGTGATTGGTTCTGGATGATGACATTGGGCTGCAACTGCTAAGATTGCTGCGATCCTTTGATTGGTGAATGGAAATCATGTGTGTAATCTGGAAGTGTGCAAGAAACATTGCTTTGGTTGTGGTTCTTTGCAGCCTCCTTTATTTTTTGAGGCTCATTTGTATTTCAATAAAAGCATATCTTTTCAATTAGAGTGACCCTGCATCCTTTTCTGTTGGGTTTCTGGGACAGATATCTCCAGTCTAGGAACCCCTCTTAAATTTCTCCACCATGGACACCTCTGACATTTGTTGTAAGGATGTAAGAGTCACAAAAGTTGCCCCACCCACTTTTCCCTCTGGCCCTGTCCACCACTGGCATGTGGCTCCCCCAGAAGATTGTCCATGGGGAGAGTGACCCTTGGGGTGAAATGGGTCAGAATGGAGTCATCACATCATCTCCTCATCCACCTACCTATGCAATGCATTCATAATAACACTATCTTAACATAAGTAAATGAATCTGTTTGTCTCCAAATGTGAGGGCTGTTGCCATTCATCATTTCAGCCATGCTCCCAGCAAGGATATTCCAGTCCATAGCTTAGCCCTGCTCCCCCCAACCTGATTTTCTGTTCCCCAACAAACTGTCAGTCAGCTCTGTATGGTTACTGCATATGATCTTTGTCTGGGTGTTCCCCCACCCTCCCTTTAGGGATATTTTCCACTTAAATATGTCTTTATGCTTTTGCTGATGCCTCCTTCTTGCAAGTAGGTGTCATTGTTTTGGATATACAGTGGTACCTCTACTTACGAATAACTTTACTTACGAATAACTCAACTTACGAATGGAGCTCTGTCCGCCATCTTGGATGCGGTTTAGATAGGATTTTTTCTACTTACGAATTTTTAGATAGGATTTTTTCTACTTTTTTTTCTCCCAATGCATTCTTATGGGATTCGACTTACAATTTTTTTCTACTTACAAAGGTCCGTTTGGAACGCATTAAATTCGTAAGTAGAGGTACCACTGTATAAGCAACAACGCTATCTCCTGATCATTGGATGATGTGCTTCCATCCTCTCTCCTTGCTAACCACCTTAGGGGCCTTTTGTCAAGCACAAAGTGGCCCATAAATCTTTTAAATAAATGAATAATAATGAGATTGTCATCCTTGAAACTCGGGCTCTCCCTTGAACTTTTAACAGCAGGACTTTTTTTCCAGGTAATGGTTTTCACCACATCTCCTTGGCAGCACCACATGAATGTCTATGTGTGTCAGGCTATGAACTGATGACTGTAGCTGTCCCATTGATGGCAACAATAGAGGAACTTGTGGGTCTCCAGATGTATGGCCAATGGTCAGTGATGATGGAGTCTAACATCTGGAGGACCTCAAATTCCCCACCCCTGCTTTAACAGCAGTTATTGACTGGTGGCAGTTAGGTGCTCAGATTTACTCTGCCTGCATCTCTGTCTTCTTCCATTGATCCCTGTTTTTTATTTTTTTAAAAAAATAGGGCCTACCTGGCACAACTCCTGTCACATGGATGCTGAGAACAGGTGGTACCCATTAGCTTTGTCTAAACAGGGGCAGATATGTTTTTCATTTATTTCAGCAGGCTTCCCAATTTATAGCACTACAGATTTTTACTCTGTTTTGAAGGCATGTTCATTAGACTGGTTTATCTGCTTTTATGTTTTGGGAAAGGTGCTGAATAAATTTTATAAAGAAACACATAACTAGTTAGAACAGAGGAAAGTATATCAGAACACCAAGCATTCTCCATCTGGAAGACTAGAACTTTGAGGTAAAGGCAGGTGTATTATGCCTCTGCCACTTGGGTGATGTATAATAGTGAACAGGGAAAATAAAAAGTTCAGAGATATTATGCTTTAAGCACATCATCATCTTTTGTTGCTTTCATTTATAACACCAATTTAGATCTTCTTGGATCCCCCATAGCCTCTTTGTTAATTATCCCCTTTTCACCCTGCTGCTTCACTTTTCCCCCATTTAATTCAAGAGGAACATGAAGTTTTAAAAGATCTTTAATGCCCCTAAGACACCAATTTTTCTCTTTATATAATAACACTTTAATTCTTCTAGCATCACCATTTATTTGCCTCTTGTATATTTTTCTTCTCTCATATGTTTTTGTGCCAGAGTAAATTAAACCTTTTTTTGCTGTTTTCAACCTTTCCCAAAAAGCCAATAGAAAGAAAACCAAGTACTCAAACCATAATTTCCCGGCATTTGTAACTTATCACTACAATATCAAAATGAGCTCCAGTAAACAAGAGGGGAAGACTCGAGAACAACAGAAGCAGACCTCAGGACACTCCAAGCAGCCTTTGGAAGGCAAAGCCCGTAGAATGATTCCTGCGACTTCCCAGAGGAGCAGGGGGTGAGTGGTGGTGATAGATGACAGAGGCAGTAGTGTGCGGAGGAAACAGGAGGCCATTAGAGGTGTGCTGTCTTCTGGGTGCAAAGATCCACAATGTGATGGAGAAGTTGCTCACTGAACACCACCCCTCCTTTCTGATTTGTGTAGGTACAAATGATCCTGCCACACATAGCCTCCGACACATAGCAAGGGACTATGAGACACTGGGCAGAGAGCTGAAGAGACTTGGCGCACAGGTAGTCTCTTCATTAATCCTTCCTGTTGAAGGTCGTGGCCCAAGAAGAGAGAGGAAAAGACTTGAGGTAAATCATTGGCTGTGCAGATGGCATCATCAGGAAGGATTTGGTTTGCGTGGCGATACCCAGATCCCTCCAGGAGTAAATAAAGACACAGGGCATGTTGAATAAGGTTAATGGGCATAAAAAGGCCACAACTTTATTGATTACGGGTGTAGAGAGGTATTGGCTTAGGCATTGGATCTAACCAACTATATCCGACTCCAGCCCGTTGGGCTGGCAGTCTGTGAAGGGTTAACCACCGTTAACTGCGATGCAGATCAGCTAGGAACTCACCCTGGGGCCACCGATAGGGGGCATGCCTTAGGCCCTCACCTTCCACGGCTTCGGACATGGCCATGCCCCCGGACTCCATAAGGGAGTACCCTTCAGCATTTTGGGGGAGGTGATGGCAGCAACCTCCCCCCCCCACCGTAACCTTTTAGAGATAATCCAATGCCTAACCGCCAGAACCAAAGTTGTGGCGAGTTGCTACGAGGTAGGCGGAAACCACCAGACCAGAGCCAATTTGCCAAGTGGGAAAATTCCTACCAGGCCCCTTAACGGTGACCAACCGAGGTCCGCAGCAATGTCAAAAGAAAAGCCCTGCCTAAAGGGAGGGTGGGCGGGAAAACTGAAGCGGCTGGGGGCAGGAACCAAGAGACTGAGCCCCGGCCGCGCGCTCACTTAAGTCAGTGAGCCACGCCCCCCGGGACGTCCAGATTGGACGCGCCGGGGAGCACCGTGCCCAAGGCACAGCCAATGGCCTGGGGGATGACACCATCCCCCCAGTGCATGAAGAGCTCATGGGTGCCTGCAACCTTCCCTCCTGCTATGCCGGAAGGGACTTTCTTGGATCATGGTCTCCACTTCCTTGAGGTAGGACTTTTGGAGAGAGATGGGCTGCACCTCACAGCAGTTGGCAATAATGTGTTTGCCAAGAATCTTGAGAATCTAACCAGGAGAGCTTTAAACTAGATCTTGAGGGGGAGGGAGAAAACAATACGAATGTTAAAAGAGCACCTAGCACTGGGGATAATAGCTACATGTATGTGCAAGAAACTGAGGTGGTGCTCCAGAAAACCGCTAAAGGGCAAGAAATTCCAGGAAGGAAGCAGCTGCCGGGAAACAACTCATGGTTTCATCTGTCTCTACACAAATGCACAGAGCATGGGAAACAAAACAAGTTGAGGGGATCATCTATCTTGTATCTGGTCCTCACCAATACGGAGGAACTGATTGATGAAGTGGAAGTCAGGACTAGAGGACAAGCCAGAAGGCAGCATCAAGGAGCAATTCAGAAGACTAATCTCCTGATTAAAATATTCAAGGATGCAGTACCAGGGCTTTGCAATGTTAGCAGCGTAGCTGGGGGAAAAGCAGATAGAGTCCAGAGAGAAAAGAAAGAGATTTTTTAACACAAATTTTTATTAGTTTTTAAACAATTGAACAAATCCAATTCAATTTCTATACTATATTCCCTTAAACTTTTGACTTCCCACCCTTTCTTCCATGATGTTTCTGTTCAAATCATTCCTCTACTGCCATAAATATAATATTTCTTTAAAACATATATTCTACATAACATTCCTCTATCATTCTCATTCCTTTGCTTATATTTCAAGTCCTGCCTGCAATTTCGTTAAGAAAAGAAACAGATGTAAACTGAACAAATAGAGGGTATATAAGTTGAAGAGAAATGAAACAGAGAGGTTTGACGTTCTTAGGCCAGGCCTACACAAGGGAAAAAACTCGTTCAGAATGACTTTGATCTCCAACTTCATGAGTTGTGAAATCTCAACCGTCTTCCACACTGAAAGCAGAATTATCCCCTTAAATCACACACTGGATGGTCCCTGCTGTTCCACTTCCTGCAGCAGGAAGAGGAAGCCCTTGTGTATTCCTTCCTGTCCAGAAGGATATAATAGTGTCAAGTGTCAAGTTCTTCACCAGGAAGGTTTCAGCCTGCAGTTCAGAAGTTCTCCACATGGGGCAGATGGACATAGATTCTAGCTGCTCATGGCAATATTTTATTCATATCCTAGAAAGGGAATCAGACCTGGTTCTCCAGGTGGATAGTAGTCATACTAAACTGTCCAAGCATATCCTCAACTCCATTGCTCTCCTCCTTATGATGCCGTAATTATGACAGGATGGCAAATCCAGAAATGTGTGATGACGTCATCATGACAGACTGAGATCAAAGCCATTAGCAAACCTTTCCTCATCCAACATACCTTTCACACACTTGTTCATTTGCCCTTTCTGTTCATGAATTAAAACAACACATACGGTTTGATTTTTCTTCTCTTTTTGAGAGAAAAAATATCCTTGGCTCACTGGAAGCTCATACATTTCCCAGAAAATAATAGGCAATGTTCTGAGCAGATTTAAAATGTGCAAGCTGAATTAAGGGATAGAGAAGGTGCAGGGAAAGAGTTCATATAAAAATAAATTGGTGTGGTGATATTTAAGTGAAGGCAAATGCAAGTTTAATATCAAGCCCTATTAAAACAATTGAGAATCATGAGAGCTGATTTATTATTTATATAGCACACTAAAAGTTATCTGTAAAGGAAATTGTGCAATATGTAGTAAATTAGACTGAACTGAACTATAAATTCGGATTAAGTTTTATACTGGCTTTAATATTTAATGTGCCATCAGAACTTGCAGTTTCATTTACAGTAGCTCAAAGTTCAGGAGGAAGTTCAGATGTGTCCCAAGAGAAGGATTTGTGTCCCGCCGTGTTGGCAATGGCTTCGCACAGAAAATCTCCATAATTCTGCACACTTCCTATTTACGGTATATTGCTGTCCCTGTGTTTGAGCCAGCAGTTTGCCATGAAGTGGGGTGGAGACTGAATGCACAAAGAATACAAAAATAAACAGCACCGTGAGTTCCTGGGGAGCTCTGTGAGCAAGGCCAGTGTCAGAACCTGGTATCCTTTGGCACCTACCTGGGTCCCAGTGTCCTGGCATTGCTCACCACTCATGCCTGTCCTGGGGAATGTATCATGGCTCAGTGGGAGAGCACATGCTTTGGACACAGATGGTATCAGGTTCAATCCTTGGCCTCTCCAGGTTGGGCTGGGAAAGGCCCCTCTGTTTTGAACTCTGGAGAGACACTGCCAGTCAGTGTAGACAACACTGATGGGCCTTTGGTCTGGCCCCGTATAAGTCAACTTTCTGTGTCTTGGAATAGTAGTGACAAGGGATCACAACCCAAAGTGCAAGCAGCTATTGGGTGTCATGTCAGATCTAACTGGGAGTTCCATTGCACCCAGAGAACTCTGGCTACATACTGGGCTCATAAGTGGTATGTATGTGGTTTTTTTGCTTAGCAACCATGTAGAACTGCGGAAGACTCCTCCAGCCTGGGGTTTCTAGAGGCTAGCATATCCAGTATGCTTACCTTCCCAGTCCCGGACTGCAGAATCCGGGACCAGCAGCCGTGTGACACCGGAAGTTGCGTCGATGTAACTTCCGGTGTCGCTTTGCCCTTCTATGGGCACCAAAAATGGCCGCCACCGGCTTCGAAAGTCGCTTGTACGCATGTCAGGAAGTGCATCGACGCAACTCCCAGTGTCGCTCCACCCATCTATGGGCACCAAAAATGGCCGCCGCTGACACCGGAAGTCGCTTCTATGCACTTCCGGACATGCGTAGATGCGACTTTTGAAGCCGGTGGTGGCCATTTTTGGTGCCCATAGAAGGGCAAATCGGAAAGGAAAAAAATGGCCGCCAGCAGGAGAAAATAGCAGAGAAAAACGGGAGACGAAGTGATATGGGGGACCACTGGGAAAAGGTAAGTAAAAACGGGGTTTCCCCGGGGAAAACGGGGTACTTGGCAGCTATGAATATGTGTGACTGTTGCAGTAGCACTCTTCCTTTTTGCCAGAGGCTAGGCCTGATCTGTTTCGTTCGTCTTATCAGTTTGTGGCTCAGGGTGGCACTGTGGTGTAAACCACTGAGCCTTGGGCTTGCTGATCGGAAGGTCGGCAATTCGAAGCCCCACGGCGGGGTAAGCTCCCTTTGTTGGTCCCAGCTCCTGCCAACCTAGTGGTTTGAAAGCACGTCAAAGTGCAAGTAGATAAATAGGTACCGCTCCGGTGAGAAGGTAAATGGCGTTTCCATGCACTGCTCTGCAAAGGAACAAGGGGTTTTCGGCACTAGTAACAAACTATATCTCAAAGAATCCTATGGGGGAAACCATAGTTGTTTAAATGTATGGTGCTTTAAATGTATGGTGTGAATATTACCTTACTGGGTAGGTTTTCTTTTCCATTACCAGGCAGATAGATAGATAGATAGATAGATAGATAGATAGATAGATAGATAGATAGATAGATAGATAGATAGATAGAATCTGCAATTTGTTTGCCTGGCTCCATTGAAATTTTACACAACATGCATCACAATCACGGTACTGTAATTTTAATTTTGGTAAGTTGCTCTGGCTGTGGCATATACATTAGAAGAGCAGGGGAGAAATACTCATATAAATAAGTAAATTCTTAGACATTGTGGAAAGGTCTACTCTCAGTGTGAACTTTCAGACTGCTGAGCTCAGCGAAACAGGTGGAGTTTTCTTTCAAGTGCAAAGGAACAGCTCCCTGGAACACACATCGATATTCCATCTCCTTGGCTATATGGTCACCTGACTCGGGGAGAAAAGAGGTCCAACTGAACATTGTTTCTGTCATATAAGACAGCTGCTTTCTGGAATCACCAGAGCTGATGAAATTTATTCCTCAATAGAAGAGATAAATCCCAATATTTCTCCAGCAATAGTTATGAACTTAATCCAGGCCTGAAATAAATTCCAAGAGCATAATAGACTCGCAGCAGAAATGATTATTTACCTGCCGTTTTCTTTGATTGATAAATTCACAGCAAGAAGGGTATACCTAAGAAATGAAAAAACATGCATATAGATGGGCTAATTCTTCCTCGCAGGACGCATACAATCGCAGCAGGATAATTAAATATTAATTTAAAAAACAATTTTATCTTGAATTTGCTTGAAGAAGGGAACTGTGCTAGGCCCAAGAAGCAATGAATGAAGTGGGATGATGGCCATTCTCTGAAAAAAAAGAAGGAGGAAGGTAATACCTAGATTATTTTCATGGGCCAGCCCAACCTAATTTATAGAATTGTTGTGATAATACTGGGGAAGGGAGAACTGTGTACGCCACCATTGAAAGAAAGATGATATATCATAAATAAATTAAACAAATGCATTAAACAAATTGTTCTTGGAATTTCAAGGCACATACACTCATTTAAATCTATAATACCTATTGTTTCTCTTGAGATTGGTTATTCCAGCACAATATATCTTCTCTTGAAATCCATACTGTAGACCATGGCTAAGAGATATAATACCAGCTTTGCATGCCAAAGGTTCCAGGTTGAGTCCCCAACATCCCCATGTAGGGCCAGGAGAGATCTTCTCTAAAACCCTGAAGAGCCACTGCCCGTCAGTGTAGGGAATATTGAGCTGGGTGGACCAAGAGTCTGATCCAGTCTTCTGCAGTTTATCTCAAGTGCTGTCACATGGAGGAAGGAGAAAGCTTGTTTTCTCCTGCTCTGGAGGGTAAGACTCGAACCAGTGGTTTAAAGTTGCAAGACAGAAGATTCCGACTCAACACCAGGAAGATCATCCTAACAGTAAGAGCTGTTCGACAGTGGAACGGATTCCCACAGGAGGAGGTGGAGTCTCCTTTCTTGGAGGTTTTTAAGCAGAGGTTGGGTGGCCATCTGTCATGGATGCTTTAGCTGAGATTCCTGCATTGCAGGGGGTTGGACTAGATGACCTTTGGAGTCCCTTCCAACTCTACAATTCTTATTCTAGACAGTGGCAGAGGAAGCTGCTCGGGCACCTGGGGTGGTGTGCCCAGGGGTGGGGTTAACCACCCTTAGGGGTGGAGAAAGCCACCCATGGGGCGGGGCGCACTGCAAGGCCTCCGGAGTCTGCCTGCCTCCTCCCACTCAGCCGCCCTACAACTGGGGGGGGGGTAGCGGGCGGACCGTTTGGGCAGCGCGGAGCCCGTGCACGTGCAAGTCTCTCCCAGGCCCTGTGGTGAGTGCCGCCTGGCATTTTGTCACCCTCTCGGACAATGTGGCAGACTATGGATTTTTAAAAAACGCCTTTTGCAACCTTTCTCCAGTTACTGTCACACCCATCTCAGAGATGTGCCAACATGAAATGTAGTTATAATTATTGTGATTGGGCAGGGGGTGAAAGGTTATGGAAGCCTTCCCAGAACTTTGTTTTTATCACTCAAAAGAGGAAGGAGTTTTTACAAAGTGTTCCTAAGAACCATTTTTCCTCCTCTCATTTAATGCTAGCCACAGTAGGCTTTTGAAGTGCTCAGGTCTGAAGTGTCATTACTGCATTCCCTGGGCTTGGCAACTTTTTGTACATGACAAGATTGGCTTCTCTGTACACACAGACCTTTCAAAATGACAGTTTTTAAGAAAACCCCAATGTTGCTTTCATAATGCAGCAAGGTGATTGAGTGACATTTGGTTACACTGTTTTATGACATGCAGCATGTACCTTCCTGCCTTCTGAGCCAATAAAATGAACATTTTGAAAGAGACAATCTTTTAAGTGTGTCACATAAACCATATCCTTGTTACTTCTGACACCATTTAAAAATGGCTAGTTGTAAGAAGTGGAAGCATGACACTCAGTGAAGCTATGTCCTGTATCACAGAGGGCTCGTGCAAAAGTTAAATGTGGTAACACCTTTCAGAGAGGTAGGAGGAAGAAAAGATAGAGGGTTTTAAATCTCTGCAGGCATGCAAGAAACTAGATAGACACTATCAACCCAACCCAACTGAATGTTACTTCAATTAGTTTTAACTTTCAATACCACCAGCAGACAGCCTCTAGCTTATACACACATTTACCAGCGGACTGAGCGGATAAGATCAATAGTGAGCCCAATGGTCAAGAAGGCCATTACTGCACATGCTGTAGAGGAAAATGAGGGGAAGATGGGGCTGCTCAACATGGGAAGGTAACCCACCTTGGAGAAGAAAAGCTCTGATCCTAAACCTCTGCTGCTTTGCAGCTACACTCATTCATGAGAAAGGCATTGGGAGTAAACCCTGGAAGGTCCATATATGCTGCCTTGAGGGACATATTCAGGAGAAGAAAGGTCTGAGTAAACCTCTTGTATGCCTCCTTCCAGCCAAACTGGTCCCAAATGTATTACTCTGGCCACATCAGTGAAGCCGAGAGGGGAGTCTTGATGTCTGGGCAGCTCAGGACCTCCATATACACTGCCCAGGTTTGCACCCCAGAGAGATCAGTTCAGTGCTGCTAATTCAGAAAAAGCAATGCAGAAGGCAGTAGCTTTGAACTCTGTGGTCTCTGCATCCACAGCAGGCGCTGCGATTCTCCAGCAGTTTGGCTTCACCCCCGGAGCCACACTCCATTGTCTCTTGAGACAAAATTGGGCTTATTTCTGTGAGGGACTGCACTGTAAGTTGTGCCCAGAGTAGACACACTAAAATCAATGGGTGAAGGTTAATTATGACTAAGGATGAGTGAACTTTAGAGGAGGGCCCCTGCATCTGTGGTAGAGCCACTGCTTTAGATTCAAAAGGTCCTATGTTCAATCCCCGAGAACTTTAGGTAAGGTTGGGGGTGCCTTCCTGTCTGACATCCTCGAGAGTCACTGTCAGTGAGGCCAAGCTGAACTGAATGGATCAATGGGTCGACTCAGTATGAAGCAGCTCCCTAAATTGCCCTGATAGAAATGGTAATTTCCTTACTATTTGCTGTAACAGCAAATGATCCTGTAACTATGTTCTATTTTCTTGTTGTTCTAGAAAAGCAATGTCAGACACCTGGAAAAGAAAAAAAAGAAATGACAACAGGAGATGAATATGGACACATGCAGTTATAAAATCTTATACAGTGGTACCTTGGTTTGCATACGTCTTGGTTTGCATACGTTTTGGATTACAAACATGTCAAACACAGAAGTGCATGTCCTGGTTTGCAACATTTTTTTGGATTACAACCCTTTTTTTTTTGGTTTACGAACAAATTGGCGAAAGTGTACTTTGGGTTACAACTTGTTTTGGTTTGCAAACAGACCTCCGGAACAGATTATAGTTGTAAACCAATGTACTTTACAGTGGTACCTCAGGTTACAAACTTAATTCGTTCCGGAGGTCTGTTTTTAAACCCGAAACCATTCTTAACCTGAGGCGTGCTTTCACTAATGGGGCCTCCCGCTGCCACTCCGCCGATGGCGCATGGTTTCCGTTCTCATCCTGGGGCAAAGTTATCAACCCGAGGCACTACTTCCAGGTTAGCGGAGTTTGTAACCCGAAGTGTTTGTAATCTGAGGTAGCACTGTACTTCATTTTGGCTGGGGACGAGGACTAAATGTTAAGGAAACAGTTTGCAGAGGAGAGAGGAAGGAAAAGAGAGAATTTGTGCATGTGAGTTCAGAATGGGAGTTTATGGTTGCCCCTAATATGCGGATTTGTTAGGAAGTCAAGAATATCTCAAGGCCTGATGTGATGACTTGCCTCATTTACCTGCCTATGGGTAGGGAAGGAGCACCTACTTGTTCCTGCCAGGAAATGCTTCCAGCTGAGAATCAAGAAGTTGTTGTTGTTTAGTCGTTTAGTCGTGTCCGACTCTTCGTGATCCCATGGACCATAGCACGCCAGGCACTCCTGTCTTCCACTGCCTCCAGCAGTTTGGTCAAACTCAAGAAGTAATCAAAATCAAGAAGTAATGGACCACAAATGGATCACTTCCGCTCCTCAACACAGCCACCTTAAATAAGGCATCGCTGTGGCAAAACTACATCACCTTCAATTTGGGTCCTATGAGCCTGTACAACTGCTTAAATCTGCTATCTGTGGGGCATAAACGTTTCCCAAAAAGTGTTCTGTTGCTTTGGCTCAGTTCTAGCTTTCAACGCCCTCCTCCAGACATGGTGGCCATGTCATAAGAAAACAGCCTTTCACTACTGGAGAATGTGAGTAGCATAGTAGACTTCTGTGGAGCCATGGCTGGCTACCATGCAGCTTTAAAAGGGCTAGTTATCGACCAAAACAAACCTTCTAATGAATTACAACATCTAACAGGTTGAGGAAAGAAGCAGAGTGAAATTACGACAGCTTGTACAATTGCAAGCCTCTTGTTTCCATGCACCTCAGTCTGCTCCATGTGACTTCACTATAACTCATCCCTGGGAAAGCAATAAAAATTCCTATGCACTTCATATAAATCACAATCAGCTTAATGGCCTTAGACAATAAGCAGTTTGACACAGCAGGGAGGGGCCCATTGAATATCTTGCCAGCTTCTCTGCTGCAGTTTTATGCCTTACCTGACACAACACCTGGGAGAACAAGATGAATGATGCCCTCTGTTTCTTGATGAGTTATTGAGACCCTTGTTTATTTGTTTAAAAATATCCTTTGGAAAGAAGAAAGAAAAAGGAGCAAGCAACTTTTCTTGCCTCTTGAGAGTGTCAGGTTTTGTTGGAGAGGGAGATGTCCACCCATCACTGATAAACTGAGAGTGTACAGTTTGATCACCCAGAAAATGATGGTTTCTGAAAGGGCTATGGGGGTCATGCTCCAAATTCCCAGAAACGGGTATAGGGGAAGAATGCAGCCTAGAGGGTTGAAGGGGATTCAGCTTCTAGACTTCAAAATAGACATAGCACTGCTAAGTTCCTCTAGTGCTTTCCTAAGGATAAGCACAGACTCTTCCTTTCTACCTCATCTAGTTGGATGGAATGTGATAGGAATGGTCAGCTTGTTACCTACGAGCCTCTAAAGCACATTCACTGCCACACTTGCAGATGTAAAAGAGAAGTAGAGCTGTGTGTCATCAGCATATTGCTGACATATTGCACTCCAAAGCCGTGGGTGACCTCACTCAAGTAGATGTTCAACAGAATTCCATACTGAAGGCTCTGAGGGGTCAAAGGGCACTCCCCTAGAATCACCCTCTGGAAATGACCATCCAAGTAGGACTGGAACCACCACAAAGTAGTGCCAGCCACCCACCCCTAATTCAGACAGCCACTCCAGAAGGATACCATGGTCAATTGTATGGAAAGCTGATCAAAAGTTGAGAAGTAGCATGGATACATTTCCCCTCTCTCCCGACAGATGCCATCATACAGGGCGACAAAAGCTTCTGTGCTAAAACTGGGGCCTGATTGAAATGGATCTAGAAAATCAGTTTCCTCCAAGAGTGCCTGGATCTGTTCCATGACTCAAGAACCACTCAAGAAGAGGAGACTGGCCACTGGCTGGTAATTACTTAGATTTTCTGAATGAAGTGAGGGTTTCTTGAGGAGTCAACACATGTTGTAGATATATCATGCTGGTTGGGCCCATGCCTAAACCCCATGGCATTAAACAGGGCTAAGAGATGTTTGCAACTTTAATCAGCTAGAAATAGTCATCTTTGGATTTTGTATGCAATGCTAAGCAATGCTGAATGCATATACTCCATAAATGAGAAGCCTCTATTGGTAGACATTGTCAGCTTTATTGAAGTGTTTGAACATCTGTGTGAAGCTGCTGAGGGGCAGAATATGTTTTCCTAACCTGAACTGCTATCTAGAGAAGAGTGGACTCCAAAAAATTAAAAGCTGGCCAGCCTTGACATTTGGGTGATGAGATAGGTTTTAAATGACCCATACCTTTACAATGACTTCACCCTCAACTTTTGTGACACTATTTCAGGTGTTCATTCATTGCCTTGCTTTATGAGGGAGAGGCCTGGTCTCTAGGAAGAGAGTCCTCCTCATCAATAAAGATGGCAATTTGTGGGTCTAGATAAAACAGCATCTGTTCATAGCTAACAGGTGTTCACCAGCTCATTCTAATGCAGTGATTTTCAGGCTTTTGCAGAAACTGATTCCACAGCAACCTATTTGCCAAAGAACCCCTGCTTGTTACTTGTGAACTCCCTGCACATCCCAGATTATATTTGGTCTGGGATCTGCAGGCTTAGTTATGATTAGATCCATTTCTTTTTAGTCATGCAGTTTCTCATGTGTTCACTTCAAATTTTCTGCATTAATTTATAATTTGTTGTGATTTAAATATGCAGAAAATTGTGTTTAAATACATGCTTGACTTCTATATATTATCCTACAATGCACATTTTAAACACAAGATATGAGTTGTGTGAGTTTTGCAGTAATAACTATACAGCAAAATTTTGAGAATTTTGCAACCTAAAGTAAAATTATATTCTAACCCTGGCATTAGTATGGGAACCATGGGTCAGGTCCATTCGTACCCATTATAATTCATGGGAAACAAATTCTTCAGGCATCCCTTATTCTTCACTGAATATTGTTTGGTTAGTCATTTAGTCGTGTCCGACTCTTCGTGACCCCATGGACCAGAGCATGTCAGGCGCTCCTGTCTTCCACTGCCTCCCGCAGTTTGGTTAGACTCATGTTGGTGGCTTTGAGAACACTGTCTCGTCCTTTGTCATCCCCTTCTCCTCGTGCTCTCCATCTTTCCCAACATCAGGGTCTTTTCCCGGGAGTCTTCTCTTCTCCTGAGGTGGCCAAAGTATTGGAGCCTCAGCTTCAGGATCTGTCCTTCCAGTGAGCACTCAGGGCTGATTTCCTTCAGAATGGATAGGTCCTTGAGACTCTAAAGAGTCTCCTCCAGTCCATATATATTCACTGATCTCTCTCTCTCTCTATCGATCTCTCTCTCTCTCTCTCTCTCTCTCACACACACACAATTAGATTGCCTAATTGTCAATTGTGTTATTTAAAAAAAAAAGTAGGATTGGTTGGTTGATTTCCATTTGAAATATTTTACTTCCTAATTTTTAGAGGATATTTTGTTTGGCTGTTTGCTGTGTTTATTAGGAATTTCCCTTGTCTTTTTGGAGCTTTTAAAAAAAATGAGTAATAGTTATTTTCATACAAAAGAGAGTTAGGGTTATTAAGCTGTTAATTGTATTTCATAGGATGCAGAACCTCTCTGTGTGTTTTTTGTTTGTTTTGGAGTTTGACTCTTTGCTTTAACCTATGTTCTAAACCGCTTAAAGTTTTGTTAAAATATAAGCGGTATATAAATTGTCCAACTAAAGAAATAGTTAAACTATCAAATTTGCTCCCACGACCTGTAGCAATGGCCTTAAATTCATTGTCTTGAAAACACAAGGGAAATTCATGGAGACTACAGTATGGCTGTCAATGGCTACTAGCCAAGAAGGCTTTCCATTGCCAGACGCAGTATGCCCCTGAATACCAGTTGGTGGGAATGGTAAGTCATCAGAGTGTTGTCACACTTGGGTCCTGCTTGCAGGCTTCCAGGACTCAACTTATTTGCCCACTTCTGACGCCAGGTTGCTGGACTAGCTGGGCAATGAGCCTGATCTATCAGGGTTCTACTTATGTTTTTATTGACACTCTTCAGTCCACCATTGCTACACGGTCCAGGATATTGGCAATGGCAGGCGAGCTGTCTTGAAAGGGAGCCATCAAGTGATAAACAACATGCATTGATTCATAGATTTGTGAGCCCTATTTTCACACTAGCATGATTGTACCGGTGAATTGGCTACATTTCTCTTTCAACCTCTCTTCTCTTCCCGCTTTCCCACAAATTCTTCCCTTCTGAACTTTTTCTCTGGTGCGTTATTGGGTTTATATTATACTCCCGATACCTGATTTTTCTCTTTTGGAAAGAATAAAAGTGAAATACGCTCCCCTTTCCCCTCCAATTTATGATTGAAACTCCTGTCAAAAAGGTGAGAAGTTGCACAAGAATTAACTAGGTTCTGGTGACAAATGGCAGGAGTCCTTATTCTGCATCTGATTGAGCTGCCTCTGTTCCCATGGATAAGCTGTAAGTGCTAATGCTCACAGATCTGGCTTGTGAAAAGGCAGTAAATAAATTCACTCTTCAAACATCAGCTCCTCTTTTCTCCCTGTTGAGAAGCATCTTTCAATTTCTTCAGATACAAAAATGAGAAGAAACCGTATTGAAGAAGATAATGTCATTTCCCCCCCTTCCTAAAAGAGTAGTGATGTACCAATTTGTCAATTTCAGTTTTTCTCAGTTTCAATTTTTTCCTGTCTTGAGTTTGCTTCCTCATATTTCCATGTCATTTCGTGGGTTCTGTTTTTTTAAAAAAAGTAATCATGGAAATTTGATTGTGGATTTCTTCTTATACAAATATTTGGTGCAATTTCCCCAAACATACACATTTTTGCAAAGCAATTTCCTGTAATATAACACTTTTTTGTACATTGTTTTTGTTAATATATGCTGTTTAATGGACACTTTACCCTAGCATATGTATTTTAATACATCACAGAGTTAGAGAACTGCACTGCAAAATTCAGATAATGAAGGATGGCTGTGTTTCAACTCTCATCTTATTTTGCATAATTTGAATTTGGTAGGTTTGCCTTGAAATGTGAACTGAATTACATTTCTCCCCCATCCCTGCTAAAGGGCATACTTTATGAAGAATAATTTATGTTTTTATTGGCAATAGTATTCCTCATCACAGCAAGAATCTGGAAAATCAGAACAAAGCAAATATGGACTGTGGCCAGGTCAGAAAAATGGATTAAACAAATAATGGGCAATGAAAAGTCAAACAAGTGCACATTTTATGCAACATGGATTGGTTGACTATGCACACTGAACATTGCCAGCCTGTTATCCTCCAGATGTTTAGGTCTACTGTGTCCATCAATGGTTGTGCTAACTAGGGATGATGGGAGTTGTGATGCAATACAGCTGGAAGCACAAGGTTGGTGAAGGTTGCCCCAATAGTTTTTAAATCTTTATCTAGGATAGGTTGCCACCTAAGCTCAGTGGAATGCTACAGCCTGCGTACTCCTATACAAACAGATGGCAATTCAAATTAGCAACATTGCTTTACATAGTGGGTCCCATACTTGATGTCTCCTAGATAAATTTGTGGAGGGCAGAAATACTCATCATTATTCATTTGATAATTGATTGACTTGATGGCACCCTGCTGTGTTATGCCCTCATTTTGACATTACGAATTGCTTGCTTGCTTGAAAGAGCATTGTGTTGAATGATGGGAGTTGAGAGATGGGTGATCTCCAATTCAAAACCAGCCATTATTGCTCAGGCTAATGGCAGCATTGTTGAAAGGATGAATGAGATAATTCTTGCGAACTGCTTAGAGGATTTATTACATCAAGTGGCATACATATTCTGTTAAATAATATTAATAATTGTTGAGGCTTTGTAGACTGGGAAAAAAGGTTTGCATTCTGTCAGAGGAGGCAGTGATGGCCAATGGCCTTCAACTTGGATGGCTTTAAAGACAGATCAGACAAATTTCATTGAGGGTCAGGCTATCAATGACACCAGCTACAATGGCTATGCTCTGCCTCCACTGTCAGAGGCTAAATGCCTCTGAATACCAATTGCTGAGTAATACATGTTGGGCTCAGCTAAATTATTCTTCTTGCTCCCCCCCCAGTTATGCATTGGGGCTCCCTCAGCTGGGGGGCAGGATGCCTTCTGAGGCATTGGAGCTGTCCATCTGGGGGGCGGAAGGCATCTTCCACACACACACCCCTCACTGAGCAGTTCAGCAAAGCCGGGATGCTCCTCAGCTCGACCTTGAGCGTGAGAGGCATCAGTACTCCCTTACTGTGTAGGTCTGGGCCACATATCTCAGAAGAAGCAGCCTAGATAAATTCCAGTCATCGTGATATATCAGCATATATAGTGGTACCTCGGGTTACAAACGCTTCAGGTTACATACTCCACTAACCCAGAAATAGTACCTCGGGTTAAGAACTTTGCTTCAGGATGAGAACAGGAAGCATGTTCCAGCGGTGCGGCAGCAACAGGAGCCCCCATTAGCTAAAGTGGTACCTCAGGTTAATAACAGTTTCAGGTTAAGAACGGACCTCTGGAACGAATTAAGTTCTTAAGCAGAGGTACCACTGTATTGGTATGTATCTGCTGAAACATCACAATGTTGAAAACAAAGTATCGCTCAGCCCTAGCACTAAACTGAATCACCAGAGGGGGAGCTGTTGTGCTAACCACAGTGGCAATTTGCTTAGCTATCTCCCCTGTTGGACTTCCGAGATGAGACATGAATCCCAAACTCATAAGGCAAGATTCACTGAAAACCCTTCCTACAAGCAGTAGGAGAGTCCTCTGAACTTGATAGTCATTGAAAGCAATTAGAAGTTCTTTACAGTTAAAAAGTAGAGAGCAAGGGGAAGGGATCCCTTACATTAAAAATAAAATAAAATGATAAGCATGTGAGCTGTTTGCACTCTCTCTCTCTCCTCTGTATTGGTATGTATCTGCTGAAACATACCACTGTATTGGTATGTATCTGCTGAAACATCACAATGTTGAAAACAAAGTATCGCTCAGCCCTAGCACTAAACTGAATCACCAGAGGGGGAGCTGTTGTGCTAACCACAGTGGCAATTTGCTTAGCTATCTCCCCTGTTGGACTTCCGAGATGAGACATGAATCCCAAACTCATAAGGCAAGATTCACTGAAAACCCTTCCTACAAGCAGTAGGAGAGTCCTCTGAACTTGATAGTCATTGAAAGCAATTAGAAGTTCTTTACAGTTAAAAAGTAGAGAGCAAGGGGAAGGGATCCCTTACATTAAAAATAAAATAAAATGATAAGCATGTGAGCTGTTTGCACTCTCTCTCTCTCCTCTTTCCTCCAATCTCAAGAGCCCTAATAAACTGTGTCAGAGGTTTGTGCCCAATCCCAGCTCACTTGCCATCCAGCAACCCTTTCACCAGTTTTTCCCCTGCCAGCAAGCAGGCGCTGGTTGTAAGCAGAGGCTGGATGATGCGTGGGAGGCTTTCACTGTGCAATTAACGAGATAAGTGAGTCCCTGGCAGGGGCTGGTGCCACGGACCCCCTGGGTGTGTTCTGCGGACCCCCATGGGTCCCTGGACCCCTAATTGGGAACCCCTACACTAGGGATTGAGCCTGAATGAAGTAGTCTGGTGACAGAGCTTGAAAAGGCTCCAGTCTTTCCCCAAACCTTTTTGGAGCAAATTTCTCACTCGGAGTTATCCATGGTCCTGAAACTTTTGACCTGCCTTGCCTTGCATTGCCCCTCATCCTTCTGTTCCTCACTCCTCACTCCATGGGATTCAGTTTTAGACTGAAACAGGACTTTAGCCTTGAGAACGAGTGTTGTTGAGTGGGTGGTACAGAAACAGGAAGATACTTTCCCTAGCAGATTTCTGTAGCAAAATAACACAACACAATGAGGCAGCTGTCGTGAGGAGCAAAATTACTATTAAGGTGCTTCATGGCTATTTTCATTTTATTTATTTCATAAAATAGATTCACTGCTTGATTTTTTTTTAAAAAAACCCACAACCCTGAAAGCAATTTACAAAGGGGGGGGAGCAATGCAACGGTTAAAAGCAAGGATTGGAAACTTTTTAAAAAAAGAAATCAGCAATAAATTAAAAACATATCTATATATCTGGGTAGGCTTGTCTAAGCAAAAATGTTTTTAGGAGGTGCTGAAAAGAAGGTGCCTGTCTGATGTCAATAAGCAGATCACAGTAGTCAAGTGGGCATATATGGGGAAAGGTGATCTGATCTTGTAGGTAAACTGGTCCCACATTGTCAAGGGCTTTATACAGTCATACCTCGGTTTAAGTACGCCTCGGTTTGAGTATTTTCAGTTTAAGTACTCCGCGGACCTGTCTGGAACGGATTAATCCACTTTCCATTACTTTCAATGGGAAAGTTCGCTTCAGGTTGAGTATGCTTCAGGTTACGTGCGGACTTCCGGAACCAATTACACTCATACCTCGGGTTAAGTACGCTTCAGGTTGAGTACTCCGCGGACCCGTCTGGAACGGATTGATCCACTTTCCATTACTTTCAATGGGAAAGTTCACTTCAGGTTAAGTACGCTTCAGAAGTACAGACTTCCGGAGCCAATTGTGTTTGTAAACCGAGGTACCACTGTATACTGATAGTAACACTTTGAATTTGTGCCAGTAGCAAATCCTCAACCAGTGCAGATATCTGAGAATAGGTGTTATATTCTGAGAATAGGTGTTATATTCATGCGCTGCAGCATTTCCCACTAACTACGCTAAGTGAAGCACAAGGAAGCCCCACATAGAGTGCACTGCAGTAGTCCTGTATCCCACAACACCCCACTGTGCATTATAGCAGTGTTTCACAAACTGTTCTGGCTGATGCTGATGGGAGTTGTAGTCCAAAGCATCCGGGGTGCACCAGGCTGGTGAAACTCCATTTGCACTTAGTTTGGCTGACTGCACAATTCTAATGCTCCCCCTCCCCCCATGGCTTGCCTACTGTGCATAGTTCTGACCACTGGCACGATGTGACCCACTCAGAGCTTCATTTATCATCACCAGGCACTCATCTGAGGCCTCTGCGTGTCAAAGTCTTCCTATGATTTCTCATTATATGTGATTTGAGGCGCATTTGATGAGACTAACTGTATTCCGAATGCAAGCCCATTTGTTCTATCACAGAGATTAATATAAAATGCACCAAATCTATGGCCCTACTGGGGGTTAATTTAGAAGAAGAGGAAAATGATCGCTGCCTCAGAGCTCCCAGGGTTTCTGCTTTTAGCAGCACATCTTACAATGAGAGCACAACGGCGGGGCTCAGGGGGAACATCAATTAGCCGGTGACCTAATAAGGTAATGGAATGTACCACCAGTGAACAAAAACCTGATATGTATTGAATGAGCGGATTTGCTTATATATTCCACAGCTTCATTCAGCGATTGGGCTGGTTTGCCACTTTTCTCTTCTGTTAAATGCAGCAATTGAAAGCAGAAATGTCTGTTCTTGTGTGGCCCAGTGTCAGGAACCAGACTGAAGGTTATTGCTCTGAGGAAGAATGGTGGGAGCCCCCCTCTCCCTCTGCTCAAGGGCTTGATCCTGAAGCTCCTCTGGAGCAGGAGGGTGGTATTGACCTAGAGCAATGGCTCACAGAAGGACACAGTTTGGGAACCAACAGTTGGGCTGAGCTGGGAGAAGAGCAACCAAGGGGAGAGGAACAGGAAGAGAGAGAGCTAGTTGAATCTCCCTCACTAGAAAGTATGCATCCCATGAGCCCGAGAGTCTGGAAGGCTCAGTGGTGGAGGGGGTCACGTGGTGAGGACATGGGAAGACGGAAGTAACTAGAGGAAAGTAGGAGGAACTCAATTGGGAGCGCTCTGCCAGGCTGCCAGGCAAGGCTTTCGCTTCATGCTGTTATCTACAGAGAGGGAGGAAGGTAAGCCTTGTTTGGCAGCCTGACACCCAGGTACCAAATGTTTACTTGATATGGCTTTTCCCCCTCCACAGGCCATGACCCTTCCTGACCCTGTTCCAAGCCCTCCTCATATGCTTTTGCTTGACCTTGCCCACGTTCACACCATACATATTGTGAGGGGGAAAGGGTACAGAGAGCCCCCTCCCATCCTGAGGAGTAGCTCTTCCACCAGCAGTAGCGTCAGTGGGGAAGGGGAAGAGTCCAGTGAGGAAGGAGGAAGGAGGAGACGGGGCTCTAGCAGCATAGGAGAGCTCCTGCTGCACGTGGGACAGGAAGAGAGAGGGGGGGAAGAGGGGGAGAAGGAAAACATGGAAAGGAGACCCTTTTTTCCTCCGGTTCCAGAATTACGCAGGAGGAAACGCGGGAGGAGATTTGGGGTGCCCCGGCTCTAATGTTGGAAGAGGACGCGGAGCGCGCCATTCCAGGGTTCTGGGTCAGACTGAGCAGATGTATCCTGTATAGCTCTAGCACTGTAAATAGCCTGCACTCAATAAAAGCATGAAAAGGCAAAGGTCTGGAGAGTCGTTACTCTAGAGTAGTCACAACCATCGCCTGTGACACATATGAAGCACTATGATGCCACTTTAAACAGCAATGGCTTTCCCCCAGAAGAATTGTGGGAGCTGTAGTTTGTTAAGGGTCCTGAGGGTTGTTAGGAGGCCCCTACACACACACACACACACACACCCCGCAGAGTGTCAGTTCCTGGAGAGGTTTAATAGCCATCCCAGGGAACTCTGAGAAGTATAGTTCTGTGGGGAAAATAGGAGTCTCCTAAAAATGCTCAGCACTTTTCACCCACCTTATCCTATAACTATCAGTGCCCATATGTGCAAGGATACATCACCACAAAATAGTGGTGTGGTTGTATCAATGCTCTTTCACAAACACTCCCATCATCACCACCACCACCATCATCATGCGGCCTATGGCTGAGTGAAATCACTTGAGACAGACTAGATAAAACACAGAACTTAGAGCAAACTCCTCAGGCCAGAGAGAATCCACTGACTTTAATAACAACAACCTAGTTACACAAACCTCAAAAACGCAAACAACCAGAAGGTTAAATCAAAAGGAATAAATGAAAAAGAACTGGAAGAATTTGGAAGGTAAGGCGAAAGCCTCCAACTGCTCCCCCAGAACTGTTTTAACAATGTTACTGCTCCTCAGAGACAGAACGTGCAGAAAAACCAGAAACATGTGAGCCTATGACTATTTATTTACTTCTGCATCCCTCCTCCAAAACACTGTAATTGGAAAAGGCTGGTAAAATCATTCCCTCTTATTAGAACCTTGACCTATCAGTCACACGTGGATCTCCCCACTCCCCAGCATTTGTTATCCACGTCCCTGCCCCTGCCCCCCACCCCCACAAATGTTTTCCTTATCTCACTTTTAGCAGACTTGTCTGCAGCTTTACTTTGATGGCTGAATCACTGAGATGGGATTCAGGGTGGGATTTGTTCTATTACAGAGAATAATATAAAATGCACCAGATCTATGGCCCTATTGGGAGTTGCCCCTGCTTTTGTTTGGGGCACCTTGTACAAATCCCACTTTGCTGTGGACAAGCCAAGAATTGGGATTAGGGTTTCATCCAAATGTACCTAGTGGATATGCCTTTGCAGGTAGGCTGAGCAAAACAGGTGATATCAGAGACAAGATTGGTAGGCATGGCTCTCCTTACACCCTCTATGCATTCTGGGTCTCCCCGGACTACATGCCTATTGACCTGGTTCTGTGTCCTCCTCAAATGCCAAATCATAGCTGGAATGTTTCCTTGAGTTCCCCTTGGAGAACTTTGGCTGCATGGCATAATAAATAAATAAATAAATAAATAAATAAATAAATAAATAAATAAATAATGACATTGTGTGGGTGCATGTACCAGAAGTGGGGGAGCTTTGTCCCAGTGGGTCAGAATGTTACTGTCCCCACCCCCACAAGCCAACTTTGACAGCTCAGATCATTGACAGATGAATGGTCCCACACAATTCCCCAAGTCCCTTGTGCAGAATTTCCCAAGGGGCCAATAGCAAATTGGGGCCAATAGCAAATTGGTTGTTGGGCATTTGGAACCTGCAGTCCAAGGGGCTTTGCAAAGGGCTGGCAAAGTTGCCATCTGCAGGGAATGATTGTGCCATGCAGCCAATCCATTCAGGGGAGTTCAACTGACCACCCATGCCTCCACAGTCAAGTTATCCAAGGGAAACTTGGTTACACTGCTGATCTGGTTGGCTTGTCTCATCAGTTGATCTGATGGGCGATGAGCACAACCCTGCTTTCTCCTGGAATTGGCAGCGTGACTGAGTCCCCCGCAGGGAACACAGATGCACAGCTGATCCATCAGGTCTGAACTCACCACCCATGACTGCAGTTGAGTTCCCCAAGGAAACTTGTTTATCAGATTTCATAACCTTAGCACATCTTTTCTGAACTTTTTCTGAAATGCATATTTCCTAGTCTCCAGTCATGTTTCCAACATATTTTCATTCAGTCACTATTTCAAACTTTTCTTGCTTCTTGACAAAAAAAAATGTAAGAGCCTTAGGACAGGGACTTAAAATTTGCTGGTGTCATTTCAAGTGATGGATGGATGGATGGATGGACGGATAGATAGATAGATGATAGATAGATAGATAGATAGATAGATAGATAGATAGATGGCAGATAGATATAGATAGATGGATGAAACTGATAATGTGGGTATTGCAATACAGGATCCCATACATATTAAATTGCAGAATAGAAAATAATTTTTCTTCTCCCTTTATATATATATTTCCAAACTGCAGCAACAGAAAAAACACAATCCCCAAACAGAGATATTGGATTTTCTTTTGTGTAGCATGCCCCAATCTCTTACTGTACAAAATAGAGGCATAGTGAAGACCGTGAACCTGAAAGTCTGTGATCAGAATAATTTACACAAATTAAGTCTATCTGCATACAAGTGCTGACATTTATGTAACTGAAATGGCTTTCTTGATTCAGATCATTATATGATTTGAATATTATTTAACAGGGGAATGGATGATCAGTGAGAAAGGAGGCAAGGAAAGGACATGGATATATTCCTAAATGTTCTTCACGACTATAAGGGAAGGGCTGTAGCTCAGTGCTAGAGTATCTTGCCTTGCATGCAGAAGGTCCCAATGCCCAATGTCTCCAGGGACTGGAAGGGACTTCTGCCTGAAACCTTGGAGAGCGGCTGGTCAGACTCAGTTAGTAAGACAGCTTCCTATGTTCCTAGCCAATGTTTGCCCAATTTGGAGCAGGCACACTGGAAGTAATGGACTTGAGTAACTTAAGTCTATCGATTTCAACAAATCTATTCTGTATACAGCCCTAAGAGTGCTAGGAATGCTCCTTTTTTTCTTTAAAAAGGAAAAAAAGCTTTTGATTTTCAAATTTTCTTGTACATGGGGGTGCACAAACTTTAGCAAGAGTTAAACTTACCACCTCTGGGCTCCCCCACATCCGATTTGTGTCAGCTGTCTTTGTCCCTGCTCTTTTGTCATTTGTTTCATGGGTAAGTGAGTAGAAATGGAGACAGTATGTTTTCTGTTGAATATCAAGAGCAGTGAAAATGGCCTCCAGCTAGAGGACAAATCATTTCTATGCATGATGAATCCTTTCAATATCAAGAGCCCTGGAAATATGAGAGCAACTCACAGCCATTAGCTCTTAGCACTGTTCTTAAATAGAGGAGAGAGCAAGCCTCAAAAACACCCAACGCTTGTCAAGTATCACACAAGCCCGTCAGTGTTTAAGTGAATAATTTACTCTCCTTGCAAACATTCTGGTGTAATTGCAAGAAATGAGCAATCAGATAGAGGATAACCACAAAAAAGCTCTCATAACAGGGAGGAAATCTCTATTTGAGTAGATGATGGATGAATATTAAAAGGAGAAGCCCAATTTAACCTTGGAGCAATGACACTGCTACATTTAGTGGGTGGATGTGGGGATGTGGGGAAAGAAGGGATGGGAGAAGTGTCCATCAGAACAATGGTTGAGTTACAGGATGGAAAGACACACTCAGGAAAGAAGTGCTGTTGAGAATGTCCTTCCATAACTTTTAATGCAACATGCCACAGGGTTCTGTCTTGGGCCCAGTCTTATTCAACATCTTTATCAATGACTTGGATGATGGGCTTGAGGGCATCCTGATCAAGTTTGCAGATGACACCAAATTGGGAGGGGTGGCTAATACCCCAGAGGACAGAATCACACTTCAGTATGACCTTAACAGATTAGACAACTGGGCCAAAGCAAACAAGATGAATTTTAACAAGGAGAAATGTAAAGTACTACACTTGGGCAAAAAAAATGAAAGGCACAAATACAGAATGGGAGACACCTGACATGAGAGCAGTACATGTGAAAAGGATCTAGGAGTCCTGGTAGACCACAAACTTGACATGAGTCAACAGTGTGATGCAGCAGCTAAAAAAGCCGATGCAATTCTGGGCTGCATCAATAGGAGTATTGATCAAGGGAAGTAATAGTACCACTGTATTCTGCTCTGGTCAGACCTCACCTGGAGTACTGTGTCCAGTTCTGGGCACCACAGTTCAAGAAGGATACTGACAAGCTGGAACGTGTCCAGAAGAGGGCAACCAAAATGGTCAAAGGCCTGGAAACGATGCCTTATGAGGAACGGCTTAGGGAGCTGGGGATGTTTAGCCTGGAGAAGAGAAGGTTAAGGGGTGATATGATAGCCATGTTGAAATATATAAAAGGATGTCATATAGAGGAGGGAGAAAGGTTGTTTTCTGCTGCTCCAAAGAAGTGGACACGGAGCAATGGATTCAAACTACAAGAAAGAAGATTCCACCTAAACATTAGGAAGAACTTCCTGACAGTAAGAGCTGTTCGACAGTGGAATTTGCTGCCAAGAAGTGTGGTGGAGTCTCCTTCTTTGGAGGTCTTTTTTAACAATCAGCTTTATTTTAAAATCATACTCGCCCCTCCGTTCTTCCTGAAATCATGCTCTCCCCCCCTTCTTTACTTCTGAGCGGTGTGTGGGAAGTGGGGGGAGAGATGTACAAATTTGCTCTTAACAGCACTTCCCCCTAAATAGGAAAGCTGGTGAGAAATTAGATTTGTCAATGTGCTGCTCCATCTTCCTCATGTTATGACTCTTGAGGGAACACTGCACAGCAACAGCAGCTATTACTACCTCAGCAAATGAAGCTGTGGAAAATTAAATGGCAAATTCTATCCACATCCCTTCAGCTCAGATATGGGATGTTTGCCCAGTGCCGTATTTGTCCTAAGAAAACATGCTGTAATAGCAGGGAGTTGTAGCCCCCTTTTGGTCAATTTGCTCAAATAAGCCTCCTGTGTTTGATTATCTGTTTTATGTATATATCCCACCTTTCAATCTGTGGTAGCCTCACAAGGCGGCTGACAAAAATAATACTGGTATTGATTTAATAAAATTGCATTTAAACAAGCAGAAACTCATAAGAGCTGGCAGTAAAGTGGGAATTGTAGAACACAGGTGCTAAATAATGATTGCTTTGAATGTATTCAAAACAGGGCTATTGAAAAAAGAAGGGGGGAATCGCAGCAGGCACAGGGGAAACCCAATGTTAATTGAATACAAGAACATATTTAACGGGTTTTTGGTGCAAAACAAGGTAGGAATGGATTTAGACCCTAGGAGAGGATATATTGTTTAGTTATTATCCTTCCTTGCTCACATTAGTGAGATCAGAAGAGTGCCATTCCTTTGTAACTTTAACTTGGAATCTAAGACAAGGTTGATTTAACCTTTTAGAAATAAGAATCCCAGATGCTTTAAGGCAGACTGGATTTTACTGGTATTACACCCCACGCCTTAAAAACAATAATCACATACTGTATCCATTTTTTGTGAAGAAATGTAAATGAGCATAAAATGTAAGCTCAAAAATGGTGTCTGGATAGTAGAGCTTAGACATGCATGTGTGTTAAGCTGGGAAGCATTGGGGGGGGGGGGGAGGATGCCCAGGCAGGAAGGAAAGATGTTCTATAGTTTTCCGCAAAGACAGACAAAGAAGTCGATCTCACAAAGTTCTCTCTAGCAATTCCTCCCCCCCCCCCCCGGAAAGCTCTGTGAGCCTCAACTCCTGCATGTGAATGAATGAATGAATTTATATGGTCGCAGACCAGCATCAACACATACAGTAATACAGATCAACACAAAGCATAACAAAATGCAAAAGGCAGTGTGAAAATAACGAGGATTTAAATACAAAAATTAAAATCACTTCTTAACGGACTCCCTGTAGTTAACATTTAGGGGTTGGGTCATTACGGGATATCACTTGCTTTCTGCGATTGATTGCAGACACGCAAAATTTGGCTACATTTAATGTAGTCTTGGAATTCTTGTCCTCTAGCAGTAGTTTTAGACTATGATGTTCAGATTCTTTCATGGACTTTTGCAAGACAGGTGTAATAAAAGTCAAACGTATATCATCATACAAACGACAGCGTAAAAGTACATGTGAGGCAGTTTCTACGTCCATGGAGCCGCAAGGGCAGACCCGTGCAGTATATGGTTTACCCTCAAATCTGCCCTGTAGTAAGGCAGAAGGGAGAACATTGAATCTGACGAGGGTAAAAGATCGTCTGTATCTGGGGATCTGAATTTCTGACAGATAGTTTGCTGGGGCGAAACCTCTCCCATGGTCCCTTATTGCAGAATATTTAGTCATTTCACTCATGTGGCATTGTAATTCTCTCCTGCATGTGCCTATCTGGCAAAACATGAATTGTTGGTTTGACTACAATAATGTCTCGTAAATCACACACACACACACACACACACACACACACACACACACACACACCATGCTCATGATTGAGGCTGATTAGTTGCCACAGAATGCTAAGTAAGTGATGACATAGTGCACTGATGGGCAACCTTTTGAGCTTGGTGTGTCAAAATCCAGCAGAAAACCAAGCATAACTCGGGTGGTGTGTCACTTTGAGAAAAAAACCATAAATTCGCTGTATTTATAGTTTAAATAACAAAAATGTATAATTGTAATATATAACTGTATTTAATAAACCAAAAACTAATTATTTAATCAAACCAAAAACCCCTTATTTATCACAAAGTGCCCAGAGTTGTTGAGCTTTTTTGGGGGGAGCTGCTAACCTTTGGAGGTTTTTTTTGAGGTGTGTGCAAAAGTTGCTTTGCTTTTTTCCGGGGGAATGCCCTAAAGCTGCTGCACTTTTTTGGGGGGGGTGCTAAAGAGAACAAAAATAAATGACGAATAATACCTTCGCTGGAACTAACACGCAGCACCGACATAGTCTGCCAAAGCGCCCAAAAAACCAGCACAGAAAGGGTTAAAAACCAATCTCTGGCTACCAGCAACAGCGGAGACAAGCTGTAGGAGGAGCGGGAGAACAAATGGGGGGGTGAGGGCTCTGCGTGTCACGTCTGACACGCGTGTCATAGGTTTGCTATCACTGGCATAGTGCTTAAATTGCTCAGAGTGGGGATGGAATGAAGTGTCTTGAATAAGAGGTTGCTGTCTAGCTGCAACATTGAACCAAGAATGTTCCACTCCTCAAACTGCAGCAAAAACAAAAACAAAAACCTCCTTACCATCCTGCCACCCGCATGCGGTGAACACGTGGGGACCATCATGACTTCTAGCCATACTCTGGCAACATCACATTCAGAGTTACTGTGAATGAGGCACTGCAGGCTTGGGACTCCCTTCAGAGTGCTGGATGTACAGGAAAGGGTTGCAGCCCAGTGGTGCTGTTTCTGCCTTGCATGCAGAAGGTCCCAGGTTCAAACCTTGACAGCTGCCGATAGGAATGGAAGACACCACTTTCCAAAACCCTGGATAGTTGATGACAATGCTGAGCTAGGTGAATGAAGGTCTGATTCAGTATAAGGTAGCTTCCTCTCTTGCTGTGTCCCCAGGGGGCATGGCCAGGGGGTACATTTTCTCCCCCTTGCATGCAGAGGGTTTATACGCCTGCTTTTTCTCTCTCTCGCATTTGATCAATATGGCGAAATAAATCAAACATTGCTGTGTGTGGCTGAACGACTGAATGCTACTCTGAGTTTTTGCATATCCCCGCCATTCCATTTATGATTTCAGTGCCTTCAGCTAATATTTTACATTCTTAACAGGGCCAGAGAGAGAGAAAGGAGAGAGCGAGTGAGCTAGCTCACATAGATTTTAATATAATTGAGAATAGGTTAGAGACTCAAGTCTGGGTTGGAAGGGTAATTAAAATTCCAGACACACCATGGCTACAATCACAGCAACAACACTGTACATGCACTCATTAAGGAAACATTCAGTTAGTCACTTTGCAATCAGGTTTAAAATGATTTTACTCTGCCTGTGCTGGAGTCCCACAAGTATGCGCTGGTACTAAAATAAAAAATAAATAATTTTGTTAAAATAATAAACATTTATTGAAAACATTTGGATCAGACCCAATGAAGTGTTCAGCTGTGTACTTTTTAATCTCAGAGAATGGAAAATAGAAACAGATTATTTCCCCAGAAAGCTACCTTAGCTCTTTTCCTCCACACCCATGCCACATGATTCTCAGGCGGGCATCCTATAATGTGCCTTTTGACTCTGAAAACCATGTCAGGCTGTGAGCCTGAGGCCTGTCATTCAGAAGTAAGTACCACTGAAACCAGGGAGAGTACCTGCTATGAAAATATCAATGGGCTGTAGTTGCACTGGAAATACAATCTGAAGACATAACGTCGCCATGGAGGGACCATAGTTTAGTGATCAAGCAGAGTTTTTGCATGCAAAACATTCAGACCTGCTCCCTGGTTTCTAAAGTCATTAAAGGAACTTGGCAAAGAGGATCTGCATTGCCATGAAATTTGATTTGAGGAAGGGCCATAGAATAGCGGTAGAGCAGATGCACACAGTCCCCGGTTCAATCCCTGGCATCTCCATGCAAGGCTGGAAGAGGCCCTTGTCTGAAACCCTGGAGAGCTGTTGCCAGTCAGGGTGGACAATGCTCAACAAGATGGACTAGTATGAAGCCTCTTCTCCACTACACATTTAGAGCAGTATCCATACCACATTATCATACCCCAAAGAATCATGAGAGCTGCTGTTTGTTAACGCTACCGAGAATTAGATTCAGGTAGGCAGCCATGTTGGTCTGACGCAGTCAAAATAATAAAAAATTGTCCAGTAGCACCTTAGAGACCAACTAAGTTTGTTCTGGGTATAAGCTTTCTTGTGCATGCACACTTTGTCACAGTCTGGTCAGCGGGGGGTAGCAGGCCCGCCTGAGGACGTCAGGACCGGGGGCAAGATGGTGGTGTGGAAAAGCAGGAACGGGGTCTGGATGGTGCAGGGCTGAGGGTCCAGCAGCAGACAGTTGCAGGATCAAGGAACCGAAGGTTGGGAAGCAGGGCGTCACGGAGGAGAGGGCCTGAGGGTCAAGGAGCAAGGCAGAGGCGAAGGTCTGGGAGTCGAGGAGCAAGGCATCGGCAAGGCGAAGGTCCAAGGGTTGAGGAGCAAGGCGAAGGATCAAGGAACAGGAGGCCAGATGCAACAAGGCAGAGATCGCGTTGCTGTGGCAAAGAGCTGAAGGGAAATGCTGAGCTTTTATCCCTCCCAGCTCTTGCCACCAGGTGCAGTGAGTTATCAAGTGGCCTCACCTGAGTGGCCACTTGATAACTTGCTTCTCCAGCACAAGCTGGATAACTTGCTTCTCCAGCACAAGCTGAGGCAGGCCCCAGTCCTGCAAAGCACTACAGGCCCCAGAGCCTGACTCTTGCCCATACTCCTGACACACTTCTTCAGATATGGTTTATAAGGAAGGTTTGAGATAATTGTCTGCTCCATCAGAACAACAAGGTGCACTTTTGAAAGGGAACCTAATGGATTTCTGCAGCGTCCCTAAAATGAACCTGTGGTATCTGAAGAAGTGTGCATGCACAAGAAAGCTTCTACCCAGAACAAACTTAGTTGTTATTGACAGTTGTTAGGAGAGCCCCATCTTCCTCCAAGAAGCTACAATTTCCAGAGCTGCCCCTTAAAATGGATTGATTCTTACACCACTCTAGCTGTAGTTCTGTGAGGGGAATGTGGTTCACGACACAAGTACGAGGAGGAGGAGACGGGATGGTGCAAATATTTATTTGTATGCCACCCTGTGTGAGGCACTGTGCATAAGGAAGCATCGACATTGCAAATCATCTCTTTTTCTCTCTAAGAAAATCCTGAGCTGATTCCAAATCCAGCCAAGAGGAGATCCATTGCTTGCCCTGCCCCTGAGATTTCTAAATGGCAGCCCTGTAAAGGACACACCTTCCCGGATAGCGACCAATACGTGGCACAGAACTGTTGGCCAAACTCTTTCTCCCTCCGCCCCCGCTTGAGAGGAGTTTATAGCAATTTAATTTGGCTTTACTGCTGCACAGTGGTGCAGTAAGGTCATTTTTAGAATAGACTTCATGGTCTTAGATGCCCTGCCTTTATAATGAACAAATACAACAGGACCCTATCCCAAGGGGCTTACCATCTAAAAGATAAACAGTGAAATTATAGAATTGTAGGGTTGGAAGGGAACTCTAGGGTCACCCCCTGCAATGCAGGAATCTCAGCCCATGCATCCATGACAGAGAGCCACCCAACCTCTGCTTAAAAACCTCCAAGGAAGGAGAGTCCACCACCTCTCATGGGAGTCTGTGTCGGGTCAGAACGATCCCCAGGCATAATGCAGGAAAGAATCCACCCCATCTCTCCCATCAGTGGGCAGCTCTAAAGAGTTCCGACAGCCCTTTCCCGACGATTTATTATGACCCATGTCTTGGAGTCACTGAGTACATTCAGAGTCCAGCAGATATAACACAGACGGAGCCAGGCTGAGGTTGTGTACTAAAAGCTACTTTATTGAGCGTAAGGCAGAACAAAAGAAAACATGTGTCCAAAGTCCGAAGGAGGGGGCGAAATGGAAACAGAATACAGTGGTACCTCGGTTTATGAACACAATTGGTTCCGGAAGTCTGTTCATAAACTGAAGTGTTCATAAACTGAAGCGACCTTTCCCATTGAAAGTAATGGAAAGTGGATTAATCCGTTCCAGACGGGTCCGCGGACTACTCAACCTGAAGCGTACTTAACTCGAAGCATGGGTGTAATTGGTTCCGGAAGTCTGTCCATACACTGAAGCGTTCATAAACTGAAGCGAACTTTCCCATGGAAAGTAATGGAAAGTGAATTAATCTGTTCCGGATGGGTCCACGGTATTCGTAAACCGAGGTGTTCATAAACCGAGGTTCCACTGTACAGCAAACATCCACTCCCGTGATTACAACCATCTTTTGCTGAAATGCATAACACAGGCATGTGACCTGCCCAGTGAGAGGAATAGCAACCTAACAGTCTGTTCCACTGCTGAACAGCTCTTTTTGTCAGAAAGTTTTTCCTGATGATGGAGGAAGGGGGGAAATGAAGGCACGGAGAAGAATATGTGATTATTTCAATTATATGCATAGTGGGTCAGTTGTAACAGGCCTCCATTTGGCTTCCAGGGCTATTTTTCCCAAATCATGGCCACCTGCCTCACACCATACATGAAATCAGGTGAGGGGCAGGTAGAGATGCAGCTGCCAATACACAATTAGGAGCCTTAAAATGTGCTCCTGACGCTTCATTGGTGATTGCCACTGCCAATCAGCAGAAAGAGCAAGCTCGTCAATCAGAGCAGAAAGCAAAAACCAAAGTTAGCATTAAGCAGCAGTAACTTCAAGCCTTGCTTGGCTGGGCTTGGATTCTCCTTTCTAATGCATATTGCCACAGTAGAAAGAAAAAATGGGTTGCCTGACAGGTGCCAGCCAGCTGTCAAAATGGGTTATCAAGGGTGGGGGGACTCAGGATCTGGTCCAGCAGGAGACAGAGTTCCTCACCCCTTCATTTTTCCTAGTGTTAGCCTTGGAATGCAGTTTAGATGCTGAACGATTTACAACTTGAATAATTGTAACTATATGGATGCTACAATATGGATGGCAAGATGCCGCCTCTGGAAGATTCCATCGAGCCAAGCTTTTCCAAGAACGGTGACTGCTTATCATGCCGTTTTCAAGTGACAAAAACATTCCGACTTAAATAGTTCAACAGCTTAACCAGACAAAATGCAAAGAACATTACGAGGGCCCTGTTTACCAACAGATTTATAATTACAAAATAAATTGAGCGTGAAATGAAAACATTTTTTTTCCAGTTTTAGCCATAATGCCATGAAATATTTGATGTTTCTTTAAGAAATTATTTTTGGAAGGGAGTCAAAAAAGGGAACTGTTGAACAAAGTTATTTTAGTGCATCTGCAAATTCAGGACACATTCCTTTTGTTACACAAATGTTAATTTCGTGAGGGAGATAATTAAAAGTCCTGAAAATAGGGAGAGATTGGGGAGAGACTTGTTGAAGAAACTCGTTATCAAGAAGCATGTTTAGGAAAGCTGTATAAATCGTAAGGCTTTTCTGTCTCTCTTGCCAGGCTCACATTGTGGGAACAGAATTAAGCCAGGCAAATCCCACCTTCAGCAAGGCTGGTGCTGTCACTGGGCAGAATGAGGCAATAACTTTAGCTTGGGGTGTGCAGATAATGGGATCCTCCTGGACCATTGATCTTTGTGGGTTATCATTACTGCTGTTGTTATTATTCATTAATTTATTACCTGAAATGCTGAAGACACCACTTCATCTGGCCTTTGACATCTGAGATATATAATTTTAGGACCTACCTCATTTCTGTGGCTTTAATTTGTTTAACTATTTTTAATTCTGAATTTTAAATTGTTGCTATCTTCCTGGGGACCCGTTGGTGAAGGGCAGGTAATAAAAGGAGGAGGAGGAGAGTACAACCAACCAGAAATAACATTTTCAACTTGTGGGAATGTTCAGGGTGGCAGGAGAGGATATATTGTTTATTAATATCCTTCCTAACTTGCGCTAGCAAGTTCCTTTACTTAGCAGGTTGCATTCACCTTTACACAGCAGAAAACTAGTTGCAAACTCATGTGAGTTTATTAAGACAATACGCAATTCAATCTGGCTTGTCCAGATTGAAATGTGTTCTAATATTTTCCTGGTAAGACCCCTTGAATCCCTCCTAAAAGAATAAAGACACAAAAGTCTCATTCATAAGCAATAAAAAGAAAGTTTACTCACGATCAGGCAGAGCACAGTTTGATCCCTGAAGGCAGGCTTAAGGCTTAAAGTTACACGTATACAAACAGGTTTACCGCATATGTGGGTTGACCTAATGAATGCAGTTAGCAGTCCGGGAAGTTCGCAGGACAAAAGGAAGATGGAAAAGAGAGAGAGTGGCAGCATGCCTTGGCCTTTTACCAGGTCTGGGAAGGTCACACCCACCCACTAGTCACATGCAAGGAAGGATGTTCCAGGCCAGGAGGAACAGGAAGTTTCGACTGGCTGGACCAAACATTCCCTTGCATGTCCACTCTAGGAAAACAAGGAATGTTGTACTTGACTGCTCTCAGTGGATTACATCCTACATAACTTTGGAATAAAGTTTTCCCAGAAGATCCTGTATTCTGTGTGTGGTGAAGAGAAATCCATGTTAGGGGAGGTTATGTTTTTATGTTCTTTTTGAAAATAAATAAGTAAAAATCATATATAAGAAGAGGAGGAGAAAGAGAAGAATAATTTTAAAAAGAGCCATGCCAGATCAGACCAAAGGCCTATCCAGTTCAGCATCCTGCTTTCCACACTACCTAACCAGATGCCCATGGGGAATTCATAAGCCGGGCATGAGCAGAATTGCCCTCTCCTGTAGAGAGGTAATATACAGTCACCATGACTAGCAGCTACTGATAGCCTTTATGAACAGGAACACAGGAAGGAACATAGGAAACTCCAGTGCTTTTATTCAGTCAGAGTGTGCTGGAGTGCACTTCTAGCACCTCTCAGGTGGGTGTCATTGTGGGCCAACATCCCCCTCCCCTTCATGCCTTTGTGTACTTCTGAGAAGCCTAAATCAAGCAATTCAAGTCAAAATGGAAGCTGGCCAGCATGTGCAAGTCTGCCTTTTTTTCTTTTTCTTTTAGATCTATGACACCTCCTAGCCGTTCCTAGCTATGATTGGTCAAGGTACAGGGCACAGCCAGTTCGTTTTTCCTTTTCTTAAATCCGTCTCTTGTGTAGAAGTGGCAAGGCTTTAAGCTTTCCAGCCAGGCCTCTACCAATGCTCATGTGCGCATTTGCACGAGGGCCCTTCCAAGCTGCCCTACTCATCCTGAATCTAAGAGAACAAGGGCGGTGGGGTGCATTTATTTGACCTGCACCAGAATCAGGGACGACCCCCCCCCCTTTATTTGACCTGCACCAGAATCAGGGACGACCCCCCCCCCAAACCAGCTATGGAGACAGCTTGTCGTAGTGTTTAGCACTACCATGGGCTGTGGATTCAACTGTTGTCAAACAAGCATCTGTTCAGGGCTGCCCGGCAACTTACTGTAACAAGCGAGTCCCAGAACTCGAGAGAGAGAGAGAGAGAGAGAGGGGAGAGCAAGCACTGGGAAGCACTCTATTATACTTTCCTCTTTCAGCGAATGTTAGCTTCATCGTAGTTAGTATGGACCAAATTTTCTCAATCCGTTCAGATATAGTAGGAGATGTGGCCCCCTTCATTTTTAGCTATTATAATATTAGCTGCAGTTATAAGGTTAAGAGATAAATAGATAAATAGAATTTCCCATAATGTTCTTTTTCCTGAGTTTCTCACATTTTCATATCAGAGAGGAAGTTGCACTTTGAAAATATTGGAGAAGTGGAAAAAATAGTGAAGGTTTTCGTGCTTCAAGCATTATAGAGAAATGACTGAGTTGCCTGGCATTAGAGAGAATGTGGCATTGTTTAATTGCCACACATTTATTTTGTCTTGGGTGTACTTTTTGAGCTTTTAACCATGAACATGTGTTTTTAGAAAATAAATTAGCCATATACTGTCTTTTTCCAGTTTGAGGGCAGAACAGATTTTAAGGTAAATTATTCAGAGTTTCCTGCCTGGTAGTGGAAGATTCCTGGCAGAGCAAAAATATCCTGTTGGACTACTTCTAACTTTGAGTCTTTTCACTATCTGGAAATATCGCATACTCATTTAAGTAAAGGATTTCCAAAAGAAAGAGGATGTGTGTGGGTGTATGTACTTTTGAAAACTTTTGTCTTAAATGTTGCAGTCTAGTTTCCCTCTCTGTCTTGTTTACAATTGGTAAAATACATAATAAGATAATGTTATTCAGGTAGGAAGGTAGCTAGGAAGAATAAGCAGTGGCGTGTTCAAAAACAGAAGCATTTACTGCCGACTTTTCAGTGTTCGGGTTCCGAAACATTCATCAGTGGAGATGTTCAAGAACCAAGGTACCACTGTATTAATATTATTACTTTAGCAAGATTTATATACTGCTTATGGGGGGGGATTAAGCAGGCTACATAAAGTACTGTAAAATATTCGAGAAAACTGCATATATAATAAAAGTTTCAAATTATAGATAAAGGGTTGTATCCAACTAAGTTCTACCCAGAGTTCACCCACTGAAATTGGTGGGCCAAAGCTAGTCATGTCCACTAATTTCAATTGGCTTCTTCTAAGTAGGACTAGCACTGAATATAATCCTAAATTGGTTGGTATTCATCTGCCTTGGGAGACAATGAAAGAATGCACCTTTGATTTCACCAAGGCCTTTGACAAGGTGCCCCATGATATTCTTGTAAAGAAGCTGGTAAAATGCGGGCCAGACAATGCTACCATTCAGTGGATTTGTAACTGGCTGACTGACCGAACCCAAAGGGTGCTCATCAATGGCTCCTCTTCATCCTGGAGAGAAGTGACTAGTGGGGTGCCACAGGGTTCTGTCTTGGGCCCAGTCTTATTCAACATCTTTATCAACGACTTGGATGATGGGCTTGAGGGCATTCTGAGCAAGTTTGCAGATGACACCAAATTGGGAGGGGTGGCTAATACCCCAGAGGACAGGATCACACTTCAAAATGACCTTAACAGATTAGACAACTGGGCCAAAGCAAACAAGATGAATTTTAACAAGGAGAAAGGTAATGTACTACACTTGGGCAAAAAAATGAAATGAAATGAAAGGCACAAATACAGGATGGGTGACACCTGGCTTGAGAGCAGTACATGTGAAAAGGATCTAGGAGTCTTGGTAGACCACAAACTTGACATGAGTCAACAGTGTGTTGCAGCAGCTAAAAAAGCCAATGCAATTCTGGGCTGCATCAATAGGAGTATAGCATCTAGATCAAGGGAAGTAATAGTACCACTGTACGTATTCTGCTCTGGTCAGACCTCACCTGAAGTGGTGTGTCCAGTTCTGGGCACCACAGTTCAAGAGGGATATTGAAAAGCTGGAACGTGTCCAGAGGAGGGCAACCAAAATGGTCAAAGGCCTGGAAACGATGCCTTATGAGGAACAGCTTAGGGAGCTGGGATGTTTAGCCTGGAGTAGAGAAGATTAAGGGGTGATATGATAGCCATGTTCAAATATATTAAAGGATGTCATATAGAGGAGGGTGAAAGGTTGTTTTCTGCTGCTCCAGAGAAGCGGACATGGAGCAATGGATTCAAACTACAAGAAAGAAGATTCCACCTAAACTTTAGGAAGAACTTCCTGACAGTAAGAGCTGTTCGGCAGTGGAATTTGCTGCCAAGGAGTGTGGTGGAGTCTCCTTCTTTGGAGGTCTTTAAGCAGAGGCTTGACAGCCATCTGTCAGGAATGCTTTGATGGTGTTTCCTGCTTGGCAGGGGGTTGGACTGGATGGCCCTTGTGGTCTCTTCCAACTCTATGATTCTAAATGGTTGGAGGGTTACAGTGCCTGCTGTGGCTGTAGAGACATATGGGAGAGACATGTTTTGTTGCAACTGGGACAGATGAAGGCATCTGGTTGTGCTGCTGCAGACGCACCATGGCATTTCCTCTTTCTGCACTCTTCCCAGTGCTCATTCCTCCTCTGGTCACTGCTGTGGATACACTGCCTGACTGTCTGTCTCCAGGCACTGCAGTCTCCTGCAAAGGATTCGTGCTGCCAGCCTTTCTTGTCAGGTTTGCAAACATTTTTGAAATGCAGAGTTGGTTTGCCAATGGGCCTGGTGCCTGAAGCCAGCTCCCCGTAGAGCACGTCCTTGGGGTTCCTGCCATCTTCCATTCTACAGACATGTCCAAGCCAGCACAGACATTGCTGAGACAGGAGTGTGAGCATGTTGGGAATGTGGGCTTGAGAGAGCACATCTTAGTTTGAGATTCTGTCCAACAATGTCCCCAAATCAACAGATTTAAAAATAAAAGCTGATCCAAAGTTGCCAGTGTGGTTTAGTGATTAGAGTGTTGGACTAGGGCCTGGGAGACCAGGGTTCAAATCCCCACTCGGCCATGATGTTCACTGGTGACCTTGGGCCAGCCACTGCCTCTCAGTGTAACCTACCTCACAGGGTTGTTTGGGGGATTGAATGAACCATGTACACCACCGCCCTTGGGGAACAAATGGGATATAGATTAAATGAATGAATGAATGAATGAATAAATAAATAAATAAATAAATTTACAGGTTTTGGAGGCTTGCCTGTACAAAATGGGGTTGTTGTTGTTGTTGTTGTTGTTGTGAAGGCAGTCCTGTTTAGGGAAGCTTTTAATGTTTAATAAATTATTGCATTGTATTTTAATAATTCTGTTGGAAGCCTCCCAGAGTGGCTGGGGGAACCCAGCCAGATGGGTGGGGTATAAATAATATGTTATTATAATTATAATTATAATTATAATTATGTCATTTAGTCGTGTCCGACTCTTCATGACCCCATGGACCAGAGCACGCCAGGCACTCCTCTCTTCCACTGCCTCCTACAGTTTGGTCAGACGCATGTTGGTGGCTTCGAGAACACTGTCCAACCATCTCGTCCTCTGTCATCCCCTTCTCCGTCGTCCCTAATTAGCTGTTTCTAATTAGCCCTCACTAACTCTCTGAGACCAGATCTTGGTTTCTATAACTAGAGAGTGATCATATTTGTGGCCATAGAATTGTAGAGTTTTTTTTTGTAAAATCAATCAATCAATCAATAAGTTTTCCAATATTCCCCCAATAATAGCCAAATTATAACAATATCAATTGTAGAGTTAGTAGGTACTCTACCTTGAGTATCATCTAGTCCAGGCATCCTGCAAACTCGGCAACTACAACTCCCATCATCCCTAGCTAACAGGACCAGTGGTCAGGGATGAAGGGAATTGTAGTCCCAAAACAGCTGGAGGGTCGAGTTTGGGGGTGCCTGATCTAGTACAACCCCCTGAAATGCAGGAATATCCAGATGTCCCATGTGGGCATCAAACTTGCAACCTTGGTATTATCAGCACTATTTTATAACCAACTGAGCTATCCAGGCATGGTCCACAGTACCAAGTAGGCTCTCACTCTCTTAAAGCAGAGCTCTCCCTTACTTCCCAAGTCTTTATTAACAATCATTCAAGTACAAAAGATTAATGGGACGTGCAGCCTCCCGGAGTTATTTCAATTTGTTTTCACAACAATTAGATTTGAAGCTGGATTCTCAGAGGTACTCTGAAATGCTACACTGAATTCTTTTCTTTTTTTAATGCAACCAAAATCTCTCCTAATAGCCAGGGGGAGAATTTGTTGAATTTCATTGAGCACTGTCTTCCCTCTCTGGGACTTTTTGACTATGAAATCAAATATCAGTACGCCGGGCTGGTAGGTGTGATTTGGGAATGGGCAATTATGCATCCCCTAACATGTTTAAACTATAAGATCTGGACGAAATAAAAGCTGACAGTTACTGATTTTGACAATTACTGCTACATACAGTCCTGCCGTCTCTATTCATAATAGCAGCCGACAGTTCTTCAACTTCTGCGAGGTTTGTCTTAAAAGGTGAAACTTTTAAGCTATACTGATGTTGAAGGGAGATTGGAGACGATGAAGAAGGGGGGATTAAATTATTCCAAATTCTAGGTAACGGAAATGTTCCCCATGTGCTTTGAATAAATATCAGTGTTTAGCAAGGCTGTTGCAGCAGATAGAGACAAGGAGTGTCCAATGTGTCCCTATTTCAATGAAGATTTCCTTTTCTTTTTTTTCTTTTTGCCAAAAATCTACATTGTATGCTCATTTATCAGGAGGAGAGCTGGAAACATCTCTCTCTCTCTCTCTCTCTCTCTCTCTGTGTGTGTGTGTGTGTGTGTAGCAGAGAGTATACCACTGGTGTATATGTCAAAGCTTGGTGACTATTTACAGAGCATTCGCCCTGATTTGCTTGCAAAAAGCTTCTGCGGAGCTTGGCCTTTACTGAGCATTCATTCCAATTTGTTTGTACTGTATTTTATTTTTCTGTTGGAAGCCGCCCAGAGTGGCTGGGGAAACCCAGCCAGATGGGCGAGGTATAAATAATAAGTTGTTGTTGTTGTTGTTGTTGTTGTTGTTGTTTGCAGGGAAGTTAAATGACCATGGGGATTCATCATGATTTGCTTGTGTGGTGTTTTTACATCTTCCTGTTAATCATTGATTCATTCCATACTTGTCACTCCATTTCCCATCACATTCCTAACCACAAATGCCCTTTAAAAATAGAATTGTTGCACAAGGGAGAAAGAGCATTTTGATCGACTTTTAATTGTGCAAACCTATGTGCACCTGAATCCCTCTCGGAAAATACTGATGTTCTGGAGGTGACCCTAAACTAGTGATGCCTCAGCTTTCCGCAGCTCACCTGAGTAAGCGTCCGTCTTCCAATATCCTTTCAGGATGGGGAGGGTATAGCTTTTTCCAAGCAATTTTCAAGAGAGCTCAAGTGTGGGGAGTTGCGGGAGAGATTTCCCTCATCCCCTCATGAGGCTTCAAGCCCTTTCCATCCAATGCAAGCCTTCTTCACTCACCCACAGAAAGCCTTCAAATCCTATCCTCTTCTTCCTACCCACACACTTCTAGCAGTTAGCAGGAGGAAGTTCTTGCTGCCACCAGAACAACATTAGCAACCAGATATATGGGCAGGAGAGAAGGGGGAGATGGCTTGGACAACCATGAGGGAGCAGGAAGAAGAGGGCTTGGGTCAGTGTGGACAGGAAGGTGGAAGGAGTTGAATTCTTCTCTGTCTCAGTTGTTAATCCGAACCAGTGAAGAATTATGAGGTTCCAGAACATGCCACATATTTGAGGTCACCATTACAACCCCTCAAGCTTTGCCAAGAAGCCAAAGCTATGGCAACATCTCTGTTGCCAAACCCAGCACTGAGGTTATTTGTGTCCAATGGGGTTTCCCAAGAAACCTTCAACTCTTGGCCCAGATTCTGGGTGGGTGGAGATATATGAACATTTAGTGTGATTTTTTTTTCTCCTAGAAGAACTATTTAAGAACTGAGCATTGAGATTGTGTCCTGAGCCTTCAGTCACAAAGGGAAATTGCTTACTCTTTCTGGAGAAGCACTAAAATTTATCTGTTCCAAGGGTTTGAGGAAAAACTGTGCTCTCTTCCTCAATAAGGTTGACTGGGGAGCATAAATCTCCAACCAATAGTTGAGTAACCTCTCCAGTGGCCATCAGGTGGTGGTGGGGTCCCTGTGTTTTGTATATGCATCTCTCTATAACTAGTTTGATATGATTTTACAATTATTCTACCTGCAAAATCCAGCTTTTTGTGTCACAGAAGTCAAGTTAGGCTGAGCCCATAATGATGATATTCAGTTTTTCAAAGTGCTAGCCTTGTTTATGAAAAGTGAGGTACATGGAGGTGGCACAGGAAAAGGAGAGGGGGAAATCACCATGTGATTTTTAAAGAAGAAAAACATTAAAAATTAAACTGGCAAATGTCATGGTGCTTCTGATCTGATTCAGTGGGGAGCCGAGGTGCACTTAACTATTGCACCTGAGGTGGTGCCTCCCAGAAAAATAAGAGATTGAAGTGACAGACCAAGCATGGAAGCCGCAAACGAAATCGGGCATCCATCTGCCACTTGAAACGACTAAGGGAAAGATGCTTTCTGGGCAACTGAAGACTGGATTCCCACCAGCCAGTCTGGAGGGTACTTATCACCGTAGGCGAGTGCTTCCCTAGAAGCCATGCCAGTTACGGATTGCTGTATCAGAACATCTGATACCTGGCAGAGATGAACAACTTGCAGAATCTGGTGTCATCCTGGATCTCTTAATCAGAGATATTATTAACCTTTTCATCACATAGGCTAGATGAATGTACCACTTGATGAAATTAGAAACTTGTGAAATTTCCACATACTGTATTAATTCATAAGGAGATAAGAAAGGTCATATGGGGGAAGGGTCATAATTCAGCGGTAGAGCATCTGCTTCACATGCAGACAATCCCAAATTCAATCCCTGGCAATCTCCATGTAGGGATGGGAGACACTCCTGCTTGAAACTCTTGAGAGTCACTGCTAGCCAGTGTAGACAATACTGAGTTAGATGGACCAGTGGTTTGATTCCATAGCTTCCTTTGTTCTTTAGAAGAGACCCTGAATTTCCCCCTAAATTTCTGTTTGTTTGTTTGTTTGTTTGTTTGTTTAGGATTCTTGGAGGAAACTCTCATTTCCCACAAGAGTTTTAAACATCTTAGACCAGGGGTCAGCAACCATTTTCAGCTGTGGACCAGTCCACCGTCCCTCAGACCATGTGGTGGGCCGGACTATATTTTGGGGGAAAAAATGAACAAATTCCTATGCCCCACAAATAACCCAGAGATGCATTTTAAATAAAAGCACACATTCTACTTATGTAAAAACACCAGGCAGGCCCCACAAATAACCCAGAGATGCATTTTAAATAAAAGGACAGATTCTACTCATGTAAAAACATGCCGATTCCCAGACCGTCCATGGGCCGGATTGAGAAGGCGATTGGGCCACATCCTGCCCACGGGCCTTAGGTTGCCTACCCCTGTCTTAGACAGACTAGAGATCCATTCAGGTATTTAATCCCACATACAACAAGTGAGAATGGGTTAAATGCATTAGCTCCACCTACCCATATGGTCAACCCTGCCAACCTCCATGAGCTGTAGGGATAACATCTGAAGCAGGGAATCTTTTATTTTCATGTAGGCTCTCAGCATGACTTAGAACCCATGAAGCTAGTCACCCTAGACTCTGTTGCTGGTGGAGTGCTTCCCTAGTGGTTCCTCACACCTCTTGAGAACTTACACGACTTACAGGATGTAGCCCAGGCCAAACTGGTCATGTCTTAGAAATGTGACGCTCCACTTTCCATTTTCATTTGGGGTGTGGCAAATGATGCATTTCTTTGCTCAGATCCCTAGCTGGAGAGATAACAGATCACACAAAAAATGGATAGCTGTGTACAGCCTTTTATACAAATTGTATATTCTGCTGAGAGACTGTTCAAGAACATAAGGAGTGCCCTGCTGCGGCCAACAAGATGCTTTGGGGAAGCCCACAAGCAGGACATAAGAGTGCAACAGTATTCTCCCCACCCATGTTCCCCAGCAACTGGTGTTTAGAAGCATATTGCTGGTACTGGAGGTAAAACACAACCAGATGACTAGTAGTGATTGATAGCTTGCTCCCAGGCAAACAACTGATCTGTGCTGTTTGTGGATATTTGAGAGATCTACAGATGCACAGGCCCTGCTGCTCCACATTCACTCTGCTGGAATGGAAGTCTACTATAAGTATGTAACCAGCTGAAAGGTTATACTGAACCGAACCACCCCATACACACCCACACCCCACCACCAGCCCTTGATGTGGGGTCAGAGTGTTGGTGGCATAGCACACTGAGATTGCACAGAAAAAGTATTCAGTTGCTATTCCTCCCCCCCCCCCAAATGTAGAAGGTCACTTTAGAATCCTTCAAGCTGTCCATCTTGAATGATTTTTGTCATGAGAAATTAATTTACAGGCTTATGGATTTAGCTGAGATGATAGGTCCCTAAAGACTTTTTGGACAGTGAAAAATGAACTTTGTCAGCCTCCTGAACACTCTTGAGTGATTTACAGTTTCCTGAGTAATTGAGGCGAGTTAGTTGCCTTATCTTTGCATTCAACACTGGTGACTTTGTATAGTCACCTGGAAGCAGAAGCAAGGCAAAACATTTGAGGGAGCCATTTCAAAAATCCAGTGTTGAGAGGCATATCCAGTGTTGCCATTCATTTACATGTCTCATCTGAAGTTGCGTTTTGCATGGCGGTTAGCTGACATAATGAAGTAGAAATTTCATAACAAGACAACAAGGCACTTCGATTATTTTGCTAGCTCCAGCTGACATTTCCCAAGTTACCATAGCATTTTGCAAATGCAGATGGGTGACGGTGCCTGTCATTCCAAGTTCTGGTTCATGCATTAGCCCTGGAGTGGGGAACCTGTCCCTCCAGGTGTTGCTGAACTACATCTCCCATCATTCCTTGCCATTGGCCTTGTTGACTAGGGCTTATAGGAGTGGTGCTTCAGCAACATCTGAAGGACCACCAGGAATGAGTGGTTTTTTTCTAGTAGACATCTTTTTCTAGAAGTGGTGTGGGTGTCTCACGACCTAGCACAATGATGCAATATAGTGGGAGGGACATAGCTCAGTGGTCGAACATCTGCCTTGCATGCAGATTACCCCAGGTTCAATCTCTATTGTTCCAAGGTAGGCCTGGGAGATAATATCCCTGAAATTTTGTAAGCTGCTGCCAAGCAGGGTAGGAAATACTGAGCAAGATTAACTAATGCTCTGGCTCAGAATAACCGTGGCAACTCCCTGAAACGAGATGTATTGTGAAGACAACTTAAAACTAATGACTATTCAAATATATATATATAAGTCTCCCAAACTTAAGTCTCTCCACCCCCATCCTTCTGCCCGGACACTGAGGTCCAGCACTGAGGGCCTTCTGGCAGTTCCCTCCCTGTGATAAGTTAGGTTACAGTGAACCAGGCAGAGGGCCTTCTCGGTAGTAGTGCCCCCCCCCCCCGTGGAATGCCCTTCCCAGCAGATGTCAAGGAAATAAACAACAATCTGACTTTTAGAAGCCCTGTTTAGGGAAGTCTTTAATGTTTGACATTTTATTGTGCTTTTACTATTCTGTTGGGAGCTGCCCAGAGTGGCTGGGGAAACCCAGCCAGATGGGTGGGATAAAAATAATTTTTTGTTGTCGTCATTGCCTTCTTCTTCTTCTTCTTCTTCTTCTTCTTCTTCTTCTTCTTCTTCTTCTTCTTCTTCTTCTTCTTCTTCTTCTTCTTCTTCTTCTTCTGTGGAAGTGGGTGGTGAGTCCACCTCTGGGTAGTCATTCTGAGTTATAAAAAGGCCACAACCCATGTTGGATTTTCTAAAGTGGCCAAGCACATGAGATGCTGCGCAAAGCATCTGGGAAAGGAGTTCAAAAATTTCCATCTCAGAAACAGACTTTGTGGGTTGGCTTGGGCACGTCACTCCTGCTCGGATACAGATTGCCATCTGTGGATTTGAGTTCTTGCAAGGATAAGAACCGTAAAGCATTTTGCACAGTTAATGCACTACATAAATGTTACATTAACCGTCACTGTCATCTTGTGAAGTATAGAGGAACCTCGACATCTGCTATATTCAGGTGAGTATAGGCTGAGCTCATTTTCATGCATGAGTTATTTCTCTTGTGCGCACAGCACCATCACAAGCGCAACCCAACACAAGATACTGCTTTTCTTTTGGGAGACTCAGCACAACATATATGGGTCACGCAAGGCGCCCCCGTTAAGGCATTGATCAGCCCAGCACCTGCTTAGTTGCAACAGTGCTATAGCTTCAGATACCTTCTGACCATTCATTGGGACAGAACATAACAGCTATGGGTGGGGAAATATGTCAGTTTCAGCTTCTCATTCTCCCAGCACTAAACTAAGTTCATCACATTTCCACGTCAGCTTGTGAAACGAATTTATTTTTAAATTCCTCATTATTATTTTTTAAAGTAAGAGGTGACATACATAATAGACGTGTGTAAAATTATGCATGGAATGGAGTGGACAAAGAAAAGTTTCCCCCCCTCCTCTTGTAACAGTAGAATTCATGGATTCCCTCCCCCTCCTCTTGTAACAGTAGAATTCATGGATATTCAGTGAAGCTGAATGTTGGAAGATTCAGGACAGATGAAATTCTTCATGAAGCTCATGGTTAAACTATGAAACTCTCTCCCACAGGAAGCAGTGATGGCCACCAACAAGGATGGCTTTAAAAGAGGATTAGACAAATTCATAGAGGTAAAGGCTATCAACAGCTGCGAATTTTATTATTTATTAAATGTCTATACCGCACTTCATCACAGGGCAGTTTACAATAGAAAAAACATGAAAATGCGTACCATAACAAACAAACAATAACCCTCTCCTCCCGCCCCACAGTTTAAAAGGCTATAGGTTGTTTAATTAGCCAAATGCCAGGGAGAAGAGTAATATTTTTTGCCCAACACCTAAAGATCTGCAATGAAGGTGCCAGGAACTAGCCTCATGGAATGATCTCCTTTTTCCTCTCCCTGCACAGGGCCCCCAGATCCAAAGAGGAAGAGGGGAAGTCACAATGCACTAGCAGAAATCCTCAGTGTGGCTTCCACTAATGGGACCCATTAGTTGAATCTGACCCTCAAACTTTAATCCTTATAATGGCAGGTGTAGCAGATCCCACCTGCACTGCCAATTAATAGGCAACTGATTCAATTAAATATAGTGGTACACCAGTTAAATGAATGTCTACAATTCACCAAAGGCTATTTTGTGGGGGTCTTGTGTGAGGGGAAGCTTAGTGATTTAGAGTCTCAGGCAGGAGTTGATGAAATAGAAGAGTTTCACTTACAAAAAGAAGAAATTTGTGAAGCAAAGTTGGGTCAGGAGATGTGTTCTATCAGGTAGACATTAACTTATTACTTAAACTACCATACATATAAGGACCAAAGTCCATTTCGGGGGCCTAATCCGGCCTGCCCTTAATCTAACCCCTGTGGCAGTTTATTTCCTGGGGTAAAATCCTAAAAAAAACCTCACCCACTTCAGTCCTAAAAAAAAATCAACAACTCTAACCCTAAAAAAAGCTCAACAACTTTGGTCGGCCCCCCCATGGCCCTTCACTTCATCAAATCTGGCCCTCTTTGAAAAAAGTTTGGACACCACTGTCATAGACTTAAACATAGACTGTAGTGTCTTAAATGTCACTTGCTAAAAATCCGTTGATACACTTCAGGTATCTAGTATCAAGTATCTAGGTGATAAAATGCTTAACTCAGTTGCTGTTACTTCCCTCTCGTTCCTTCACTTAGTTATTACAGTCATATACTTCCAATTCAGCAGCCTAATACTTTGGTTCTTGAGCGAGGGGCAGTTTCCATCAGTTACCCACTCTCTTAACAATCCCATTCCTGAGCAGTGACGGAGCTTCATGCTCCAGCACTGGGGGGGGGGGCTGAGAGGAGGTGGGGCGGGGCTGGCGTGCATCCTGGGTGAATGGCGTGCCACCTGCGGGGGTGTGGCACCCAGCGGGGGCAGGGGGCAGCCTCAATGGTACCCCACTGGTATCGTGCTGCCAAGGGCAATGCACTCCCCCCCCGGCACTCCTCTTCCTCCACCAGTGTTCCTGAGGTATCCCAATTAGTATAACAGACCCAGGGGGTCACCTCACCCCTTGTTACTGGTTTGGGAGTCTTCTTGACCTAGAAGAACTCTCCCCTCCTGGCTAGAATGAGACCCAGGTAGCCTGAGTTCTCCCTCTCCTGGCTCAATCCTACAGGTATATCTGTCTGTATACCTTCCCCAGACCTTCAACCTATCTAAGCTGTAGGCTCTTTCCTCTCACTACAGATAGTCTCCTCAGTGTGGATGTTCAACTCAAATCAGAACCAGTGAAATCCTATCCTAATCCCTATCTCCCATTTGAAGCCAGTGTGGTGTAGTGGTTAAGAGCGGTAGACTCCTAATCTGGGGAACCGGGTTCGCGTCTCTGCTCCTCCACATGCAGCTGCTGGGTGACCTTGGGCTCGTCACACTTCTTTGAAGTCTCTCAGCCTCACTCACCTCACAGAGTGTTTGTTGTGGGGGAGGAAGAGAAAGGAGAATGTTAGCCGCTTTGAGACTCCTTCGGGTAGTGATAAAGCGGGATATCAACTCCAAACTCCTCCTCTTCTTCTTCTTCTTCTTCTTCTTCTTCTTCTTCTTCTTCTTCTTCTTCTTCTTCTTCTTCTTCTTCTGAAATCAAGCCCTATCCCTATCTTAAAAACTTCCTCGGAAACTGCTCCTTTGATTCTCCCTCCCAAAGTGCTGCCCCCCCCCTGGCTTGGTGTTTTGGTAGCCCATCAGAGAGAGGCTCCAGCACTCTGGTGGAGTTTCTTGTGGACTGCATCACCAGACTCTGGTCTGGCTCTGCCATCTTGTCTTCTCATCAAATGGAGAACGTCCCCACAGTTCTCTCAGAAATGCATAAAATGTGGGTAGAGGAATGGCCACTTTAGGTTTCCCCACACTTTGCCATTTTCAAATCTTTGAAAAGAGAAGTGGTGATTTGATTTAAGTATAGATAAAATTTCCAAGAGAAGAGGTAACGGGGGTGGGGATCTCCACAGTCCCCACCCTTTCAAAGTGAAGAGCTTGTTTTCAAAAGGGGAAACCTATTTGAGTACCAACAGTTTACAGTATGTAATGTAATGAATAATGCAATCCCTGTGGAAGATGGACTTTTTTGAGCAGGCTATGTCACAGAAAGTAAAGAGAAGCATTAAAAATGCATTTGCCACTGATAGGTTGAATTCATTTTAGCTGGCATAAATAGGACAGATGAGCTATTCAAATGTCTGATGACTAGCAGAGAATGCAATATTTATCATGTTCTCATGGTCACTGCAGGAGAGGCCAATAATTTGTTTTCTCTCATCATTAGTATTTTGTGGCGCCTGCGATAAATTATACATTGCAAGCTTACATCCTTCAACCTTTCCCTATTTACCTATCTGGTCCGTGTGATCTCATTCATCAAAGCTCCACTGATTTGCACACTAAAGTGAGACTATAAATTTGCTCATTTGGACAAATATGGAGATATCTTATGTAGGCCTGTGCAAATGCAACATGATATTGCAGAGGAACACGAGAAACATAAACAGCCCTGGACCAAGACATTTTGCTGCCTGAGGCAAAAAACAAAACCCACACACAGACGCCACATGATGACCCCCTTCCAATACAATACTCAAGAAGCCAATGGAACTGACAGTTAAATCTTCCTTTGACATACCATATCAGCCTGGGTTCTATTGTCCACCACTACATGACTGCTCCTTGCCCCCCATCCTGTCAGCTGAGATGGCCACCTCATTCTGCCTTATAGCCCTGAATTTAAGAAGAACAGAAAGAGAGCCTGCTGCGTCAGGCCAATGACCTATCTACCCAAGCATCCTGCTCTCACATTCGCCAACCAGATGCCCGTGGGAAACCGACAAGCAGGATTTGAGCACAAGAGCGCTCTCCCCTCTTGTGGTTTCCAGAAGTATTCAGAAGCCATTATGACTAATAACCATCAAGAGCCCAGTGATTTTTTTCCCCCTGAAGGCACTCAAGGGCACCTTTCCCCCCCCCCCCCCCCGTGTTACTTATGGTTGTTACTTATTGTAACAACTTCATGGTGTGTACCAGCCCCTTTTTCTAGAAAAAGAAAAGCACTGTGAGAGCCACCTCTTCTATGAATTTGTCTAATCTTCTTTTAAATTCATCTAGCTTGTTAACCATCACTGCTTCCTGTGGGAGTGAGTTCCATAGTTTAACTATGTAAGCACTGTGTTAAAAAGTGTTTTCCTGGACCTCACAAATGTGCAGGGATGAAGACCAGGGCCAGTTTCAGATGGTCTCCCCCAGGAGGTTGTGGACTCTCCTTCCTTGGAGGTTTTCTGGCAGAGGTTGGATGGCCAACAGTCATGAACAGGGCCATCTTAAGCATATCTGGTGCCCTGGCGCCGAGGTGCGAAGATCGCTCCGACGCCCCCCCCCCGCCCCGTTTCCCACTGTGGCTGTCTGGCAGGCGCCCTGGCGCCTTGTGCCACCCAGCCTTGCCTTAGAGCCAGCCCTGGTCATGAATGCTTTAGCTAAGATTCCTGCATTGCAGGGGGGTGGACTAGATGACCCCCAGAAGACTTCCAGCTCCACAATTCTATGATAATGGAAAGACATGAGAACAATCTGTGGAGAGCCTCAGGGCTACACACTTCACTTCTCCTGTGCACCAGTATCATGTGGCCCACCACTGCCTGTTAGGAGCATACCAGAAGCAGGAATTAAAAACAACAACAACAGTTTTCTCAGATTTTCTTTCTTGCCATGCACCTGAAATTAGACCAAGGGTAAGATCTGCACCCTTAGGTAGAAAGCTCCCCAGCCATGTTACTCTCCCAGTGAAAGTCTACAATCTAAACTTTAGGTGGTGGAACCTCACTGGGAGAGCAACATTTCTCTAGTACTACAATTCTGAGCCACACCAGGCATGAAGAAACATTGATTTGGGTTACATTTGGCTAGGGAGAGGAGGAAAAGGAAAGCCTTATTTGAGATGATCAGAGTATAATGTGTGCCATTGTCTCCACGAGGTTGAATGTTTGAGAACAACTCATGCTTAAATATTACATCTGCAGCTGACAGTTTGCCAGAAGCAGAAGCTCTGGAGAGCAAGTATGTCAGTTGACCTAAAAAAAATATTGAAGAATTCTGGGATGCAGCTCAAGACTTACAGAAACGTCATGCAATGCAGCTGGCAGGCAGAAGTATCACCTGATTCACCCAATCAAGTCACCTGACTTGCAGAAGATGAGTGAGATGGACAGATTGCAGATGGTCAAGAGATGTAGCTGGATGTGGGGTACCAGATGATGGAATTTCTACATGATAGTGGCAGGGCAGTGGCAGACAGCTCTCAGTAATGAAGCTGAGCCATGAAAGATTTGGAGAAGACATGAGGCCAGTCCTACCATTAGGCAGAGTGAGCTTGCTGCTTCTGGTGGCAGATGCTGGAGAGCAGTGGCAAGGTTTCGACAAACAGAGCTCTGCGTGTGCCATGCAGCCCACCTGGCCTTTCTAAGCTCCTGTCAGGAGTTGCAGTGAAGGACACGGTTCCACTGGCAATGTTCAAGTAAGAGGCAACTATCAGAGCACTTGGCTTCTGTACATAGGATGGGGGAGGGAGGATCTGGTCCTTTGCCTCATGAGATAAAATGTCTTGGGCATGCTCTTAGAAAATCAGACAGGATGGTAGCCATATTCTTTGCTCTCGTAAAGAAATAGAAAGAACAAGAGTGAGGCCTTTCCATGGGTAGCACATGACCTGGAAGTTCCTTTGATGTGTACCTAGGCCAGAGCCTTTATTGTGGTGGAAATTGGGATGGTGTCAACAATATGCTTTTATGCACCTTCCTAAGACTTTGTTTTTATCCAACCAGGCTTTTTCAGGGGGAAAGCGTTATTCATGCTGACTTTACACATGGATTTAATATATTTTTATTTGTTTAACTCTCTCTTTCCTTTTTTTGTGACGGTGCTCACCAGTGTGGCAGCCATTGTGTCCTGGAACTCAGGGACATTCAGATTCGAGTATTGGCACCTCATTGTTGTTGTTTAGTCGTTTAGTCATGTCCGACTCTTTGTGACCCCATAGACCAGAGCATGCCAGGCACTCCTGTCTTCCACTGCCTTCCGCATAAAATATAAAGGTAAAGGAACCCCTGACCATTAGGATGCCTGCTCTAGGGTGTTAAGGGTGCTGAGAACAGCAGTTTTGTGAGGGGATTGTTTCTTATAAGTATTTTTAGAAATTGAAAAAACCAAGGTTAGCAACTAAATTGGGGTGGCTGTGGGGCATTTGTAAGTGTCCTTTCATTCTACAAATCACCCGCTGTTTGCAACCTGCAGCCTTCCAAGGTGACCACATTTCCTTCCTACAATGTCCCTGAAAATGGTTTGCTGTTTTAAAAGCAAAATCTCTTTTACTTTTTAAAGAATTCAGTGTGGAAGTAGGTTTTCAAGGGAAAAGGAAGAACTTCCATAAAGACAAGGTGTGACCACACTGAGCTCAAGCATTTGACAACCATCTTTCTTGCTTCCTTGTGCTTCAATAAAAGCTCAGTGGAAGATAACATGAAGTAACTTCTCCAATAGGGCTTTTTCACATCCAGAAGCTCAGGCACCTGGGGAGGCTGCAGAGCACAGGATATATGTTTGATAACCACTGATGGCCACCTCACAATGATGTAATCCACCGTGACACCAACCACTACGGGGAGGAGAGACCCAGTGTGCATGCTGGTGACAGTCCACGTACAAATACCTATGCTTAGCCTTACGCTTACCGGTAATTCTACCCATGATATTTGCTTTAATGCACACTCTGCTCAAGCTAAATTTCCTAGCGTAACACCCTTTGGACAATTTTTGTCATGAAATGGTAACTATGGGTAGAGTTATAGACTGGGGCTTCTATTTCTTCTTCAGCATACACTAGGATTGCCACTGAAACTTCATTTAAACTGAAGTCTGAAGCAATTTGGGAGGTTCCACCACAGCCCCTTCTCTGTGTTTACTCTAAACATTATTCCCTTTCTACTCTATCTTCATTATTCTCTTTCTACTCTAACCTTCTAAAACATATTTTTCCCCTGCTTGGATTTTTATGACTTGTGACATATTCACTATCTGAATATGTGAGGGACAAGGGATACAGGGAAGTCCCTCCCATCTTAAGTTCCAGCCCATCGCCAAGCGCTGGGGAGAGCAGGGAGAGCTCTGCCTCCAGCGGAGAATCAGGAAGTGGTGTCCGAGGCTCAGGCAAGGTTGTGGAGCCCATGACCCAGGTGGGACAGGAAAGGGGGAGCCCGGGGGGAAGGCCAATTCCCCCAACTCCGGAATTGCGCCGAAAACGTAGGGGGAAGAGGTTGGGTCTCCCAAAGCTTCTTTGCTGGAAGAAAACGCGCCAATCTCCATTCGGAGGTACTGACACCTCACCGTAAGCATGTATATAGATCGCTCTGAGCACTGTAAATAATCAGCACTTAATAAAAGTCTAAAAGGACTATGATGCGAGGAGTCGTTACTCTAGAGTAGCCACATCAGCACCTCTGACATAATATGTATTAACTGACTAAGTTTTTTGCCTGCTCTTTCGTAGCTCTCTCACACAAAAATAATAATCTGTGAGTAAAACTTTTTTAAAAGAAAAACCATTTTTCTTCCTCAAAAGTGGTACTCAGTGTGATTTCCATGACAAAATAATGTGCTCCTTCTCTTTAGCATTATCAAGAACATGTCACACCTTTGCTTCTCTTTATGAGATTGTGAGAAATCCACATGCAGCCCAATAATTTTATTTGCTAGGTCAGAAAAACTGGTGTCTTTCATAAGAAATTAGTAGAAATTTTCTTTTCTTTTTTTCTTTTTGAAAAAATGAAGTATTTTAATCATAAGACAACTGGAGCTGTTTATTAGCCTGAATTTCTTATACTGAAATAGACTTATATATCAGTTTTACCCCCCACCCCTTGTCCCAGGGGTGCAGAAAAAGAGACCTCAGGGTAGGATCTCAGAATCATTGCACTTATAAAAAGTGGACAAATCACAAACCAGAGGAAGGACATATGCCTTTAAGAGTTGGGAGAAATCATTGCATGGGAGGAAAAGTGGAAAATATATACAGTGGTACCTCAGGTTACAAACACCTCAGGTTACAAACACTTCGGGTTACAGACTCCACTAACCCAGAAATAGTACCTCAGGTTAAGAACTGTTAAGAACTGTTTCAGGTTAAGAACAGACCTCCGGAATGAATTAAGTTCGTAAACAGAGGTACCATTGAATATATTTAAATGATTTAAAAATCTAACATTTGAAAATATCATGACACACATGCACAATTTTTGATTTTTTATCTGAGCCTAGGGCTTGCTGATTGGAAGGTTGGCGGTTTGAATCCCCGTGGCAGGGTGAGCTCCCGTTGTTCGGTCCCAGTTCCTGCCCACCTAGCAGTTCAAAAGCACGTCAAAGTCCAGTGGGAAGGTAAATGGTGTTTCTGTGCACTGCTCTGGTTTCGCCAGAAATGGCTTTGTCATGCTGTTCACATGACCCAGAAGCTGTACGCCGGCTCCCTCGGCCAGTAAAGCGAGATGAGCACCGCAACCCCGGAGTCGTTTGCGACGGGACTTAACTGTCAGGGGTCCTTTACCTTTACCTTTAGGGCGCTTAAACACCCCTTCTTTTTTAAAACGCCACATACTGCCCTGCTGTGTCCCCATTGTTTAGCATTTATTGGCAAGTGATTTATTGGGGGGGGGGGAAGCAGTTGAATATTACCAGTTCTGTATTTTTATGGCACAGTTTCCCCCTACAGTTCTTTCCTCTGTGTCTCCTTTATTATAACAGCTAGGCCTTGCATTCAGTAATCATTCTTTATGACAACTTAAATATGTACTGCATTATATGTGAATTAGAGAGCAATTTATTTAGGAATATCAGAAAATCATTTTTCTTCCAGGTACAGCCTTGCATTCTATTCTTTGTTTATCTGCTACTGCCTCCTCTCCCCCTCCCCTCCCCACATGGGTCTTGTAGGCTAGAAGAGAGATTTCATTCAGATGTGAATTGCTGCATTAGCCTCAAAATTGTTCCAAAGACAAGTTCCCACTTTCGTGGTGGTCAGAAGAAGAGAAAAAGTGATGCATGAAAGAGATGGAGTTCTTTCAAGCACAAAATGGGGCTGAGAATGGACGAAAGGGACCTGCCATACTGTGTAATTACATACCTAGTAGCTTCTATCCAGTTCATCAACAGCAAATAGGCTTGACATGGAAGATCGTCCGGGGTTCTTGAAACAATTGCAGCCTGAAGTTCAGAATAGGGCTTGCAGATATTTCAGCATACAGTATTGTAAAATTGGGCACGAGTTCTTGTGAAAACTATTTGGATTCAACAAAATATCCCTAAGGCCAATAGAATTTAGACTAGTGATATGATTGTAATTTGTTTTTAACTGCTTTTAAGGTTGCATTTTAAATTGCTGTGACTCACACAAGGACCATGAAGGGTGGGGGAGGTAAACAACAGCAGCAGTAGCAGCAGCAGCAACAACAACAACAACAACAACAACAACAACAACAACAACAACAAACAACAATGCAGATAAATTTTTAGCATGTCTATTCAGAAGTAAGAAGCTCTGTATTTCAGGAGCTGGAACTGAAAGACCCTCAGGGTTGCCATACGTCTGGGATTTACTGGACATAGCCGGGATTCTGTTGTCTGGGCAGAAATCGCTGAAATGTCTGGGGGAATCCAGAAAAAAAGCTCAACAACTTTGCCAAAAAGAGCTCACTTTTTGAAATATGGCAACCCTACCGACTCTACAATTCTATTCTTCAATAAGCCTTATTCGCAGCCTTGGGCTATAATTTTATGCACACTTGCCTAGAAGAAAGTCCCATTGAATTCCAAGGGATTTACTTTTGAGTAGGTGCATATATGATTCAGCTCTTGAGGTACTTTCCTTGGGATTCAACTGGACACCTACAGTTTTAGGTCAACCAGTTGTGGGCAAATTTAAATGAATATTATAACCCCCAGAATAAATTATCTGGCTGAACATTTTGTCATGGTGTCTCATGTTTATTAAAAAAAAAACACAACCCAACTGGTTCTATGAAAATATATGCTTGAAACTGTTGAGTTTTTTTGGAATATGTAATACACCCACACCTTATTTTTTAAAAGCAAAACTTGAAATACCTTTTAAAGAAATCCCTTGAAATTCCTACAGCTGTGTTACTTGCACGGGGTTCTCTGATTTCACCTCCAATTTTGCTTTAGGCAAAACTTGATAGCACCTTGCAGATGTGCAAAACACTTCTGGGAAATGTCAGTAAGCCTATTGAAATTCCTTTGACTTCTCTTGAAACTCCCAGTGATCCTTAGGCTGCTTCGGACTCCCCCACACTGACACAGCTTCACCGCTGCAGCAAAGTATGGCTGATCTTGTAAGCTGCCCGGATAAGGTTGCTAACCCCCACTACATACACATGAAGGGGGAGGGGATGATGGGAACCGGGACGGGCGACACTCTCTGGCCATCTCCCCTCTAGAGCGCAGCACAGGACATTCCATAACTCTTCAGTCCCAGTGGGCAGCAGCAACACATATCCGGAAATATGTGAACAGCAGAGTAAAGCTGGAAGGTGAGGTTGTGAGGTGTGGCATCTAAGTTTATTAAGTAATATATACAGGACAAAGCAATCATGGCATCCCTCTCACATCTTCTCTAAGAGAGAGAGGGAGGGAGGGAGGGGAAGAGAGAGTACAAAAAGTACAATACAACAGAAGAGATAGGACTGGCTTCTGTTTCCCACACTTTCCAAGCATGGAATGTAAACACAGACATGTGATGTAACAATCACACATCTAGCAACAGGAGAGAATGAAAATACTGACAAGGGATGCACCCCACTTTTCCCTTTCAACTTCTTTCTAATAGCTTAGTTCATAAAATAAAGCCTGCGGTTTGTTGTTGCAGTCAGAATCATAGAATCATAGAGTTGGAAGAGACCACAAGGGCCATCCAGTCCAACCCCCTGCCAAGCAGGAAACACCATCAAAGCACTCTTGACATATATCTGTCAAGCCTCTGCTTAAAGACCTCCAAAGAAGGAGACTCCACCACACTCCTTGGTAGCAAATTCCACTGCAAAACAGCTCTTACTGTCAGGAAGTTCTTCCTAATGTTTAGGTGGAATCCTTTGCTCCGTGTCTGCTTCTCTGGAGCAGCAGAAAACCACATTTCTCCCTCCTCTATATGGCATCATTTTATATATTTGAACATGGCTATCATATCACCCCTTAACCTTCTCTTCTCCAGGCTAGTTGTTGCTGCTGCTCAATTTATGAGGTCTGGAGAAGGTATCGGCTGGAACAATTGGCTTTACTGGGACTATTTGGCATATATTATCCTCTTCTCTGGATTGGGAGATGCAGCTGCTGATTCCCCGGAGTAAGATCATACAGGGTTTGTGTGTGGTGCTGGGGACTGCGAGGTGTAGAATCCATGGTGCGTACGAAAAAGATGAGAGCATAAAAACATTTCTGAAAACCTGAGCTGGGGGGGGGGAGAGAAAAAACAGCACAGCCATCCTCACTCCATCTCTCATTCACCAAAACAATCTGAGGCTGGGAGACATATAATTAATGACTCAGCAGAAGCTACTCTGCAGTGTGGGTCAGGTGCTCATTAGTTATATTGCATCAAAGTGCAAAGTATGAGTGTGTGCAGTTTTTTAAGTAATTAAAATAAGCAATGAACAGTAGCGCCTTATGAAAATTAGGAAGCAGGTAGTGTAGCAGAGCTGGCTCCATGTTAAAAAAATTAATCAGTACCATCTTTGGATTAAAAAAGATCTATGGGGGATTTTTTCGGAATAACGAAGTAGGTACATTATCAAATATGACTTTTAAAAACCCAGGCTTTTTAGGGAAAGTAGTTTTTGTACACATATCAATGTATTTGTTTCCCTCCCTTTTGTCCAATGATTTTAGAGTGGCATACAGGATTATCCTCACAAGAATCCTGCCAAGTGTGGTATGTTGAGAGACAGTGACTCCCCCAAAGTTCCCCAGAGAGCATGAAGACTTGTGGGGATTTGAACTTGTGATTCCCTATTTTGCAGCCACCCTCTGCTCACCCTCATGACTGGAGCCCTTATGTCCTATCATGGCAGCACTACTGAAACATGATGAAATAAAATGCATGTTTTGAGAACATGAACAACTTTTTTTATTTAAAGGTACCTACAAAATGCAAAATAAAGATGCAAAAAGGACAGTGTTTATAACCAGGACAGGGACTAGAAAAATTGAACTTCTCCTGGTAAATAAAGACATTTCAAGATTCATGTGAGTCTCTCCGAACTTGCTGGACTTAGGATGGTCAGTTACGGCTTGCCAGGAAAGATGAAACTGTCTCCAAAGTGGGGTACAAAAGAGGATACACTATTTTTTGCATAAAGGTGGAAAAGTTGAAATAATTGCTGAAATTTCATTAGAAACCATCTCACCATAATAAGGGAACCTGTGGCCAGGTGATTTGTGTGCCTGTTCAGTTTCCTGTCACGGGTCACATTCACACTCTGCATTTAAAGTGCTATGATATCACTTTAAGCAGTCGTGGCTCCTTTCAAAGCAGTGGCGTAGCCAGGATAAAAACTAGGGGGGGGGGGAAAGCCATGGTCGTTCAGGGGCGGGGCCAAGGCACGGAAGGGGAGGGGCCACGAAGTGGGCGGGGCTAAAGGGCCAGCGGGCCTGATGTCATTGTGGCGGCGGCAGCAGCGGCCACCTTGTGCTTCTGGGGCTGGTAGCGTTGGCGGCTACCCTGCTTGGCTGGAGAGGACGGGAGGGTCGGGCAGGCGAGAGGGGGTGGCAGGGCGGGCGAGGGCGAGGCAAGACACGGCCAAAGAGTCATCCCCCCATGTTGATGGGCTTTCTATGTGGGGCTTATCTGCCCCCCCCCGTATTTTATTAAGGATGGAAGAGGGAGGGAAGGAAGGAAGAAATAGAGAGAGAGACAACTCATATTTGTGGTTGTCTCTGGATGACGCTGTGATCCTGGAATTCTGCAGCAAGAGGACAGGAGGGTCGGGCAGGCGAGAGGGGGTGGAAGGGCGGGCGAGGGCGGGGCAAGGCATGGCCGCAGCCACGACGGCTCCGAGGCGTTGCTGCATATCAGCATAATATTTCAACCATGGTTCAAGCCCCACCTTAGGAAAAAAATCCTGCATTGCAGCGGGTTGGACTAGATGACCCTTGTGGTCCCTTCCGACTACAATTCTATGATTCTATTGATATATTACCATAGCATATGCATCGTTCTGCTTTCTTGAATTGTCCTACTCCTAGGCATAGCATCCAACTCCTAGAGGCCTAGGTGCCCCCCCCATTACTGGTAAATACTGTATTTGAAAGAGTCATCCCCCCATGTTGATGAGCTTTCTATGTGGGGCTTATCTGCCCCCCCTATTTTATTAAGGAGGGAAGAGGGAGGGAAGGAAGGAAGAAATAGAGAGAGAGATAACTCATATTTGTGGGTGTCTCTGGACGACGCTGTGATCCTGGAATTCTGCAGCAAGAGGACAAGAGGGTCGGGCAGGCGAGAGGGGGTGGAAGGGCGGGCGAGGGCGGGGCAAGGCATGGCCGCAGCCACGACGGCTCCGAGGCGTTGCTGCATATCAGCATAATATTTCAACCATGGTTCAAGCCCCACCTTAGGAAAAAAATCCTGCATTGCAGCGGGTTGGACTAGATGACCCTTGTGGTCCCTTCCGACTACAATTCTACGATTCTATTGATATATTACCATACCATATGCATCGTTCTGCTTTCTTGAATTGTCCTACTCCTAGGCATAGCAGCCAACTCCTAGAGGCCTAGGTGCCTCCCCCCCCCCAATTACTGGTAAATACCGTATTTGAAAGAGTCATCCCCCCATGTTGATGGGCTTTCTATGTGGGGCTTATCTGCCCCCCCCCCCGGTATTTTATTAAGGATGGAAGAGGGAGGGAAGGAAGGAAGAAATAGAGAGAGGGATAACTCATATTTGTGGGTGCCTCTGGGTGACGCTGTGATGCTGGAACTCTGCATGTACAGGAGCCTTGTAAGCAGCTTTCTCTCTGCTTGATTTACAGCAGGCACGTCCAACAGGTAGATTGTGATCTACCAGTAGATCACTGGATGTCTGTGGTAGATCACTGGTAGGTCACTGGCACCCCTAAAAAAAGCTCACCCAAAATTTTCCTCCTCCCTCAAAAAAGTTGAACTATGACCTGAAGCCCTAAACAAAAATGGGCCTCCCTCCCTCCTAAAAGAAGCTTCCCTTCCTTTAAAAAAAACTCAACAGCTTTGACCTGAACCCCCCAAAAGGGGGTAGATCACCCCCAGTTTTAAACTCTGAGTAGATCAGAGTCTCTTGGGAGGTGGCCACCCCTGATTTACAGTATACAGATGCAGGAGGAGGGGCAGACTGGAACACCAATGCTTTTTATAAACATCACTGTGTCTGTCAAAGCTACAGCTTCCCCCCTTTCTTATTCACTTCTTTTTAGCCTTGCAGAGCCACCTTAGTCAAATTGAATCCTCTGAGTCTGCACCCTCATTAAATCGCCAATAGAACTCTTAATGCTCCTGAATGCTCATTAACAACTCCCACTTAAGAACAATAGGGTGAAATGGTCAGCTATCGAATCTTGCCTGGGGATATATGCTCCATTGTCTTAACTGCTTAACTACTGGTAGCCACTTTGCTTTATTTATTTGATGTGTTTTTGTTACTGCTGTGTCCCCCCACCCCCAGCAAGCGAAGACTTAGCTGCTCTTGCTAAAGCAAAGCCCTTTCCACTTCAGTTTTTGGAGGGGAAAAGTGCTGGTTATGGTCTGTAAAATACATTAATTTTTTTGCTTCTAGGGGGGGGCAGCTGCCCCCTCCTGCCCCCCTGCCTACGCCCATGTTTCAAAGACTCCTGGGAACTGTAGCTTGTTAAGAATTCTGAGAGTGGTTGGGAGAATCCCCATTTATGGCATGATTTAATAATCAATCCGGCTCCTCATGAAACCCTGAGAATTGTGGCTCTGTGGAGGGGAAGGGGGAGTTAATAAACTACCATTCCCAGAATTCTTTGGGGGAAAGCCATGGCTGTTTAAAGTAACATTGTAGCACTTTAAATGTTGGGTGTGAATGTGGCCCCAGGTATTAGCCCTTGATCGGCAACATTAAATCCCGGCTTTCTCTTTCAACTGGAGGGGGTGGCCAGAGAGCTCTACAAAAAGACCACACCTTCAAACAGAGGAATGTGCTCTGTGAAGCAGAACAACTTGTCGCTTTAGCCAGATAACATAATGGGTTTAAACCAACAACAACAACAACAACAACAACAACAACAACAACAACAGCAACAAGCCACCCAGAGTGGCTGGGGCAACCCAGTAATATGGGCAGGGTAAAATTATTATTATTATTATTATTATTATTATTATTATTATTATTATTTTAAAAACATCTCTTTAAGAAGCATTTGGTGACAATTGTGAAATAATGACATCCTGAGCAGATGAAAAGTGCTCTGTTGTTTCCACTGCTTGTTCCATTCACCCACAAAACAACAATCACTTTTGCCTCACCCCCTTTCCTTTTCCCTTCTTGCTGCTACAAACAGCAGCCCTGTCTGAAGAAAGAGGAGGTGTGCTTATTCCTTGATTTTCAATAACACCCAGCAGAGCTGGTATGTAATCATATTCCGCGTGATGAATGTGAAACACTTTAGGAAAGTGTGTTATTATTATTCTAAAATGACGTTGTGTGCGAATTAATTTTTTCCCCCCTCTACGGTTTGAAAGATGTAAGGAGCTCTGAAATTGCTAATTGTAACAATCCCTGCTCCTGAGATAAGATAAGATTTGGAACACAAGTGCACCCTGCTGAAAGATTTGTCATTTGAAACTCTGCCAGAGGGGCTGCGGTATTAGAAGAACTAGTCTACAGGCCACTAAACCAATAGATTAGGATGCCTATGATCTCCTTAATTAAAGACTTCTGCTACCACTGGGGGACATAATGTGCTTCATGGTAATTCTTATGTTAAAGATGTAATGGAGAGTAATATTGCATTAATAATAAGGCAGCTGTAGGTTGCTCTCCTCTAAGCCCTGTGCTTTCTCCCTGCTCCCATGAATGCCTGTTATCTTACACACTGGATTATTAAGGCTCCCGCCTCTTTTCAGTACCATGGACAGCCACACCTAATCCATAGCTTTGGAGGTGGACACTTTTCTACCCGCTATTGGAATGGCTGTGCAGTGCAAGTCTGGTTTAAAGATAAAGGACCCTAAGAAGGGAAAGCAGAAAAGGGCTTTTAGGTAGCTGGTCAACAGTTAGCAGGCACACAGCAGACTGAGCAGGCATACAGGTCCCCTGAGCCCAGTCTTTTTGGCAAGGGTGAAACGTGCTTTTTGTTTTTGTTTTTAGGATTATAGGAATTATTTCTGGATTTGCAGCTATACATGTTGAGGGGCGCTAAAGGCATCTTCCTTGTGCTGTTGCTGGAGGAGGTGGTCCAAGCCTCACTGATTCTCTCTCCAACCGGCATCTATTAGATCAGGCATCTCCAAACTTCGGCCCTCCAGATGTTTTGGACTACAATTCCCATCATCCCTGACCACTGGTCCTCTTAGCTAGGGATCATGGGAGTTGTAGGCCAAAACATCTGGAGGGCCGCAGTTTGGGGATGCCTGTATTAGATCTGTTCTGGAGTGTTGGGGACCTGCAGACGGGGGGGGGGAAACATTTGTCAAAAAAAAAATTGCTCCTTTTCCATCACACTGGTGGATACATCCAGTTGAATCACAAAGTTTTTGTTGTTGTTGTTGTTGTTATTTTTAGCAGCAACAGCCACAACAAGAACAACAAGACAACCATGGAAAAAGAAAACAGCTTTTTAAGTGTTCTACAAATATAAAAAACTATATATAGATATAGATATAGTTACATACGTTAAAACATAAACATCAATAATACAATAAAGTAGCATATCAAAATTGTATGCACATTTCTGTGCCTAGGACATACCTTTGCGAGACAAAGAGGAACTCAACAAAGATTGTAAACTGGGTATAATTAAGCAAGAATCAGATAGCGTAGTTTCCTGAAAAGAAGACATTGCACAAAAGGTGAGATTAAGTGTTTTGTTTTGTTTTGAGACTGTGAAAAGATAGGTTTGCAGTGTAGGAGGTGAGGGAAGTGGCAAGGCACAAAGCAAGAGAAAATAGATTAATATATGCCGCCAGAGTTCTAGCAAGGCCATCTGTTCCTATATTTATACCTGTGAGGTCAAATCTTGTTTGCAGGTTAGCACAATCACATTACATATGTCAGACTTAACAGTATCAACCAGAAATAAATTGAAACAAATTGGCCACTTTGAATTCATGTATTCACTTCAGGTATTCATGTGGTTCTACAAATGCCTGATTCTGAATTTATGATCCTTCTGAAGTTTGCAGTATTCAGCACATTAGCTCTCCGGCATTCAACCACTTGGGTGTTTGATTCTCCATCCTGCTTTCATTGTATGCCAGGGGTTAATCTATCAACAATATACAGAACTTCGCAAAGGATGGTTGATTAGTGAATGGATAGCTAGCTGAATGTATAATGAGTTTTGTATACACATTTCTGGAAGAAAACAACAAAAAATTACCCAGAGAATTTGGCAAACTAGCAAGCTGCCCAACCAATTGTAAAAATGCACCAACTTTTGAAGCAGGGAGCCTTGTAAACTATTTGCCATGATGTCTGGATAATGCTGAACAGAATGCAGATAGACTTACTGAGCAATGGGACATCATTATAGAACATTTCCTCACATCATGCCACACTTCCTCATGTATCCTTTTTGACCAGCTACCTAGATCTGTTAACTTTTGGTTGGTCAGTTGTAGAAGGTGGAGCCAGGAGACTACTGCTTCACTCTGCTTCTATGGCCCATGAGAGAACAGGACGATGGATTAGATGGGCCTTTGGCTCTTAGGCTAACCATGAAACCACAGAAATAGTTCATCTAGGGATATAGGGTGGTGTGTCATGAGTTTGCTAATGACACTTAACTCTACTTATCCTTTTCACCAAATTCAGATGATGCTGGGGAAGTAGGGGTGGGGGAGAAAATTGCATTTGTTTGCATTTTAATGGGAATGCCTTGTGGGGTATCTTCATGAGAAGAAAAGGCTATGGAGGAAACCCTACACAAATCTGGCGTGGAGTCCCTAAGACAGTTGGATGGGACCTTGTACGCCTCCTTCCAGCAAATTCTGTAGCTCAGCTGGTCCCAAATGTATTGCTCTGCTTTCCTTTGGACCACTTCAGCAAGGCTGAGAAGGGGTGGGACTTGTCATCTGCATAGCCCAGGACCTTGACACACAGTGCCCAGACTTGTGCCCTGGGGAGGTCACTTCAGTGTTGCTAATGCAACGCTTTGATTTCACCCTCGGAGATGCACTCCATTGTGTCTCAAGAAAGATGGATGGCAACAATAATGCAGAGCTACTTAAGCACCTTGAAACAAGATGCAAACTGAAACACAGATATCCTTTGAAATTCACACTTTTGAAACCCAGTTCTCCAACCAACCAGGGTGTATGCATAATTTTTTTTTGGGGGGGGTGCAAATAAAAATGAAGACATTAGTGAAAAGAGCATACAAAAATACACCATAATGAGGGAAATTGATTGCAAAAATGTGTATATTACTTGAAACAGCATACAAAAAGGTGTAGTTTAAAAGAAATTCACACTAAAATGCTGGTGAATTTTCATGAAGACTTTAAAAAAATAAAATATAACCAATTGCTGCTGTAATGTGGAGAACTGAATTTAAGGTTGGGGAAATAAGAAACAGAAAATGTCATGCACTTGAACACTTTTTATTTCATTCCATTTTCCATTTTCCTTCTGGCAAACCCATTCCTTATTGTCTCATTTGTTTCATTTCTCTTTCATTACTGTTTTATTCACTGTTTATCATTCACATTTTCATTGCTGTGCTGATTACAATGGAGACCTAGTCTTTTGATGCCTGCAACTTTACAGTCACCACACTCTTTTGATGCTTATAACTTTAGGGTTTCTCCATATGAATGCTATGAAAATTTCAAGCTGTGTGTGACCCTGTGTTTCAGACAGATTGGACTTAGTGTCTCACTTTATAAGCAACTGAAAAGGAGATGACATATTCTAAGCTTTCCACTGCTTTGTACTTCAAATTGAAGTTTTATTTACTTGCCCATTAAGGAATACTCACAAAGACTTTCCTCCATACAGATGTTCTCAATTTGTCCTTTTGTCGAACAAGGCAATGGAATACCCCAAAGATGTTTCAAATAAGTTGGGCTAATGCTTTAGAATGGATAGTTTTCATGATCTTGTCGCTTTCAGAGCTCTCCAAATTCTCCCTCCCTATAGAATGTTCCAAGGGACACGGGTGGTGCTGTGGTCTAAACCACAGAGCCTAGGGCTTGCCGATCAGAGGGCTTGCCGATCAGAAGGTTGGTGGTTCGAATCCCTGCAATGGAGTGAGCTCCTATTGCTTGGTCCCTGCTCCTGCCCACCTAGCAGTTTGAAAGCACATCAAAGTGCAAGTAAATAAATAGATACCACTCTGGCGGGAAGGTAAATGGTGTTTCCGTGTGCTACTCTGGCTTGCCAGAAGCGGCTTAGTCATGCTGGCCACATGACCCAGAAGCTGTACACCAGCTCCCTCGGCCAGCAAAGTGAGATGAGCGCCACAACCCTAGAGTCATCTGCAACTGGACCTAACGGTCAGGGGTCCCTTTACCTTTTACAGAATGTTCCAGAGACATATCAGTTAGCTAAGCACTGTGGGGAGAATATGGGATGAATGAAAAGGAAGTCCTTTAATTCATTTCTCTCACCTGTGTCTATATTTCATTTCAAATGAGAAACAAATGTGGAACATTCATTTCTTTTCCCATTCATTATAGAAATACAGATCACTGGAGGAACACAGACCAGGGCTTTCAAAATTATTATTCCTAATCATCATCCTCATCCTCATCATCAAGGTAGGAGTAAGAAAATGCTTCCACCTTAGTTCTTCAAAGGAACTCTGTTTTCTCCATCAGTTGGCCAAAATCCAAAGATCACTAAATGTGCAGTGCTGAGATGACAGAAGCTGTCTTTTCAAGGGAGCATTTTCTTCTTAGATCTATCATCTATCTTCACATAAGTCTGTACTTGGAGTGTGCTATCTACAAGATGCCGTAACTCAATAGGTAATTTTAATTTGATGCCCAAGAGCAGGGGTCGGCAAGGCTTACCGGGCATGGGCCGTTTCCCCCCCCCCACGGAGATCCCCCATGTGCCAGACCGGTACAGTGCAACACCAGAAATGGGTTCTGCGCATGTCCGCGGCACCAGAAATCGGTTCTGCACATGCCCAGATGTTGAAAATCACACCTGCACAGAAGCGATTTTTGGCGTCTGGGCATGTACAGAACCAATTTCCCGTGCCGTGGACATGTGCAGATGTGATTTCTGGTGTCTGGGTATGCACAGAAGTGATTTCTGGAGCCGTGGAAGAGAGTCCCCGTGCTGCACCACGCTGGTTTAGCGCAGTGTGCGGTGACTCGCCGAGCAGTTCGGTTCGGGGGTGGCTCATGGGCCAGTTAAACGGCCTTTGTGGGCCGCTTCTGGTCCATGAGCCTTAGGTTGCCGACCCCTGCCCAAGAACTTAAACAACATGCATCCATTGCTCTCAGCTGCTTCACCTCTCTTTCCAACAACAAATTCAGGCACACCTTAAAAAAAATATTTTGGGGGGTGTGTGTGGCAGAGTTCATCCTGCTTGCACATTTTATTTTCCTCATTTCCATTTTCCCATTTTCTCTCTCCAACCTGCTCTCCACGCTTTGTTCAGAAACTTGTTCAATTCTCTCCAATGCATTGATGCATCTTAACTCAACAACAGTCCTGACTGGTCAATTATTCCCAAGTAATTTGTTTCTTCTTGCATGAAATAAACCACATTCACGATCCTCTTGATTCCTTCTTCATCTGTGTCTGTTGCTGGTGCAGATTTAGGGAACTGTGGATTAAAGCACTTGAACTCATAATAGTACTCTGGAGTTAAATAAAGGAATGTCAGTTCCTAGGTTTCCATTTTGTTCTCTGCCAGGACTCCTGAGTGGACTGCAGAATTTAGAGTGGATTTCAGAGTCCAATCCAGGCATTCATTCATTCATTCATTAGATGACACATTAAGTATCTTCCACCAAATAATCAATCAATAATGACAATTTTATATTGCAGGATGTAGTTAATTATTCAATTAATTGTATTTATACTTTTTCACATGATGATTTTGGGTAGGTTTTTTTTAAAGAGACGTTTAAGAGACTGGTGGGTCAAGGGAAGTAATAGTACCACTGTATTCTGCTCTGGTCAGACCTCACCTGGAGTACTGTGTCCAGTTCTGGGCACCACAGTTCAAGAAGGATACTGACAAGCTGGAACGTGTCCAGAAGAGGGCAACCAAAATGGTCAAAGGCCTGGAAACGATGCCTTATGAGGAACGGCTTAGGGAGCTGGGTATGTTTAGCCTGGAGAAGAGAAGATTAAGGGGTGATATGATAGCCATGTTCAAATATATGAAAGGATGTCATATGGAGGAGGGAGAAAGATTGTTTCCGCTGCTCCAGAGAAGCGGACACGGAGCAATGGATTCAAAATTCAAGAAAGAAGATTCCACCTGAACATTAGGAAGAACTTCCTGACAGTAAGAGCTGTTCGACAGTGGAATTTGCTGCCAAGGAGTGTGGTGGAGTCTCCTTCTTTGGAGGTCTTTAAGCAGGTGCTTGACAGCCATATGTCAAGAATGCTTTGATGGTGTTTCCTGCTTGGCAGGGGGTTGGACTGAATGGCCCTTGTGGTCTCTTCCAACTCTATGATTCTATGATTTCAGTTGTCAACCATGAGCAAGTACTCATTTGATCAAAATCAAGAGATAATCTGGACATCTCATCAGCAACTGTATAATGCCTTCTTCTTATACTGTATTCAGTTATGCAGTGAAATTTGCATTTTCAGTCTGTTTAGTAGAATGGAGGTTTTGGACATCAGGCTGCCCAGCTGAAATCTGGAACATAGGAAGCTGCCTTATACCAAGTCAGAGTGTAGTTCTATCTCACTCAGCATGTCTACAATAACAGGCAGTAGCTCTCCAAGGTTTCAGGCAGGGGACAATGAATGGAACCAAAGACCTTCTTCATGCAAAGTAGATATTCTACCACTGAGCTGAGACCCTTTCCCTTTCCCTTTTTAATGTTTAAAAAGATTAGCTCCTGGGAGTGTATGTAATTGTTAGCAGTGGGCAAAATGTCTTTTAAAGAATCTTACCCATGTTTACATGGGTTCCCTCCCTCTCGTTGGATAACTTGTGACAAGCTTCTGAAGAACACACAGTTTGAAAAATGTGGCCTATGATCAGCCAGAGTTGGACCCAGCTTGATTCTTGCAAGACCCTAGTGCTGAAGGAACATTTTACCACATGTGGTGGGCATGCCCATTGGTTAAGGGTTTCTGGGAAATGATTTATAATGAATTGAAAAAGGTGTTGAAAAACACGTTTATTAAGAAACCAGAATCCTTTCTATTGGGCATGGTTGGAAAAGAATTACCTATGAAAGATGTGAATCTATTTCTCTATTCCACAACCGCAGCTAGAATATTATTGGCAAAGTACTGGAAGACACCGGAGATACCCACTGTAGAGGAATGGCAAATGAAAATGTTGGACTATATGGAACTTGCTGATCTGACCGGAAGACTACGCGATCGGGGAGAGGGGAAGACGGAAGAGGAATGGAAGAAATTCAGAGTGCATTATAAAAAAATACTGTAGAATTGATATATGAAGAGAAATACAAGCAATTGTGTACGTTGCAGGCTATGAAATAAGGGAAAGAAATTTAAAATATAGATTAGAATTTTATAATGGAAGGTAAAGCGTAAGAAAAAATTGTAATAATTGTAATTAAGTACAGAAAATATGAGTAGAACCTGTGAAGGATGATATGCAATGAACCGTTAGAAAGGGAGCTCGGGGAAGTCCATGATTGATTTTGAAAGTGAGTTGTTAAATTAGATTTATTTGTTGTTATGATTCTTAACGTTGTCTTTTCTTTTTTCTTCTCTTCTTCTTTTTTTGGCTGATATGAAGGTGTGAATATGTGTGAATATGGTGTCTATATATAGATGTTATTGTCTGTTCTTTTCTTTATATAATAGAAAATCTTAATAAAAATATCTTTTTTAAAAATATGATTCTTGCAAGACCCTTGTGATATTCCCATGCCTTTACAGGAGACAGCATGAACCTCCTTGACAAGAACAAAATGATTCACACCGAACTGAGTGTGCTGATATCAAATGCTGCCCTAAGGCTGGCTGAAAATTGTAACCTCCATTTTTTGGAAACCATAAAAAAAAATACATCTATCTCCAAATGGATGGGGAAAGCAATGAACCATAAAAGGTCTAACTAACCTTGTCACAATGACACACACATACAAATAATGAGAAAGATCTATTGTCCCCTTGTGTGTGTTTTTTTCTGAATGACGAGCAAGATCAGCAGCGGAGGGAGAAAGTTAATCAGTTCAAAGATGACTGTGTAGTACTAGTTTGCTCTTGCCAGCCCAAATTGTATATGAAAAGGTTGAAAGTAGAGCTGAGAAGTTTATATAGCAATGGGCTCAAAAGCATAAGGGGAGCTTCATTTTTTTTCTGAATGAACATTTTGGAAAGCTGCTCTGCTTGCAAAGCCCATGGCCCTAGAAAAGCCTAGTGACAAAAGAAAAACAGGTCTATAAGCCACAGGCAATTGCCGAAACAGAGCAGCATGAGGCTTTGCGGAGGCTCTGATCCAGTGCTGGTGATGAATTGACAGCCAGTTCACCCTGCTTCACTCTGTTATTTAGCCCACAAACAAAACTTATACACATCTTTAGCCAATGTGTCCTAGGGGTTGGTGGCTGAGATTTTTTTTTCATTTTAATTTGGGGGGAATTTGTTGAAATATTCAGCCATATTCTCCCCTTGTGAGGACAAATTTCAGAAGAGGAGATGCAGTAGTTCTTCCGCAAGGGCACGCTTTGAAGATCTGGCACGAGGAAGGGCCAGTAATAGGAATCACTTAACTTCCCTAATGATTTGTGGGCCATCAGTCTGAAAACTGCTGACATGAGAGAGGTGCCCCTGGAAAAGAAAGCTGTCAAATGGCAGACAAACAGGCCCATCCATAGATTTTTCTGCTACAAGTAAAGGGGAGAGAGGTAGAGGGTGGTTTGGTTTTGAAGTCAGCATGTAAGTGTGAAAACTGCATGTGCTCAAAACCAAAATCCTTTGACTCATTCACCCTGGAGTCTGGTGCTGTTATCTTGTGACCAGGAGCTGGATGAATTGGTGGAGAAGACAGTGGGGCCTTCCTGCCTTCTCCTGCTAGCAGCACCATGTTAGGCACTAGCTGAAGGTTGGCAAGGGTGTGGGAAGCAACACAGCACAGCTTGGTTATGAGCAGGAGCTACATGCTGCCCCACAAATGGGGGCAGGGTAGAGTCCCATGGAGAGATCTTATTGATAAGTTGTAGTTAATTGTATTTATTTAACCAAATTTATAGACTGCTTGGTTCTGCTAAAAGCTCAAAATGGTTTACAAAGAGAAATCTTGCATTTTGATCTTTCCTGCTTGAGTTCTTGGATGTCATGGCTACTTCAATACAGACTGTTTCACATTTTATCTCTCCATGTAATCATTGTAACCTGCCTTCCTGCTGCATACATTTTCACCCTTATATCTTCCCTTCCCCAAGATTCCTCTATGTATAATTTCCTTTTGATATTCTCTGTGGATTATGCTTCCATTTTTCACAAACTGAAATGTTCATTCACTGGTCTTCTGCTGAAGATTTTTATAGGAAATCTTCAAACTGATTCCAGTCTTGGGTTTTATCTGTTCACAGACTTCATGACCTCAGTTTAAACCCTCTGCCTCTTTACATTAATGGTAAAATACCTGCTGGTCATAGAGAATATCACTAGACTGATACACAAGGCAGGTTGGGATCTACTTGAAGTTCTAAAGGTGATTTGTTACGGATATATCCAGCCTCATATAACCAACATGCTTAGCTTTAATTAATGCATGAAGGGGTTAAGACCATAGAGTAAGCTGTCCTGTCAGGCTTAGCTGGGTCACACACCCTCACCTTGGGAGGAAGGGCTACCAAACTCTTTGTTCTCCCACATTCCACCTGTTCAGTTTCTGTTAATTGGTTAATTGGTTCTCATGGGAAACTTACAGATTCTTGCTTCACACAATTAACTCAAGGCAGTGTCAATTTGCTCTTGGCAGGAAGCCAAGGTCTGCCTGACCTGGAAACTACTCTCTCTGATTGGTTAACGACCAGCACTGAACTCTGTTATCTAGGAATGCTAGCACAGTTGGTTTTTGTTAGGTGTTAGGAGTAGAAGTGCTGTGTATATGGTTGAAGAGAGAGAGACAGAGAGGATTTATTTTGCTTTGCTTTGTATGCAGAAACTCTGCTGGTTTTATTTTCTTTTAATAAATCCTGTAAATAGTTATTCTGCGTCTAGCCGACTAGTCATTTCCACCTCAACTAGCTTCTGCGCTGTGCAGGAAAACTCTGCTACGTTTGGGCTAAAGCCACTAGAGCTATGCCTGACACTTCAAAATTCTAAGACCACCTTTCCATCATGTACAACTGTGTTGATTGCTCCAAGCCCAGACTGCATGACTTTAGCAAGCCATCTTTGTGTTTTTATACAAATAATTTAGACACTGTTACTCTTTTGAAACTTAAGTTTTGCTGCCTGTCTTTTCTTGTGCTGTTATGGAAAAACACACAAATTTGACTTTTGAAGAGTTTGTAAGTAGAGCATTTATAAGTAATCAATTGTGTATTGTCTCTTTCTATGCTAAGTGGAAGTGGGAAACTTTGGGTAGTTACTTAAAATTGGATATTTTATAGGTCTGACGGCGTATATTTCCATGCTTTACTTTGCTGCATGTTTTGTGATTTTAAATCTCCACTGGGGCTCTCTTGCCTGGATCTAGGCATCCAGGAAATTTTCCTTTTCTTCTTTAACCAAAATATTACCACTTAGGGCTGGGAATGTCTCCTGCCTGAAAGCCTCGGAGAACTGCAGCTGGTCAGTGTAGACTGCACTGAGTTAGAGGGACCAACGGTCTGACTTGGTATAAGGCAACTTCCAGTATCCTTGTGTTCTGCAGCCAGCAGTTCGTTTAGGGTGTATGGTGGGTAGGGAATCCTCCAATACCTCCAGCATTCCCTATACCCCAACAACAGCCTCCTGGACCAGCTGGTTACATTTTCTTGCCCTTTCCCCATCCCATCCCATTGTTAAAGAAAGAACAGGGTTGCAGTACTTACCCACCACTCGGAATCTCACTGTGCAAAGGTAAGGAAGGAACCCTGTTTACCTCTATAGATATAATGCATGTGCATATAAAGGATTGCTGGGAAAAACACCAAAAGTTATGTAAACACAGCCCAACAGGACTCTGTCTGTACCCACTGAGGAGGTAAATGACTTCATACACTTACCAACCCACATGACAATTCATTTTGCTCCGCACAAGCAAGGAGGTACACCTATTTTTAGTTCACCGAGGTTTCCATTTTGAGATTGTAATGTTAGTCAGTAATTTCCCTTTTTATGGCACTCAGTTAGTAATTACATTTCTGGTGCTGTTCTCCAACATTATCTCAGTAATCCTTACAAATCGGACTGTAAGGCACCCCTATATTATTGTTAGCCCCATGTTGCAGACGGAGGGGGGGTGTTTGAGGCAGAGAGAGCAGAGTCTAGAGCTGAACAGAGCGGGGGGACTTCCTGTATTACAGTGTAGCCAGTATACTTTACCAAATGCCTGTATAGCCTGCTGCTTGTAACTCATTGACCTAATTCTCTCAAATGTTTTGTACCACGTGCAGATGCAGCTTCACACAGGTTTGCCCAGAGGAGTCTCCAAGCACAGAATTGTAGAGTTGGAAGGGGCCCCAAGGGTCTTCTAGTCCAACCCCCTGCAATGTAGGAATCTCAGCTAAAGCATCCATGATTAGAGATGGGAAGGCCTGGGAAAAAACCAGGAAATTGAAGAAAAACACCAGGTGTTTTTTTTTCTTTTTCCCGTTTCCCCCCAAAGCCGTTCTACCCCGAAAATAATGGGGGGGGAATGGTTTGATATAGTTTTAATATTACACACTTTTTTTCAATTTTTCCTGAAAAAACAGCTTTGGGGGAAAAAATGCCCCCCGCCCCAATTTTTCCATCCCCCCCCCGGCCTTCCAGCACCCACACTTTGGAGCTCCCTGCTGACTGACACCAGGCAGGTGCTCTCACTGTACTCTTTCCGGCAACTGCTCAAAACATTTACATTTTATTGCAACTATAATACTTCTATATACACTGCGTTCCATGAAATTTGTAAAACTACTCCACACTGAACTTTTTTTTTCAATTTTCCCAAAATTTCAAAATAAAAATAAGGAACAAACAGAGGGGGGAATGTTTTCCCCCATGGCTTCGCTTCAAAATTTCTGGAAATTTTACATCTCTATCCATGACAGATGGCCACCCAAACCAAAATGCTTCCCTCTCAGGATTGCTCCCACCACCCCTGACCATTGGGCTGATGGTAACTGGAGTCTGTCAACCTTTGGAGGTTACTAAGTTAGCTATCTCTGCTATAATTGATCCAGGACCCTCTATTTCCCAGAGTATTCAATTATGCAAACAAGAGCCCGTGCAAATTCAGGGTGCATATGTAGGCTTCATGCAAGCATTACACATGAAGTGTGTTTTGGGTGGATGAAGGGCTGGCAGGCATATTCTTCCTCTCCATCTTTCCCATTGTCATGAGAATTTGCTCCTCACTCTCCCCTGGTTTAATATCCAAGTGAGGGGAAACAAAAGAAAACATGGAACCAAGGAATAAAGAGGCAGGCCCAGCATCCAGATAGGCAGTGCTCTTTTTTTTCCTTTAAAAAAATGTTTCGGGGTACTCTCATTCTGTCTGAGATTCAGGAAACGCAATGACAGGAAATGAGGCTGCCATCGGGGGTAGCAATGGAACTGACGATTGACCGTGCTAGAGAAGTGGCGCTGTGGGTTAAACCACAGAGTCTAGGGCTTGCTGATCAGAAGGTTGGCGGTTCAAATCCCTGCAATGGGGTGAGCTCCTGTTGCTCGGTCCCAGCTCCTACCCACCTAGCAGTTCGAAAGCACATCAAAGTCAAGTAGATAAATAGGGACCGCTCCGACAGGAAGGTAAATGGTGTTTCCGTGTGCTGCTCTGATTCGCCAGAAGCAGCTTTGTCATGCTGGCCACATGACCCGGAAGCTGTCTGTGGACAAACGCCGGCTCCCTTGGCCTATAGAGCGAGATGAGCGCCGCAACCCCAGAGTCGGACACGACTGGACCTGATGGTCAGGGGCCCCTTTACCTTTATATATATATATATATATAATGTTTAGTTTCTTCTCCCATTAGATTCACAAAATGTTTAGGGGTATGCGTACCCCTGCGTACCCTCAGAAAAAAGCACTTCAGGTAGGAACCCAACACTTTATTCTATTGCAATAGAGGCAGAGTCCAACTCAATCTGGTGGTTCTTCTAGATGAACCTTCAGTTAATCCAAGAGTCTGCCCCAAGCCGAATTCGAAGGCAGATTATACAGTGTACCCAAAGAGCCATAAAACATCGAAACATTCTCAAAACTTAAGCATCCTCAGAACATACCCCGTTTTAAGCACAGAAAGGGGTCATTTTATTTGTTGTTTGTGAGAATGAGGCAGAAGTCTCTGCATGACATTCTGTGCCATTACAATGAACGTTGCCTCTTCAGCTGTGGAATCTGAGGGGTCTGGGGGTAAATGCTAATTATAACTCAAGTGCTAGCAGTGTACCTCTCTGGCCCTAGGTGGGAGGGGAATGTTAAGATACTAATATCTGGACAGATGCTGTTGGAGACTCGTCTTAAATCACTGCAAGGCCGATGTATTCTGTGCCTGTAATTGCCACTAAAAGTTCAATGTGGCATTTTGCTGATGTGCCAAAAATAGCCTGCCTGGGTGCCATTCGGATTTGATTTGACAGAAGTTAAGGTATAAGGGGCCAATGATCCAGGTAAAATGCCTGTCTCAGACATTTTGATAAGTTAACTGCCTACACAGAAACTCCTTAATTGCTCTTGTCTCCCTCAATTGTTCCTGTTAGCGGGGTCTGTGCAAAAAAGGTCATTAATCAATCATAAAGGATATGAAGGTTTTATGTTTTGCTTGCTTAACAAAACACGTCTTTAAAGAGGTATGGCCTCCTTGATTTCTTATTAGTTAGCTTCGATGTTCCCTCGCTTGCCAACAAATTTGCAGTATGAATCACTTGATGTCTCTGTTAATGGTAAGTTGCATGCGGAGAGCTCAGTTTTTCAGCTCCACTTGCTTAGCGGTAAGCTCTTGACCTCCCCATTTGGTATATAGAATAAGATAGGCCTCTGAAGATGCTTCTAAAGATCATAAATGAGCTTAATAAAAAAATTCCTTCAGTAGCACCTTAAAGACCAACTAAGTTTTTTATTTTGGTATGAGCTTTCGTGTGCATGCACACTTCGTCAGATACTTCGTCAGTGGGTATCTGACGAAGTGTGCATGCACACAAAAGCTCATACCAAAATAAAAACTTAGTTGGTCTTTAAGGTGCTACTGAAGGAATTTTTTTATTTTGTTTTGACTCAGACCAACACGGCTACCTACCTGTAACTATGAATGAGCTTGTTAAGGGTGTGAAATACCTCAAAGGCCAGCTCTCTGCATATGAACCAACCCAGACCCTTTGATCACAATCTCAGGCCCTTCTTTGTGTGCCCCCACCATGAGAGGTCCAGAGGGTGGCAACATGAGAATGGGCCTTTTCTGTGGTGATTCCCCATGTAGGGAATGTTCTTTGCAGGGAGACTCCCCTGGTGCCATTATATATCTTTAGGCATCAGGCAAAAACACTCCTCTTCTCCCAGACCTTTGGTTAATTAAAATTGTTTTGTTTGCTATTATATTATGCATTTTTGTGTATTTATACTGTAAACCACCTTGTTCTCCTGGAATGAAGGGTAGTATATATATTTAATCAATCAATCAATCAATCAATCAATAGTCTGGGATCACTTTGAGTTGGCAGCAGGTCTCAGCTGTGCCCTTGCAGGAAGTTGCTGAGTGGGGATGAAGATTCCTCACTGGCTAAATATGTCAATTTTGTTTTTCTCTTAAGTTTCTTACGTTTCTTGTCTTAAGTTTAGTTCTCCACACTTCCACATGACTGCATTTTTTTTAAAAAAAAGTACTTGTGAAAACTCATTAGCATTTTAGTGTTAATTGCTTCTAATTGCTTTGAGGCAATCTTTCTATCGGCAAGCAACGTATGCATTTTATGAAACAAGCAAATAAATAAATAATGCAGTGTTTTTTCCAAAAGCATTTCCCCCTAAATATAATGCAATTTTGCGTGCTATTTTTTTAACTACCATGCCTATTTATATTCACTCTTCATCTCAATATATGAATTTTTGTACACATCAATTGTGCGGAGAACTAGCACAAAATCTGGAGAATTGTGAACTTTGAAGGATGGCTGCTTTTTTTGTTGTTTACATATCGTTTTGGAAATTGTGAATTAGCATTTCAAAGCAAACTTACCCTAACTGCATCAAATTTCAGGTGAGTCGGCCTTTAAATTCAAACTAAACCAATATTTTCTTTACAACCCACCTCTCAAATATGGCTGCCTTTGGCGAAATTTCAGCTGCAACTCCAGTGTCAAAGCTTCTGTGAGCCCAAAAGACCCAATTTGCCCTGGAAGATGTGTTTGACCTAAAATTTTGTTTTACGACTTGACATGCAATTCTCTGGGGTTGAACAATGTTACAGGATTCTGCGTTGCTTATGTCCTCCTCCCCTAACCTAACTAGGTGGGTAAGGCCAAAGATCTACCTAGTCTAGCACTCTGTTCTCACTGTGGCCAAACAGATGCCCGTGAGAAGCCCACGAGGCAAGGATGTTGTGCAACAACCAGTTACATTGGGAGTAATCAAAGCAGCTTACCCACATCACCCATTTTCCTGTCCAGAAGCTTGTACAGAAGACCTCACCACTCCTGTAGGTGCTTTGGTTGTTTGTATGAATCCATTTGTCGGGTTGTGTTTATTACAAGTAGCCAAAGGCATGTTTGCAGCCTAGGAGAACACTTACAAATAACTCACCCCAGTTCCTTTTGTTCTGTTACATTCGCTTGAGCAACTTTACTTCATTCATCCCCCCCCAAAAAAACTTTGACTTTGTTCAATGTGCTGTGAAAACAAGCGAAATTAAAGCAGATGTTTTGTTTTCACTGCTTAGGCAAATGTGACACCTAATCAACCAGCAGCAACGTACATAAATGAGCTACTCAGCATTAAATGCATAAATACCTAATAGCAAATAAATAATTTGCAAACAATAAAGCAATCATCAACATTCAAGTCAGATTTGAATAAAAAGATCGTACGTAAAGAACACAGGGGATTCAAATTCACATCACCTTCAGTTTATAGCAACGTGTGAAACTGAGTATTTGGTTAAAGAGTGGGGTGGGCTTGGTGTTATATATTTTTTTTCCTGGTTCCAAGAAGAACTTGTCATCATGCCCACTTGGCATTGGAATAAGAAACACAGGTAAAGTCTGCTTCGTCCTGCATCAAACTTCACGAAGTATTGGAGGGAAGAGAAGACCATTTTCTATGTACCTTTAAAAAATTATATCAAAATGGAATTTTTGGTGACTATTGCAGAGGGTGGAAAAAAGAAATAATAGGCAAACACAGGCTGTGTCCAGTGATGCCTTTTTACCAATGGAAGGAGTCTTTTCATTCACAGAACAATGTTTGAGCTAGTGGAGGCCTCCATTAATGGTAGAGAAGAGGAGGTCATCTTTGATGATTCACCTTTATGTCTCTATGCTACTTTCCATCCCCTTCTGGATGATCCACCTGGAACAAATTTTCAGGAGGCACTAGAAGCTAGAGAGGGAATCTTCAAAAAGTGCTTCCCCTTCCTCTTCTGCTAGTGAACGCCTAGCTGATTCAAAAGCATTTTCATGGATAGAAGAGGACCATTGGACTCAGTCCTTTCGTAGCAACACCTTGCACTTTATAGGAGCTAGAATTTGGGATGGTTTCTAAGTTTTAAGATACTTTAGTACTTTGCAGTTTAGCCCATTGATAGTTTAGCCCAGCTGCTGTAAGACAGTTTCCTGTGTTTCCACCCCAAGCCATACAGTTACTGGCATGTTTTCCCCAGAGACAAATAGCAGCATGTGCATGTATGATTTAGATCAAGAAAACACCATGAGGAAAAGGTCTCATACAATTTGAAGCCCATGTGTCTGATCTTCTTTGACTTGAAGATATCAAGTGGAGGGAAAGACAATTATAATAAGCAGACTCTTAGAATGCAGTGTAATTAAAAAGTTGCTGTTAATGTCACTCATCTTTTCATTGACAAATATGATTTCTAGACCAACTTAAGGTGTGCAATAAATTGAGACCTTGTGTACAAATGCTCATATCACACATCCTCTTATATTAAAAGAAAAGTGTGTTTTTCCTATATGAAACGTTCAGCCAGCTGACCAAACCCAGGCAGAGTCATTCGTGTGGAAGGTAATTATTATCTAAAGGCTGTTACACAATGGCAATTCCCAAATATTGATTACATACACCACTTTCCCAAGTGAAGGGATTTGCATTTCCAGAATTCCCATAAGGTTTTCCCCACTGTGGAGATTCTCCACTGGGACCCACAAAAGTATTTGAAATTGGGTGCAGTTGATTGATTGCAATATTTAGCAGCCAACATGATTTTCTAGAAGGCAGACTGGATTGATGGACGAAACTATGAATATGCTGAAAAAAAGATGATTCCAGTTCTCGTTGATGTACTTTGGTCTTCACACACAAACCACCTCAGCAAACACAAGCACACTGCTGACAAGCAACACATTGCTGTTAAGGTATGCTGTGGCTAAAGCATGCCTCCTTTTAGAAACTCCCATCCTTCTTGGACTCCCTTCTCATCAAGTATTTCTGACCATGGGATCACACTCAATAGCTCCTTCAGCTTTTCGAAACTGGCCTTCTTCAAGTCCAGCGTGCATGTCTGACTTCATTCAGTTTTCCCTTGCCTCTGTATCCTGAAACCCAAGAGAACATGGTCACTTCCTCCCAAGTTTCCTAGTACTTACACTTCATCAATCAGTTCCTCACTATTAGTGAGGACTAGGTCCAAGGTAGATGATCCCCTTGTTGGTTCTTCCACCTTCTGGGAAATGAAATTGTCAGCGATGTAATGGAGGAATTTGTCAAATCTTACACTCTTGCCAGAGTCCCAAACTCAAAATATTAGTTGATTAGTATTCATCTCCTTTTTGAATGTTTGGTAATCTGCTCTAGTAAGGCATCATCCAAGTCTTCAGTTTGGCTTGGCGGTCTATAGCAGATACCCACAGTAAGGTCATTCTCCTACAATTTTTTACCCATATTCTCTCAATCTGCTTTTCATGCTCCAGGTCATGGATTTCTTCACAAGTGTACACATTCTTTATATACAATGCTACTCCCCCTCCCTTTAATTGACTCAACCCAATTAGGTTTCATTATGGGTCAAGTATTGAATGATGGGCATGGAGATTTTTTGAGCAAGCAGTAAACACACTTTAAAAATGTGCAGAAGTCTACTGTGTCCTACGGTTTATGGAAATGAGATTGTTTGGTTCTATTTGCTTATTTCATTTCACTCCCTTCCAAGCCCATGGCAGTGACACAAAGTTGTTTAATTAGGTGACACTCTTGATCAGCCAAGAGGCAAAGTGCAACCCATTTATATGGAGGACATATTTTTAAGGGCTCTCGAAAATGTAATTGTTTGTTTGCAAAAGTGAAAAATAAATAAAGCCTCCTGCAAATTGCAAAGCCCAGACGGAGATGGAGTCATTCAGAAAAGAAATCATCAGAGAGGAGACAAAAATAACATTTTAATGAAACTATTCATGGAAATATCCTACCATTTGCCCATGCAGCTAAAGAAACTGAAAACATAACTTTACTAGGTTTTTTCCCTCTTCTTTTTTTTAAAAAAATCACAGTTCAGTATCATCAGAGAGGAGTGGAATTGCAAGACACCTTAGGCATCATGAGATGTGAAATTTCATATCCACAACTTCATGTTCATTAAATAGTTTACATTTGCTTTAATTAAATGCTTTTGTATAAGTACCATTAAATCCCCCCCCAACACACCATTATTATTACTCATTAGCAAAATTCCTGTGTGTGTGTGGAGAGAGAGAGAGAGAGATGATTTGGATATGGTATACATGCATGAGACAAGTACATGCAGCATCTAGCAGCCGCCGAGACCACATAACACCGGTCTTGAAAGACCTGCATTGGCTCCCAGTACGTTTCCAAGCACAATTCAAAGTGTTGGTGCTGACTTTAAAGCCCTAAATGGCCTCGGTCCAGTATACCTGAAGGAGCGTCTCCACCTCCATCGCTCTGCCCGGACACTGAGGTCCAGCACTGAGGGCCTTCTGGCGGTTCCCTCGCTGCGAGAAGCCAAGTTACAGGGAACCAGGTAGAGGGCCTTCTCGGTAGTGGCACCCACCCTGTGGAATGTCTTCCCATCTGATGTCAAAAAGAAAAACAACTACCAGACTTTTAGAGGACATCTGAAGGCAGCCCTGTTTAGGGAAGCTTTTAATCTTTAAGAAATTAGTGTATTTTAATATTTCTGTTGGAAGCCGCCCAGAGTGGCTGGGGAAACCCAGCCAGATGGACGGGGTATAAATAATAAATTATTATTATTATTATTATTATTATTATTATTATTATTATTATGCAACATCTTTTCTTCTGAGTCGCCCCTGATTATGAATCCACAAGCTTCACCCTGACCCCTCCCAATTTTAGACAGAACAGCAAAGGGAGCCAGATACCCTGTTCCCATCACTTTGTAATTCAAGCCCAGAACAGGGATCTAGATAGACACCCTGAATAAAACAAAGAAATGCAGAACAGGAGACCAGGCTGCCTTCCATAGCCAGGTACAGAGCCACAGAATAAATCACATGTTGGAGAAATGCTGGCTTCAGTAGAAGCTGACACACCAAAATCATTCCCTCCTCCAGGGAACCTTGGAAAAGAGCACATTATAATAAGGTTGGAAGGTGGGGGACCCCTATCTGCCTTATATCTAAAACCTAGGGCACAAAGTGAAGGTCAACTTACAGTACAGAACATTCAAGGGGAGGGGGTTCTGCTTGGTTTAGGTGCAGCTAGAGTTCCCCACAAGGAACTCTGTAGCACAACCAGACCCTGCAGAATGGAGGACCTCCGCCCATCAGCTGTTGTGCAGCAAGTTCAATCCTGGTGAGTACCGTATCTCTCCCACCCCTTCATAGGCAACTTTGACAGGGGGGCAAGACCACTCACCTGGTGCAATGGTGATGTCAGATGATTTACAGGTATGTGTGAGTGTGTTATATCCAGTTCATCAGGTGGGGCTGTTTTTAATAAAGTGGGTTGAGGAGGACGTCAGAACAGTGAAAAATTGAAATAATCCAGCAGAATAAAAACAATCACATAATTAAATATAAATTTCTTTATTGGTCATTAAGGAAGAATAATAAATACAATGTATGACAAAACAGGACAAACAGATAAATTTACAGGATATACGACAAATGGCAGAAATTTGAAAAAAGGCTGAAGAGATTGACAGTAGTAGACTTATGGCTTTAAGCGTAAAGAAAGATAAACTGCATAAGTATAAAACGGAAACTCAAAAAGACGGGTGAAGGTAGGGTGGAAGTCAAATTTTAAAAAACAAACAGTGTAAAGATGAGCAATACAAATTCTTATTTTTGTGTTTTCTTTTTCTTTCTTCTTCTTTTTTTGAAGTATGTAAAAAGTGAATGTAAATGTAATATATACGAAATGTAATTGAAAGATTGTCTATTAGATATTAACATTGGAAACTGAATAAAAATTATTTGGGAAAAAAAGAACAGTGAAAAATTGTATGTTCAGGTCCAGTCATTTTCTGAACTATCCATTCTGAACATCCATTTTCTGAACTATTAATGGTACAGGAACCCAGGTATATCTTTTATTTGGAGACCTTGATGAGGGACTAACACATGATCCCTTGCTACAAGTCAATGTTAAAGGCAATTTCCATCTGCTAGAAATGTAGATACAAGATTCCCACAGGCACACTGAAAGTCTCATCGAAATGAATTGTGTATTTTGAAATTTCCAACTTATCCCTTTGGTTTAAAATTATTTTGTGAGGGTTGGTAACATGCGTCTCACTTTAACCAAGAAATGGGGAACTGGTGGAACTCCAGATGTTCTTAGGCTTCACCTCCCATCAGCCCCATCCAGCATGGCCAATAGTCAAGGATGATGGGAATTGTAGTCCAACAAATATCAGGAGTGTTACCAGTTCCCCATCCCTGTTTTTAAAACGATATTGCCGAAGTTTCACTTTATGATTTTTAAACAGTTCATATACTGAACTCTACAATGCAATTCATCTGAGCTCAAAATGAATGGTTTTCTAGTTTTGAAGGCTATGACTTCAATTTCCAAAGCAATGTAGATCTCTTTCTCTATGCAATTATATCTTCCTCCACTGGGTGAATCATATAAGGTTCAACGGAGGTTTGGGCTGTGATATAGCCCCAAGCTGATAACTCTGGGATAGTTGAGTATTTTCACAACACCACAATTTTTAAATTCATTACCTCCAACATTTTAAATGTCATTATCTGATATAATTATTACTATTAATGCTTGTAATTAATTCTCTGATTATTCACCCTTCACACAGCTAGAAATTTTACTTCATAATTAGGAAAGCCTGTTCTGCTTATTAACCTCTAGCTGCTCTAACATTTCTTACACTCATTAGTTACATGGAAACTGGATACTTTCTCATTCTTAATAGATTATAGGATTTGACTTGTAGGGCTCTCCACACACTGAATAAGACAGGGGATCTGAAAGTGAGATCACCCCTTTTAGAAGACCTGTTTGCCTTTCGAAACATAGTAGGCATGATTCAGCTAAAGTTAAGTCCAATGGATTTTGACATCAAGAATGTGCATAAATTGCTCTTCCAATTCAATGGCATTCAAGTGCTTCACTTTAGCGGAATAATGCCCATTGGGGGAAAAACTTTGGAATGACGCAATCTGCTTTCGGTCTGTTGCTCCATCTGCACCATACATTTAAAGTACTCTTGTACCACTTTAACAGTCATGGTTTTTCCCAAAGAATCCTGGGAGCTGCCGTTTGTTACGGTTGCCGAGAAATATTAGGTAACCCCCATTCCCTTCAAAGAGCTACAATTCCCAGATTGGTTTAACAATCAATTCCTCTTCTCAGGGAACATTGGGAATTGTAGCTCTGTGCCACATTTAATTTCTTTTTTAAAAAACAAAACCAAAGTTCTGTGTTCAAGATCTAGGACACAATAGCTTCTGTGCATTACTTGTAACAGCTGTCAAAAATTGTTGCTGTTTAGTTGTTTAGTCGTGTCCGACTCTTCGTGACCCCATGGGCCAGAGCGCTCCAGGCACTCCTGTCTTCCACTGCCTCCCACAGTTTGGTCAGACTCATGTTCGTAGCTTTGAGAACACTGTCCAACCATCCTGTCCTCTGTCGTCCCCTTCTCCTTGTGCCCTCCATCTTTCCCAACATCAGGGTCTTTCCCAGGGAGTCTTCTCTTCTCATGAGGTGGCCAAAGTATTGGAGCCTCAGCTTCAGGATCTGTCCTTCCAGTGAGCACTCAGGGCTGATTTCCTTCAGAATGGAGAGGTTTGATCTTCTTGCAGTCCATGGGACTGCAAGAAAAAATAGTGAACCACTATTCCTTCTGTCCCCACTTCTCTTCCCCCAAGCTTCTGTTCTCACAGACAAAGTTAAACGTACTGAGTTTCTTTAGCATTTACTTAGAGGCCACTAGAAATCAATGGTTTTGTGGTGATGAAGCAGAAATGTGAGCTAATCCAAACAGGATGGGTCTCTGGTGTTTTCATTTGTGTGATCGTTGCAGTTTTACTCGGCAATGTATTAAAAATTGAATTCTTTAACCACTATCATTAAATTCTAAGAGTGCCGTCATGTAAGTTCCTTTGTGATTGATACCTGGGGTGTTGTTTCAGCAGGAGCAACAGCAACAGTAACAAAAAGCAAATTCAACACATGTGTGAATGAACAGAAATGTATGGTTAATTGTGGGATAGCATGGCAAATGGACCCACCTTCTGTTTTCCATTAAATTAGCTTCCATTAATGCTAATTCATGCACTCTCAGAAGATAATGCAATCCATAATAAATGCACAGAATCTGCATTATTGTTGATACAAAGCTAGTTGCCCTTGGACTTAAGCAATAAGCTGCACTTTTCACTCAGAAGAGAGGCTTCATTATTTTTCCATCCAGCTGAAAATTATATTTTGCAGTAACAACTCACAACGAGCACTTATCAGCATTATTTTCACAACAGTCAGATCGTCCAGCTGCCTTGTAAAAAAAGTCATCCCTGACTAACATCTCCAACCAAATCGAAGCTAAACAAGATATAACATGGGGTACACATTGAATCTGCCATTTGCTTTTGCTCCAGCTATAGAAATTGGAAGTTGAACAACTTTGTATCAACCTCCTAACCACCAGCTACGTCCCTTTTCATGGGGAGAAAAAAAATGCTGGGTTGATTATGGTCCATGGTCCAACTTATTGCATAGCCAATAAGTTGGGTGTGTCTAAAATACACATGGAATGAAAGCTGTTGCATGTGCTGGGACACTGTTGCTATTTGTTCTGGTTTCCTGTCCCTGACAGGAGACTTTGTTCCATGCCAGAGAAAGCTTCTGAACAGTCATCAAAGGAAGCCCAGTGCAGAATAAATTACAGTAGACCAGCCTGGAGGTTGACAAAGGTATGAACGACGGTGACATTGGTATTACAAGGTGACAAAGGAATGAATGATGGATGTGAGCGGTTGCAAGGTCTAGGGCTGAGGAATCACTCACTCTTTTCTGTGTTACACTTTCCTTTGTGATACAAATGAACACCAATGTACCTAAGAAGGAATCTGCTACACACATTTTTATTCTTCAAAGGAGTTACTCAGAAACAAGCTAGCCATGGCATTGCATGGATAAAGAGAGATTCCCAATGGATTTTTATTTTTATTTTTTTAACTTTTCATTTATTTGTTTTATGTCTTCTTTAGTTTCAGTGGCATGTTGTTTGTTTACTTCCACAAGAGGCCCTGGATTTGATTGGTGCACCCCCCCAACATAGTGATTATGGCTATAAAGCACAAAGACCATTGACTGATAAAAACAAAATGGCTGCCCCTTCTCATATGTCTCATGGGAACCTGGCTGTGTAGCCCTGCATAGCCCTGATTTCCGTGATTCCACCCTTCCTTTAAATAATGGCTCCCCGGCTGTTGTGGTAAGCATCTGGAGAAGGGCTGTGTGGCTCAGTGGTTAAGCACATGCTTTGCATGGAAAAGGTATCAGGTTTGACCCCCAATATCTCCAGGTAGGGCTGGAACACTGTTGGACTCTGTAGTGGGACAGGCCAAGGATCTGAAGGCAGCCCTGTTTAGGGAGGCTTTTAATGTTTAATAGATTATTCTATTTTATTTTTCTGTTGGAAGCCACCCTGAGTGGCTGGGGAAGCCCAGCCAGATGGGCGGGGTATAAATAAATTATTATTATTATTATTATTATTATTATTATTATTATTATTATTATTTGGGTTCCCATTGGGCAACTGGGAGAGGGGTTTAGGCAAGGCTGGGCTCCAGACCCAAATGTGCAAGGAGTGTGTCATAATACTATCCTCCTGCAAGCCCTGTATGGTACCCGCTATACAGTGGTACCTCTACTTACAAATTTAATGCATTCCGAAAGCACATCCGTAAGTCGAAAAAAATTGTAAGTTGAATCCCATAGGAATGCATTGGGAGAAAAAAATTCATAAGCCGAAGCAACCCTATCTAAAAATTTGTAAGTAGAAAAAATCCTATCTAAACCGCATCCAAGATGGCGGGCGGAGCTCCATTCGTAAGTAGAAACATTCGTAAGTAGAGTTATTCGTAAGTAGAGGTACCACTGTAGTTTTAATTCCTTCCAATGCCACAGTGGTGACAACAGATTTAGAGAGCCTAACAACAGTTGTTGCCCCTCCCCGAGGAAAAGGTGAAAACCTCCCAACTCATCTGGGGTTGCGAGTAAAAAAAGATTTCTGGCAGAAAGAGCCCAAGGAAGCACTAACACCAAGGTGGAGTGGGAAGTTCATGGGACAAAATGTTCCTGAGGCTTTTAACCCCTCAGCTGCCTGACCCCTCACAAGATCCCGCAAGAGCACTCAGCCACATGAGGGATGTTGCCAGGGGTGATGAGAAGCAGGAGGGGCCGAAGCTGACATGAAATTCTACCCTGTCAGACAAAGGTACCTAGCTCCAGGGTGCACATGGAATAAAACAGTTTGTATGTCATGCTGCCAATTGCTATGCCTTCAGTCAGCCTGGGTTTCCATGACACTTGCTTTCCCCTGGTCACGCTGACATGAAAGAGGCAACGATAAAAATAACAGCTCCCATCACTGCGTGTTTCGCTATGGAAGCCAAACACAGGCTGTTAAGGGGAAGAGTTTGAAAGAAAAACAGCAGATCTCATGGCATCGACACAGATTGAAACGGGTGCAAACTTTGAAAGTGCAAATCGCACCCCTCGCCCATGACTGCACGACTCCAGTGTCTTCTTGTGGGCAGTGGAGCTAATGGCAATTGTGATCCAGAAATCACAGAATTAATTAATTCATTTATTTAAAATATTTATAAGCTGCCTTTCAGAGCAGAACTCCCCCATGGTGGCATACATGGCGGCGGGGGGGGAACACCCTCCCAAAACACAACAGCAGCACAAAAATATGACATTCGAGATGGGCTCTTCAAAGAAAAGAAAAAGATATCCAGTACTAAATGACCCAGCAATAAAAAATGCCCACCCAGCCCAAACTGTAAAAGCCTACTGGAGGTCAGGTGACAATGAACTGCAGAGTTGTGGGGCCATGTGGAAAAATGTCCCCTCTCTCGTGCCTGACAGTTTCAAAGAGGGCTTCTGTTCTTGGTCATTGTAATCCTACAAATAATCAGGACCCAATTCATTTTAAGGCATTGAAGGATAAAACCAGGAGTTCAGTTTGGTCTTGGAAATGCACCAGCAAGCAGGGCAGCTGGAATAACGAAGGTCTCATATAATCCAAGCACCTTGCCCCTATCTACAGCTGCATTTCGAACCAGCTGAAGTACCAGAGCTATCTTTAAAGGCCGCCCCATGTAGAGTGTATTGCAGTATGCTCAGAGCATGAATTAGGATGAAGAAATCCTGTCAAAGTAAATTTCTAACATGAAATGGGCTCTGGTGCACAAACGGAATGTCCATTCTATATTGGGTATCTAGGACTTGCCATGCAAAGCATTGATTCACCCAGTTTCGTATGTTTATCTCTGGGGCTCTGCATGAAAGAGATGATGGCATGTCGTGGGATGGAATTGTCTGAAAATCTTGACGTCAAGCTTATCAGCCTGGATTTTCTTTTTCTTTTTTCTAATTTGCACTATGCTTGTTGATCTTGATGAGAAAGTGTTTTGCTTTTTTACCGATTCCACTAAAAAAACAAGCAAACATGTTTTGCATATCATAGAATCATAGAGTTGGAAGAGACCACAAGGGCCATCCAGTCCAACCCCAGAATTGCATTGGCTTTTTTAGCTGCTGCATCACACTGCTGACTCATGTCAAGTTTGTGGTCTACCAAGACTCCTTTTCACATGTACTGCTCTCAAGCCAGGTGTCACCCATCCTGTAATTGTGCCTTTCATTTTTTTTGCCCAAGTGTAGTACTTTGCATTTCTCCTTGTTAAAATTCATCTTGTTTGCTTTGGCCCAGTTGTCTAATCTGTTAAGGTCATTTTGAAGTGTGATCCTGTCCTCTGGGGTATTAGCCACCCCTCCCAATTTGGTGTCATCTGCAAACTTGCTCAGGATGCCCTCAAGCCCATCATCCAAGTCATTGATAAAGATGTTGAATAAGACTGGGCCCAAGACAGAACCCTGTTATAATACTAGAGTTGCCATATTTTGAAGAGCAAAAAAGAGGATGCTGTGACAATGCTTGTATTAAATACCCCTCTTATATGTAGTCTATAGAAGCTGTGAATATATTGCTGAAGGAGGCAGGAGAGATAAGAGGAAAGCAAGTTTTCAACCACCAATTATGTTTATGTCTCATCCAGAGTAGAGCCAGAGATATTTTGTCAAATTAAAAAAATCTACCTGGACAGAAATTTCACCCCTGAAAAAGATGACGTGCCCTGGAAAAAGAGGACATACGGCAACCCTATATTATATGCATTATTACACCTGATTAAAAGCATAATATTCCACATATATACATTCAACAATGCATATAGCTGTATTAAAATGTGCATTTATGTTTTAGAAAGTCAAGCTGCAGACATGCAGTACCACATGGACTTGACTCTTACATATGCGTTATACCTATAAATGTACATATTTTTGCATATAATTTAGCATATAATTAGTTGGGCTCTTTAAAAAATGCCAACGAGCAAGTGGTGTGAACAAAAGCAGGTGTTTGAAACAAGAGATGGTCTAATGTGGGCAAAGATCGATTGGGCCAGAACCACTAACTTCCATGTATAAATTTATTTAAAACAGATTCCTCCTTCATCCCTAGGCAGTCCACCTGTTGCAAATTGCCAAGCATTTGATATTCAGGGAAGTAGCGATAGGGAGATATTATCTGCAGCTGCTTTTACTGGTGAGAATCTGTTTGATGCTTTAAATGTTCTTAGGATTAAGATGTTTTATGTTGTTATTTGCTCTGTGCTCCCTTTTGGGAGGAATGCTGGGTTATAGAAACGACAAATAAGCAACAAATACAAATAAATTTTAAAGTGAGGTTTTTAATTTAATTATTTTGCATAAATTGGAACCATAATTTGCATGAGTATACCAACTTGTTATTTACACAAGATGCTTCACCTGCACTCCATGAAATGCAATGTTAGTTTTTGTTTCTCATACGTGGGGAAACAACAACAACAAAGCCTTGTGATGAGAGAGTGAGGGAGGAAGAGGTGAAGAGCTGAGAATCAAGTGTTGGAGTAGAACAGGATGAAAAAATTATGCACTCTCCTGCCCCAAATTGGAAACTTATTTCAAAATAGACAATTGGTTGCTTTGGGATACAAAGTGCAAGGCAGAATGTGAAGGCCTTGCAAAATTCAGAAGGTCAAAGCATAAACCCAGGCTTGTAAATTTGATTCCCCAAACAGCCCCCTACACATTTGGCAATGAATATTCGGTTTTATTTGCTGACTATCAAATCTGTGGCCTGGGACATTTCCAAATTAGCTGGAGAAAGCAGTGCATGGATGGACTAGAGCTGAAAATGGCAGCTCATTGTTTATTGATATAATAAGTCAGAGGGTGTTGTTCCATATATCCCAGCGCTGCAGTGAATCAGAATCCGCCAAACTGGGTGATTCGCTTCAGTGTCCAACTCTGTAGTAAGAGCCTGGCAGCTGCCTGTGTGTTCTCAAGCCAGTGCCAATTGGCGCTGGCGTGTTTTACTCAGTCCCAGTGGATAATGATGCTTTGAGGGTGTGGAGAAATAGTCCATCCAAGGAGTTTTTCTGTTTTGCGTTAGAAACTGCTAGAAATTCCTGAGCACAGGTGCTCCTTATTACCGTAGTCTTCCAAGGCCAAAGCTAGAGAGAACTGGTTGACTGAAATCTGTGATGGGAGGCTGGTGTTTGCTCCTTCAAGATGGGAGAGGTGAGTGTTCATTGTCTCAAAGCTTCCATCGATTAAGCGCCATGATTGGTCACACAAAGTCATGAGATTTGGGCCAGTTTTGTTTAAATCTGGCTTAGGTCATTGCAGGGCTTTTTTCAGCCAGAACTCACCTCTCAGGTGGGTGCCATTGCCATTATAGGAGAGCAAGGGAGGTGTTCATGGTGAGTTTCAGCACCTCTTTTTCTAGAAAAATATCATTGGGTTACCGTCTTCCTTGCGATGTAGTTACTATTGTTTGTTAAGATGCTGAATTGAAACCTGATGCTCAGCTTCGTCTATGCCACCTAAGTTGTGAGCCAGATAAAATAGCTTTGTTATTTTTAAGCTTCCAAGTTACCGGTACTTTATTTTGCGCTGCTACCAGAAATCTCTCTTTTTTATTAACTTGTAAATTTCTCTTAATAAAACTAGACCTACCCAGCTTAACAAGACTTTTGTTTCCCAAAGTATAAACAAAAGTATAAACAAAAAACAAAAATTTGTGACCATAGGCAAAGGGGCAGATTCCTGTAGCTTTTGATAGCCGATCAAGGACATTCTGTTTTATTCTGTGCAGGGGAAAACATCTTGTGTGAATAACAAGTCGGTGTATTTATGCAAATTGCTACACACCATGCCCCAAACTTGTTTCACAGATTTTCCAAAGTGAGGCATCCAAGTGATAAATGTCTTCACAAGGTAAAAAAGGAGGGGGGTTAAATACAGCAAGTCACCTTTTAACTGAGTTTTCCTTTCTAGGATCCTATTTAAAACACTCAAAAGAGCCTTTCGTTACCTGTTAATGCAAATGACACCCTTCAAAGCTGGTAATTTTTCTGCCCTCAGTGCTCTTCCAACTTCTAGCACATAATAAAATACATTTTTAAGTGCTTTGCAAAACACCCACAGTCTTAATAGCTTTCTTTTCCCCACTTGGAAATCAGGGACGGGACACACACACACACACACACACACACACACACACACACACACACACGGCTATTGTGCACATTCACCAGACTTCAGGCCTTGGAGAATGTGCATAACTTGACTCCATTTTGCACATTCTCTCGGCAGTCGAGATCTGCAAATTCCCCATGGCCTGTTGGAAATTTCACATATTGCCAAGAAAATGCATGCACTTTCCTCTTCTTGGATACATTATGTGCAGATTTTCCATGAGGCCTGGGATATGTGCACAATGGTCACTTGTAATGCACATTAAGGTGTAATTTAGAGTAATTCCTGCTACCCTTTCTGGTCCCAAACTGTTAAGTGCTTTATATAATAACAGCAGTACCTTGAACTTAGCCTGGTAGCAAATTGACAACCAGTGCAAGTCTCTAAGTACAGGTGTTATATGCTGAAAGGGTCTCACTCCTGTCAGCAATTGTGTGCCGCAGAATTTTGCACTAACTGCAGTTTCTGGGCATACCCGTCAACTCCCGGATTGAAAAATCCAGGATCAGCAGTGGCGCGGCACCGGAAGTCGCTTCTACGCATGTCCAGACGTAGAAGCGACTTCCGGTGCTGCTCTGCCCGATTTCCGGTGCCCAGACATGGGCAGAGTGGCACCCGAAATCGGTTCTGCGCATGTCTGGACATGAGCAGGAGCCTCCCTGGCTGGCAGAAGCTGCTTTGAAAATCCAGGGAAATTATGGGATATTTTGCCATTCGGGATAACAGCGGGAAACGGCTTTAAAAACGGGGGTTTCCCACGAAAAACGGGAGACTTGGCAGCTATGGTTTCTGGGTCAGGTGTAAGGAAAGCCCCACACAGAGTGCACTACAGTAATCCAATCCTAAAGCATTAGCTGTGTATGTTTGATAGAACATATGGATCATTAAGTTAATAAGCCTGTCCCTTTATAGCCTTAACTTTGCTTCATGCCTTCATTTCAGTACTGGAGGATGGGGGTGGGGGAGGCAAAGATAGAAAATGTTGGGAACTGGAGAACCGAACCTTAACAATGTCAGCAGGGACCTCTTCTAAAGTGCATCAAACAGTGTGTTGTGCAAAGTGTGTGTGTGTGTGTGTGTGTGAGAGAGAGAGAGAGAGAGAGAGAGAGAGAGACTCTGTGTGTAGGAGTGCTCTGTGTCATTACCCACAACAACAGACTCAGAGAGTTCATTTTTCATCACCCACATGAATAAATGTGTTATTCCCCCCTCAGTTCATAAATTCCAAGAAGTGTTTGAAAATAATATGTCATTAAATAACTGCCTTCCTTTGTTTTTCTCTTCCCCCCCCCCGTCAATGTGTCAATACAACACGGTTTGTGTGAAAATGACAGACTCTAGATGTTACATCTAAATCCAAAGCCTGCTGTACATTTGCCTGGAGGAAGCAGATTACCTAGATCCATTCCAGTCTAGTTTCAGGCCAAGTTTTGTCCCTGACTGGTGACCTCTTTAGGGAGAGAAGTGTGACCCTATTGGTTCACCTTGACCTCTCAGATGTTTTTTACACCATGGCTAAAGGGTTCTGGGGCAAGGAATTTGGAGCTATTGCAGAACCTCCAAGTTTCCAGGGACAGTCCCAGATTTAAAGAAGCTGTCCCAGTTTCTTATTGGATCCCGGAATGTCCCGCTTTTCCTTAGGATGGCCCTATTTCCCTCAGAGAAAAGTTGGAGGGTATGGAGTTATGCAACCCCTGAGCCAAGGAAATAAGTAACTATACAACCTTTAGAAGACATCTGAAGGCAGTCCTGTATAGGAAATGCTTTTTTTTTTTAATGTTTAATGCTTTATTATGTTTTCACATATGTTGGAACCTGCCCAGAGTTTCTGGGGCAACCTTGCCAGATGGTCAGGATATAAGTAATAAAATTATTATTAATAATATGGAATAGGGTGTCCCTATTTTCATCGGATAAATGTTGGAGGGTAAGGCATTGTGTTACAATTGTTCCATTCCTACCTGCAGGGTGATTTTTATGGTAGCATTCTTTTATGTAGACAAATCTATAAGCTATAGCTACTGTTTATCCATCATATTCTTCACACAGACCCAAACCCTCCCCATCGCAAACATTTAGCAGTGGCAGGCTATTAATGGCTATTAGCCATGATGGTTATGCTTGGCCTCCCTGGTCGGAGGCAGTGATAGTTCTGAATACAGTGGTACCTCTACTTGCGTTCACCTCTGGTTATACGTACGTGGCAAACCCAGAAGTATTTTTCCGGGTTTCGCCATCCCCGCATGTGCAGAAGCGCTCTACGCACCACCAGTTGCGAGTTCCTCAAGATGCAACCGGAGCTCCGGAATGGATCCCGTCCGCAACCGGAGGTGCCACTGCACTAGTTGCTGGAAACCACAGAAGTGGAGAGGGCTGTTGTGATTGCAGCTTCCCTACAGGCATCTTGGTTGGCCACTGTGAGAACAGGATTCTGGACTAGATGGAGCATTGGCCTGACCCAGCAGAGTTCTTCTCGTGTTCTTACAGGGTCGATCACCATTCCTTCCTGCGGTGTGCATAGTGCCCTGAGTTAGTTGCTAAGCGTACTTAGCAACTAGCTGCTAGCTGCTAACAGCAGCTGTCAGAAGCTCCTGGGAAGGACAAAGGCTGGCTCCTAGGAGGAACAAAGGTGCCAGATTCAAAGGTGCCTTTGCATCTCAAAAGCATTTCAGAGGAACAATGTGTTTCAAGAGGCAGCTGGGGAGGACATGCAAAGCCAGAGAAAGTTGGGGTTTGCTCTGATCCATTCAAGACCCCTTCAGCACATTTGCCTGAAGTCAGATGGCATCAGTTAATTGACAGATGGGAGTAGGTTTTTGAAGAAGAAGGAGGGGAGAGAGAGAAGAAGAAGAAGACAGCCTGACAGGCAAAACTGAGAGGTCTGATAGACCAAATTAAGCCTACAGGCCAGAGGGTTCCCATCTCTGTCCTATATGATTGTGTGAAGTGACAGCCACAGATTTGAAGGCCTGTGAAGTCTTCTCTGTTTGTGGAAGGTTCTGTAACACACAGGGAGCTTCTTTTACACTATCAGTAAGTTGGAGGGCAACTGGAACAACTATGGGGGGAACTAGAGGGCTTAGAATAATAGAATCATAGAATCATAGAGCTGGAAGAGACCACAAGAGCCATCCAGTCCAACCCCCTGCCAAGCAGGAAACACCATCAAAGCATTATTGACATATGCCTGTCAAGCCTCTGCTTAAAGACCTCCAAAGAAGGAGACTCCACCACACTCCTTGGTAGCAAATTCCACTGCCGAACAGCTCTTACTGTCAGGAAGTTCTTCCTAATGTGTAGGTGGAATCTTCTTTCGTGTAGTTTGAATCCATTGCTCCGTGTCCGCTTCTCTGGAGCAGCAGAAAACAACCTTTCTCCCTCCTCTATAAGACATCCTTTTATATATTTGAACATGGCTTGTCCCTGCTGTGCCCCTCACAGAGTAATTTAATGTTAACCATAAACCTTGAAGAGGCCTAGTGTTGGGACGCAGAATTGTAGAGTTAGAAGGGAGCCAAAGGATTATCTAGTCCAACCCCTTAAAATGCTGGAATCACAGCTAAAGAATTCCTGACTAATGTCCTTCCAACCTTTCTTTAAAAACCTCCATTGAAAGAGAGTCCTCCACCTCCAAGTTAGTCATTTCCACTGTCGAACAGCTGCTGCCATCAGAAAGTTCTCCCTAATGTTTATTCAGAATCTCCTTTCTCGCAGTGGTGGAGCTTCATGCTCTGGCACTGGGGGCGGGGCGGGGCTGGCGTCCATTCTGGGGGTGGGGCGTGCCACCTGCATGGGCGGGGCGGGCGTTCCGGGGGTGGGGCGTGCCACCTGGAGGGGCGTGGCACAAGTTCTGGGGGTGGGGCATGGTGCGTGTTCCGTGGGTGTGGTGCCCCACCCAGCGGGACGGGGCATGCATTCTGGGGGCGGGCAGCCGCCATGGCGCCCTCGGGATTGCGCTGCCTGGGGCGGAGCGCCCCCATCGCCCCTCCCTTCCTATGCCCCTGCTTTCTCGTAATTTGAAGCCACTGGTTTTCTGGAGCAGCAGCAAACGAGTTTGGTCCATCTTCCACATGACAGGCCTTCAGATATTTGAAGGTGGCTGCCAGCCATACCACCTCTCAATCTTCTCTTCTCCAGGCGGTGACATTATCCCAGTTACTGTGTGATCTCTGACAGGGTAGGATCAGTTTTTGTGACTAATCTAGGGAAAACAAATACACATTCTGGATGATAAGTACGGCACCAAAACAGCTGTGGTGTTTGTGTCTGTGTGTAATGGTGTTGAAAATGTGCACAACCTGAGTGTTTTTCGTTGCTATTTCTTCTTATCAACCTCAGAATCAAAACTGGATAATATTCTGTGCAATTCTACTTTCCCTATCATGTTATAAAAAGGAACACTTGAAGGAGTCCATTGGTTTTTAACAGTCTGTTGGGCGAGGGGAGAATAAAACAAACATCCGCACGATTTCACACTCTCTGCCAGTTACATTGCAAAACAATAAATTTCATCAGACAGTATATCGGCCCCTGTCCTTTTCTATCAGCAGCGGCACATGCAAGCCCAGGATTATGGGATTTGCCTCTCTAGTTTCTCTACAGCTCCCCTTGAGGTGTCATATAAATTAGGAGACAGAATGCTCACCTTTCCCCAGGAGCGGGTTGTCTCTGCAAGTTTGTCCTATCATTAACTGTTGTGAGCTCTGCCCTGCCTGGAAAGCTCCTTAAGGGTTCCGTGACTTCAGAAAGGTAGAAATCTACCAAATCTCTAAATTAAAATAGCCGCGTTCTCCTGAGTAGGAGGAAAAGGTGGGGATTAATCTCGGGTACGCTCACCAACTTCTTCACAAAGAATGTCAACAGGCCATCATGAGCTCCTGTGCATACCTGCCAAGTTCCGGCCTGAGAAATAAGGGACTGGACCAGAAGTAGCAGACCGGAAGTAGCACTGCCACCATTTTGGAACTGGGCGGAGCATGCTCAGAAGCGACTTTTGATGCTGCTCTGCCCTGTTCCAAAATGGCCGTCGCACCAGAAGTCGCGCTGCAGCCATTTTGGAACTGGGCAAAGCAGCATCAAAAGTCGCTTCTGAGCATGCTCCGCCCAGTTCCAAAATGGCCGCCACACCAGAATAAACCGGGGGAAAACAAAAAAAAATCCTTTTTTCGACTGGGGGCAGCTGGAAAAACGGGGGTTTCCCAGGGAATACGGGAGAATTGGCAGCTATGCTCCTGTGATTCTGTTTCACAGGCCTTTGCATTTGATGTGTTGCTACACACAATTCCCCAACTTTTCAAGATAATGCAAAACCCGTCATTGAAACATAGGGGTGCTCTGGGAATTTGATCTTTGCAAATCCTGCTACAAACTAATCTAACCGGCTCCAGAGCTGAGTTACCCACCAACATTTTGCACGTCCTCTTCATCATGGCTTTAAAAAATGTGTCAAAATAAATGCATAAATGTAAATCTGGAGACAGATTATGTTTAGAGTTGCATCTTTTGGAGGGAAAATATGTCTTAAACTGCATAAATATGGGCTGAGGTAATTTCATTTAGTTTTGCGGAGTAGGTGGAATTTGGGGTGGTGTTTCAGCCAAACCCCACAAAGAAAGTTGAAAAGTTTCAGGGACAAGAAATGAGGAGGAGCTAACACTTCACAGCACACAGGGAGAGGGGCTTTTTACTTTCCACCTTATTTTATTTTATATTTTATTTTATTTATGCTCACAGCATATAAATATTGATTTAAAAAAAAAGAAAAATAAGCAACCCTATTAAAAACCACTAAAAACGCTTAAAACCATTTCGAAGAAAAACACACATACACAGTGCAACACCCACCCTCAGAAATCCCTGCCACAACAGCCAGTTAGTAGGCCTGCCTGAACAAAGAAAGCTGGGGAACGGAAAGTCAATAGGGACTGGAGTTCACACCCTGGGAGCAGCCATCGACAAGGCTCTTTCTTGTGTCCTTCCCAAATGTACCTGTGAAGGTGGTGGAACCAAGAGAAAGTTCTCCCCATAAGATCTCAAAGCCTTGGGAGGCTCATATAGTGAGGATGAAGGGTCCTTCAGAGAGCCTGGACCCAAGCCAAAGCAGGCTTTAAAAGTGAACTAATTAGGTTAGCCATATTGATTTGTATGCTGACGGTAAGTTTTTGTCGTTGTCCTGTTGGGCTGTATAAGTGATGAAGGGGAACCATACTGGAGTGAAGGTGTCGTCTTCTGTTTGTCCCCGTGTCAGTTTCAGCTTACTGGTTAGTTTTTCTAGTAGGGCCGTTTCCCATACAACTTGGTACCATTGGTCCATGCTTACCCCTGACAGGTCCCTCCAGTGCCTGGCTATGATGTTTCTTGTTGCTAATCAAAACATCCTCCCTCCCCACTCACACAAGAAACTAAAGATCATCGCAGCCAACCACAAATGAGCAATCACATCTTAAGACAAATCCCGACCTCTCTCACCAACAGAGAAGCACGGAAAAAACAACGGAGAACCTGCACAAACGACGCTGACGCCGAACCCCTACACATATCAAGAAAAACAGAAACATTGACAATCCACCACACCCACTCCCCATCCCACCCACCTCTTCCCCCCTTCCTCATAATGTCTCAACAAGTAAAATTGATGTGTAAAAATGATGCATGAGACACTGCACTACCTTTGTAACCCGAGAAAATCCTTAATAAAAATAATTATAAAAAAGTGAACTAATTTGTCCTCTCTGAACAAATATACAACCCAAACATTTCTCTGAATTTTGTGATGCGTACACCAGGATACCTGCATACATCGGAATACATAAAAATTCACATATTTGAAAATAGATCACATGGACATTTGTTATATTAGGCAAATGGCTTTTCAAGCATCCTTATGTCAGGCTAAATTGCATGCAAGTGTGTGTGCTATAAGAGAAATTTGCACTCAAATGCTGGTGGATTTTCATGAGGATTAAAGAAGAAGAATTTGCAAAGTGATGTGAAAAAATGGAGACTTGAAACTGAGAGAAACTGAAAGTGAAAGATTTGGCCACCCCCACTTTGAAGAACCGGGTATGTAACCCCCACCCCCTACATACACAGTGTGATGGTTAAATTGGCCCTGCATCAATAGGAGAAGGAAACAGAAGAATGCAGAAACAGTGCATGCAGTCATTGCTGATCACAGGTAGACCTGTGATTTTTCTCACCTAAAGAAAAATTTCCACACTAGCAAATAAGCACCCCAACACAGCTTTCAGGTGCTGTTGTTAGATCTGTAGTTTTGTTTTTTGTTTTTTAAAAAAAGCATCAGGTTAACTCAACAAGCTGTTATGCAATTAAGCAAGATGTGCTTGCCCATAATGATTCAGATCTGCAATTATTATTTATACTGCTGTCTGTGCTTTTGACTGGGGAACATAATGCATAATCCTAGAAAATGAAGTGCATGGAATGGGCAAGAACATGTCAGATCCGCTTTGGGAAACTCACATATTTGCCTCTGCGGACAAATGCCTCAAAAGACCGCTCACTGTATTCCCCCAAAAACAGTGGCAGCAGTTGTGGCCACTGTATAGCTGGCAGACATCATGTGCAGCTTCAAGCTGGCTGTGAGAGCTGGTGGGATTGACTGCAATAAATGTTAGGATTTGAATGGGCCCTGCTGTGTGTATGTGTGTGTGTGGAAGGGGGGGGTGATGCCCCTGTAATGGACCTGACAGGGGCAGTCTTCTGTTGGGTCTTCCAGTGGGGCATACAAGATGGCTGCACTGCTTGCAGTGCAGTGCAGTTGGGAAGCAGTTGTCCCACCCACCCTGTATGTTATGGATGTCAGATAACACAGACAGCGAGCGTCCTGAACACAGAACTGCCATCATTGCAAGAGAGCTGCGACATTTTAACATTGATATTGCAGCGCTTCAAGAGACTTGACGAGCAGGCGAGGGACAACTGAAGGAAGAAAAAGGAGGCTACACATTCTTCTGGAAAGGTCTATCTCAACAAGAACATTGAATACATGGGGTAGGCTTCGCTATCAAAACGACCTTGTGAAGCTCCTGTCAGAAGTCCCTACTGGCATTAATGTGTGACTCTCAACCCTCTGTGTTTATGGAAGACAATCTTACTCAGCTATGAGTGATTGCCAAAGAGAAGAGAGATGACTTGCTGTGGTGCCATATTTGGGTGAAGGAAGGAATTTGCCTGCAGACAAATGGCTCCTGTCTGGGAGTTTTGCCTCTTGTCACAATTTTGGTGGGGGGGAAAAGGCATTGGGTTGGATCCTTAGACTAAACCAGGATGGAGGATCAAATTCAGGGTACCGTGGTAAAGGGGTGCACAGGCTGGGTTCTGTCCAAAGCCCCAGACAGGGTCTGACAGGAGAACAGAAATGGCGAACTGGTGGGACCATCCATTAGATTTCTGTCAGTGGGGTATCCTTATAATCAGATTCAACCTTGATGGAGACATCAGTCAATGGTTGGGTTGGCTGATTCAGGAGACATACAGTACTTATGCAAAAGACAACTTAAATATATAATCAATAAAGTTGTGACCATTTTGGTCCAAGCCGTGATCCACAATCTGTAATGGCATGGTGGGGAAAGCATAGATGTCACACTTAAATTTTCAGTTTCTTGCACATTAACTCTTTCATACATAGAATCATAGAATCATAGAGTTGGTGTAGAATCATAGAATCATAGAGTTGGAAGAGACCACAAGGGCCATCCAGTCCAACCCCCTGCCAAGCAGGAAACACTATCAAAGCATTCTTGACATATGCCTGTCAAGCCTCTGCTTAAAGACCTCCAAAGAAGGAGACTCCACCACACTCCTTGGTAGCAAATTCCACTGCCGAACAGCTCTTACTGTCAGGAAGTTCTTCCTAATGACAAGCTCCATCTTAGCCTCTGTCCATTTCAACACGTTTTCCACTATGTTTGTGATGTATTGCATGATAGACCCCCCAATCCTTATGCATAAATATTTGATTTTTTAAAAATAAAATAAAAGCAAACCTAAATAATGCATATTGAGTTCTATTAAAAGTGACCTACCTATAAACAACACACATGAGCATTTTTTCCACCCAGGCTATTATGGACATGCGACATTCTGCAAGCCATCATCCAATCAAACAGTGCAGTTAATTCAGCAGAAAGTGTAGGGGTATTTTTCTGAATAGATTGGGGGGTTTCTGTGTGATGTTTGTGAGGCATGGCAGATGTTGGTGCTGGAACAGTGTTTATGAGCCCTGAATGATTCTTGTGTTGCTTTTAATTTTTTATGTTTGTCCATATAAAATATTAAAATAGAACCTTTGTGCCCTTTTGCAGGACTTTTTCTTTTCTTTTCAGGGTTGATAAAGGAGCATGACTTTAGGAGGTTTGAGGCACTAGAAAGAATATAAGATCCCTCAGATTGCTGCATGCCAGCAGCAATACCTTTAGCATTGAATTACATTTACCATGAAAAACCCTGTAATCATTTCCTTATGAATCATCACAACAGGTATTATTTATTAGTCACTATAAGAGATCATTAACAAGTTTTGGTTCAGCCACATTCATTTCTGAGCAGACTTCCATAAAATTGCACTGTTGGTCAAAACTAAGCCTTTAGAAGTAGTGGCTAACTTCTAGGTATGCTGCAGGAAACTTGCCAGATTTATTTCAACAGGACCTAAGTGTCACGAACTTCCAGTGGATTGAGGTCTTTAGAAATAATAGCACATTGAAACATTTTCTCAAAGCAACAGGAGCCAAACTGGGGCTTGCATCAACTAAGGGAAGGATCTTCAGGCCTCCCCATTCCCAGATGGGTGTTGATTGACAAAGCAGTGGAACCATCACTCCACCTACAGTTGTCTGTGGGATGGAAGGTGGAACGCTCAGACAGATCACTTTGTCAGCCCAGAGCTGGTGCGGTGATTGGGCCCAAATTTCAAACCCTCCAAGTGTCCCTATTTTCCATGGGCAGTCCTAGATTTACAGAAGCCACCCCCGTTTCTGATTTGATCCTAGAATGTCCTGGGGTTTTTTAGGGCACCACTATTTTCACTGAAGAAATGTTGGAGGGTATGGTAGGAAGTCCGTATTTTCATTGTTGTTGTTTAGTCTTTTAGTCGTGTCCGACTCTTTGTGACCCCATGGACCAGAGCACTCCAGGCACTCCTCTCTTCCACTGTCTCCCACAGTTTGGTCAGACTCATGTTGGTGGCTTCGAGAACACTGTCCAACCATCTCGTCCTCTGTCGTCCCCTTCTCCTTGTGCCCTCAATCTTTCCCAACATCAGGGTCTTTTCCAGGGAGTCTTCTCTTCTCATGAGGTGGCCAAAGTATTGGAGCCTCAGCTTCAGGATCTGTCCTTCCAATGAGCACTCAGGGCTGATTTCCTTCAGAATGGATAGGTTTGATCTTCTTGCAGTCCATGGGACTCTCAAGAGTCTCCTCCAGCACCATAATTCAAAAGCATCAATTCTTCGGCGATCAGCCTTCTTTATGGTCCAGCTCTCACTTCCATACATCACTACTGGGAAAACCATAGCATTAACTATACGGACCTTTGTCGGCAAGGTGATGTCTCTGCTTTTCATTACTATGTGTTTATATATGCTGGAAGCCACCCAGAGTGGGTGGATGGGGTACAAAATAATAATAATAATAATAATAATAATAATAATAATAATAATAATAATAATTTATTATGAATTGGAGAAATGTTGGAGTTATGTGACTCCCAAGCCAAGGAGGCAAATAACTATACAACCATTAGAAGACATCTGAAGGGAGCCCTGTATAGGGGAGTTTTTTAAATGTTTTGTTGTGTTTTTATATATGTTGGAAGCTCCCCAGGGTGGCTGGGGCAACCCAGTCAGATGGCAGGATATAGATAATAACAAAAAAAGGTTAAAGGTAAAGAACCCCTGACAGTAAGTCCAGTTGCAGACGACTTTGGGGTTGCAGCGCTCATCTTGCTTTACAGGCCGAGGGAGCCGGCATGTGTCCACAGACAGTTTTTCTGGGTCATGTGGCCAGCATGACTAAGCCGCTTCTGGCACAATGGAACACCGAAACCAGAGCAGCGGATGGAAATGCTGTTTACCTTCCCACTGGAGTGGGACCTATTTATCTACTTGCACTTTTTGGCGTGCTTTCGAACTGCTAGGTGGGCAGGAGCTCACAGGATTCGAACTGCCAGCCTTCTGATTGGCAAGCCCAAGAGGCTCAGTAGTTTAGACCACAGCTCCACCCGCGTCCCAATTAGATAATAACATTAGTAGTAGTAATAGTAGCATGGAATAGGACAGGGGTCAGCAACCTAACGCCAATGGGCCACAAGCGGCCCATGGGGGTCGTTTAACCAGCCCACAAGCCACCCCTAAACTGAACCGCCTGCTTGGCAGGTCCCCACGCGCTGTGCTAAACCGACGGAGCACGACGCAGGGACTCTCTTCCATGGTGCTGAAAATCGTGTCTGCGCACACACAGACACTGGAAATTGCTGGCACGCTCACTCGTGATCCAGCCCATGGAGGGATCTCTGCTGGAGTGAACCAGCGCAGGCGAGGTAAACCTTGCCGACCCTTGGAATAGGATGTCCCTATTTTCAATAGAGAAATGTTGGGAGGGTATGAAATTGCACCCAGTGTTGTCATGTGGCAAGGCTCACTCAGGATTCAATGGATCCTCGCTCTGCTGAGCCCAGCCCACCCTGATTCTGAAAGTCCTTTGGGGGGGATTTCCACTGGCTACTGATGATGGAGATCCTGCCAGTGGCACTTTAGCCTTCATGCACATTTAGCATGCAGAAGTAAGGACTCTGTGGATCAACAGATGCTGCGTTCAATCTGCATGCAGGGGGAAGCCATTGAAGTCCAGAAAGGCTAGGCCATTCCTGGCCAAACCACCATTTCTGCCTAGCCCAGCACACAGGTGCGCTGGTTTGCTCTATAAATTATTTCCCAGTTCTGCTTTATTTTTTAGAAGACGACTCGGTAAACCAAATTCAAATTTAATTTGAGGCTGGAGGGAGGAATTGCCCATCATTAGTTCTATCCTCCTGTTGGGGTGGGGGGTGGGAGATCTGCTTTCTGTTTGCAGATTTCTCTTCATAGATGGGCAAATCATATAGGAAACATACCCAGTCTAACAATGCATTGCTGGGGCTCACAGCTGGAAGATCTGTGTGTCTGGATAACTGGCACCCCAAACAGATAAACATCCATATTTCAGCAACTGCAGGGATTTCAGAATAACATTCTAAAATATTAATGCCCCAGCCACCCTTGTTCTACATCTGAGTCTGAATTTTTCATCAATCTTTTGCAATGACTGTAATTTTATACTTTTTATTGGCATTGTACAATCTTCCGAAATCTCGCCAAAGCTACTCCAATCTGAAAGCTGTTCCATCTTTTAATTTTGCGTTTTTGCATTATAGAACGACGATGGTTTCTTGGCTTTGTTCTCATCTGGGTCTGTTTACAAGATCAATGCTCAACAGCTGTACTTAAATGACTTATAAGTGTAAGATAATATGGATTCTCAAATTCCCCCCCTAATTCATATTGCCATGCTGTGCCCATTTTCAAAGAGGCACGCAAATACAATTCCATTAAAAGGATGTGGTTTCTCATGTGGAAGGAAAGTGAAGGGGTAAGGACACTTAGGTTGGCCCAAACTTACAGGATGAATTCTAGCTGTACTGCTTTCCGGGGGGACGGCAGCTGGGGAGACATGAAGAGAACCGAGGATAAAACAGAGGGAGCAATGGAAGGGTAGGCAACACTGTTCTTCGACATGAAGGAAGGAAGGCATGCAAAAAAGCAGGACCAGCTGTAATTGATTGAGAAATGGTTGAAAAATAGTGAATCATATGGACCTGTGTGTAGAGACAGACGTCAGTGGCTATTAGTCACCATGCTTGCGTTCTACCTCTGTGGCAGGAGGCAGTGTGCCTCTGAATACCATTTGCTGGGGATCACAATTTGGGTGAAGTGCTGTCATACTCAGGTCCTGCTAGTGGGCTTTTCATGGGCACCTAATTGGCCATGGTTGGAACAGGTAAGTGCAAGCATGGATCTACCATGAAACTTATGAAGCTTAAGCTACAGGGCTCCAATAGGAGTATAGCATCTAGATCTAGGGAAGTAATAGTACCACTCTATTCTGCTCTGGTCAGACCTCACCTGGAGTACTGTGTCCAGTTCTGGGCACCACAGTTCAAGAAGGATACTGACAAGCTGGAACGTGTCCAGAAGAGGGCAACCAAAATGGTCAAAGGCCTGGAAACGATGCCTTATGAGGAACGGCTTAGGGAGCTGGGTATGTTTAGCCTGGAGAAGAGAAGGTTAAGGGGTGATATGATAGCCATGTTCAAATATATGAAAGGATGTCATATGGAGGAGGGAGAAAGATTGTTTTCTGCTGCTCCAGAGAAGCGGACACGGAGCAATGGATTCAAACTACAAGAAAGAAGATTCCACCTAAACATTAGGAAGAACTTCCTGACAGTAAGAGCTGTTTGGCAGTGGAATTTGCTACCAAGGAGTGTGGTAGAGTCTCCTTCTTTGGAGGTCTTTAATCAGAGGCTTGACAGGCATATGTCAAGAATGCTTTGATGGTGTTTCCTGCTTGCCAGGGGGTTGGACTGGATGGCCCTTGTGGTCTCTTCCAACTCTATGATTCTATGATTCTAATCCCAGAAGAGCCCCAGAAGCAACTTTAGTCCACAGTGCTTTAAAAAATCGGGTCTAGTAGACCTAATTTGAGTCAGATTGGTTTAAACCACGTTGATTGATTTTTTTTTTATGCATATATTTCAACAATCCCAAAGTTTGAGAGTGAGTAGCACATAAGTTGTCAAGGTGTCGTGATCTGACATCCCACTGAAGAAGAGAACGGTGGTCACCCAGACCTTGTTGCTGGTTCTGAAGGGGCCCTCATGGCACTTCAAGCATCAGGGTCCCTCAAATGTAGGTCTGCCACTGGGTAAAGGGGTTAGATTGGCACACAACCTGATCCTGCAGAGCCCTTCTTAAGCTCTTCAGAGTGTATGCGAACTTTGGGCACCAACAGAGTGCAGACAGCTAGGGTGATTTGGGGAATGAGGAGAGGACTCGATTGTCGTACCAGCTCCAAGGGCCTTCTGGCGGTTCCCTCACTGCAAGGAGCTAAATAACTATGTAACTTTTAGAGGACATCTGAAGGCAGCTCTGTATAGGGAAGGGTTTTTTTTGTAAATGTTTAATGCTTTGTGGTGTTTTTATATATGTTGGAAGCCACCCAGAGTGGCTGGGCCAACCCAGTCAGATGAGTGGGGTACAAATAATAAAATTGTTGTTGTTTTTGTTGTTGTTAAAAGTAATGTGCCACCTGCCACGTAGCAAATCACCACAACTTGTGCGATAGGCACTGCGGATAGGCACTGGTTCAGGTGATAGGGATGGGAGAACGGTCTCGCCATCCCTCTGTGAAGGGTATTCAGTTAAAGGAATCCAGGGACACAACTTGGTTTGGTAAACCCCCGAGAGGGGGTTGTGCCCATGCCTGAGTCCAGGGGAGCATCTGGGGGAGTGGACATAGTCTGTCCCTGGGCTTCCTACCTACCTCAGGTGTTCACCCTTGGCTGATTTATGATAGAGCTCTGGGTCGGCGCTACCTGCAAGGGTGCAGGGAGCTAGTCCAACCAGAGCCTATGCAACCAATCACTTTCTGTAATCCATAAAGTTGTGGCCTAAATTCTGCCAAAAACCAAAACTAAAAATTGAGTCAAATGTGTGTTTATTTAGGGGGGGAGGTCTCTGGGTCTGAACACGCAAATGGCTTTCCAGACATTGTTTGACACCAAATCCCATCAGCCCCAGCAAAGGGTAGGGATGATGGAATTGTAGTCCAATAACTTTGGGAGGGTCATATTTCGCTCACCTCTGGCATAACATATTGAAATGTCATTCCAATTCCTTTCTGTTCTTGACGCATTGTCTCTGCTACTCCTCACTGGCATACATTTTGGACTGCAAGCGTTTAAGCTGAGTGCTTATCTCTTCCACCCCCTGCTGTATAATCATTTCTTTTTTTTCCAGGGGGACACAGGGGTATGCATACCCCTAAACATTTTGTGAATCTTTGTACTTTTGACCATTTACTGTATTAATTTTTTCCAATTTGAACCATAAAATGGCATTTTCCTGAGCCAAAATGTGAGTACCCCTAAACATTTTTTTTAAAAAGGACTGTGTATAATTATACAAAACTTAGTAACTATACCAATGTGTGTGTGTGTGTGTGTGTGTGTGTGTGTGTGTGTGTGTGTGTATTAGGACACACTTCATCCTCCTGCATAGAATGGCTTGTGACCACAAAAGGTTGCTTTATGGTAGAAAGAAAGGGGGAGAAGTTGCCATGTAAGAGCATGAGTTAACTTATTTTTTAGCTTCTCAGAAGAAAAGAGCTATAATCAATGAAATGGCCTCTCTGCACTGAGGATTCAGATGTATTTTGCAGCAGCTGAGAGCTGGCTATCCTGAAATCTCGTTCCCTCTCTCTCTGTGCGTGGATGTACATGTGCAACACAGAGATGAATTGTTTAAAGATTTTGCTTGATAACTAGGCTGCACAAGAGTCTTATTTTCTGAGCAAGCTGTGTGTGTGTAGAGAGAGAGAGATTTGAGTTTTGATTCTGCTCCAATTCCTGAGTGCATGCATAATTTAAAAACAATATATTTTCAATTATATTGAACTTCCAAAACAAGAGAATTTGTATGGATGTTAAATGTAACCAGGTAATCATTAAAATCTTGCTTGTGTCACCATTTCCTGCAGTTCAAAGGCAACCTTAAATTTTTCTTAGTAGTAAATGAGACCTCTGGGGAGAAATGGTTAGAAAAATATTTAATCAGAGTTGTGTGTGCGGTCCCCCTCCCCCCTTCGTTCTAGAAGGTAAGGAGGAGAAGGCAACAAAATAGCCTTCAATTTCCCTACTTGTTTTAGAATGAAAGCCAGTCCCGATATCCTACTGAGAGGGAAATTATTCCAAGCTGGCAGATCGGCAGAGTAAATCCCCCTTTCCATGAAAATGTATTGACGTTCTGAACTTGCTAATACGCTGTAATATGCAGTTAAAATTGACGGCATGACCAAAAGGGTTTGGAGGCAGCTTTGTCTAAATGTTCCAATATATAGCTTGATGTGACCTCATTATTATATAAATTAATTCTGACCTTTGTGGCATGTTTGGAAACGTGCCAGAAATAACGAGGCTGACAGCCTAGTAAATCGTATTTCAGTGACGCCGTGCTGAAAAATCAAAAGACATCATCTCCACCTTCCTCGATGAGTAGTCGAGTGTGTGCCGCCGCATTTTAGCCATTCTGATGACACGTCTGTACAAATACATCAGCTGACAATCAAAGATGCAGGGGCTTGTCAAGCCTCACAGTTTTCCTGCAAGCATAATTGATTTCTCATTATGCTCTCCTGGATGCAAGAATGGAGTCGTTTCTCAAGGCTGGCTGTCCAGAACTAGCAATGGGGGAAAAAAATTAGGCTGCAATCCTTTGGGTCCCAGGAGGTCATCTCAGAAGCCACATGAAGCTCTGGATCTCCCTTCCAGAGGTCAAGCAGGTGGATCTCAGAATCTCAAGGAGGAGCATCTGATGTCACATGCCCCCTCCCGACTGTCTTTCTTGGCTACTTATATGTCCATGGACCTATAAACATCACTATGGCCCAAAGGGCAAATTGGGTGTACGTCAGGGGCTGAGTTGGAAGGGGCAAGGATGTAAAGGAAAAGGCCTTCTCGGCCACCTGACAACAGCCCCTACACTGTCCCAGGTGTTCACCCTTGGCTGACCTATGGTTGGTGCCCAAGGTCAGCACTACCTGCAAGGGTGCAGGGAGCTAGTCAAACCAGAACCTATGCAACCACTCACTTGATTGTAATAAAAAAAGTTGTGGCCTACATTCTGCCCATAGCTGCCAAGTACCCCAATTTTCCCCGGGCAACCCCTGTTTTTACTTACCTTTTCCCAGTGGTCTCCCGTATCACTTAGTCTCCCGTTTTTCTCCGTTATTTTCTCCTGCTGGCGGCCATTTTTTTCTTTCTGATTTGCCCTTCTATAGGCACCAAAAATGGCCACCGCCGGCTTCAAAAGTCGCATCTACGCATATCTGGAAGTGCATAGACATGACTTCCGGTGTCGGCGGCGGCCATTTTTGGTGCCCGTAGATGGGCAGAGCAACACCGGAAGTTGCGTCGACGCACTTCCTGACATTCATAGAAGCGATTTTCGAAGCCGGCAGCGGCCATTTTTGGTGCCCATAGAAGGGCAAAACGCCACCGGAAGTTACGTCGACGCAACTTCCGGTATCACACGGCTGCCGGTCCCAGATTCTGCAGTCCGGGACTTGGAAGGTAAGATTCTGCCAAAAACCAAACCTAAAACTTGAGTCTTGTCTGAGTTTATTTCAGGGGTGGGGGTGGGGGTTAAAAGGTCTCCACACGCAAAATGTAGTGATAAGCCTACCAATAACTATTAGCCATGTTTGTAATGTTCTGTCAGGGGCAATATTATTCCGAATGCCAGTTGCTGAGAATCGCAAATAGGATGAGTGCTGTTGCACTCACAGGATTTCCATAGGCATCTGGTTGGCCACCATGAAAACAGGATGCTGAACTATATGGCCCAGTGGCCTCATCCATAGCTGATTGTGCCCAGTTCCTCTATTGCCTTCTTCTTTCTCTGAAGAGATAAGCTAGAAAAAGAAGAAAATTAAAAAGAAAGAATGGCAGCTTAAAACCAACAGATGCGGCTTTTTATTATTATTTTCTCTGAAAATAAAATAAATGAAAGAGTGGATAGCTCATGCATGGCTGCTGTAAAAGTCCATATGCTCCTCAGCAAGAGTAAATTAATCTTGTACATGAGAGGCCCTCTTTCAGCCATCTATTGCTTTCTAAATTAAAAACAACCCCTAAAAATAAAACCCTGCCAAGTGAAGTTTATTGAGGTTTGTCCTCGAGCTATTTACACAGCAAAATTAATTTTGTTGATCAGGTTTCCTCCTTTGGTTGACTCTGTGATCTAATTCCTCCCATGTATGAAAAACCAGATTAATAGGAACCCAAGATGGTTTAATATATTTTGACAGCAAACACTTATCTTTAATCTTCTTCAGTTTGCTGACAGCCATATCACCTTATGTATTCCATGTATTCCCCATTCCCCCCTCCCAGCCTCAGTAATAGGGGCTTCTGTGCTAACAAGTTGCACAATGCCTCTGCGTGTTTGCATTGACTTGAATACATTTGATTTCCTCGCTGACTGATAAGCACATCAGACAGCAGCGCACAGCAGTGGGCTGGGAAAGATGCTTTTGTTCATCCCTGTTCATCTGCATGACAAGAGGGACCTTGAACACTCCCAGAGCTCTTGGGACAATCAGGCAGATAAAGCAGGAGCCCGGACTATCTTCAAAAGAAGCAGCAGTCCCTCAAACCAAGGAGGAAGCCGCCACAGTGATTACTTGCATGAGTGGAGTTTAACAGCCTTCATATTAGAAGAGTAAATACTTCCTCAGGATCCCTTATTGGCAATGCATGGACAAGCCTGTCATTTTCAGATTCTCGCAGTTCCTCATTTTGCTAATCTGGGCACCACAGTTCAAGAAGGATACTGATAAGCTGGAACGTGTCCAGAAGAGGGCAACCAAAATGGTCAAAGGCCTGGAAACGATGCCTTATGAGGAACGGCTTAGGGAGCTGGGTATGTTTAGCCTGGAGAAGAGAAGGTTAAGGGGTGATATGATAACCATGTTCAAATATATAAAAGGATGTCATATAGAGGAGGGAGAAAGGTTGTTTTCTGCTGCTCCAGAGAAGCGGACACGGAGCAATGGATTCAAACTACAAGAAAGAAAATTCCACCTAAACATTAGGAAGAACTTCCTGACAGTAAGAGCTGTTCGGCAGTGGAATTTGCTGCCAAGGAGTGTGGTGGAGTCTCCTTCTTTGGAGGTCTTTAAGCAGAGGCTTGACAGCCATCTGTCAGGAATGCTTTGATGGTGTTTCCTGCTTGGCAGGGGGTTGGACTGGATGGCCCTTGTGGTCTCTTCCAACTCTATGATTCTATGATTCTATGATTCTATGATTCTAATCTTACATTCAATTAGCCACATTTTCCACATCAGTTTAAAGCCCTTATGGCTATCCCCCAGTATTTTAGTGCACATTCCTTGTAATGGCTTACACACTATTCTAGGTATCTCCCCGCCGCCCCACCCCACAATGCAACACACAGTTTCATTTTCCCTAACATGCGCATTTTAATGCACACAGTCTCCTAAATACACATTTTTGGTGGCTGCACAATTAAATCACAATATTCAGAAGAGTTGGAATTGGAAGGATAACTCTGTTTCGGTATGCAAATTTGGTTCAGTAAATGCAATTTGGGAAGATTTGCATTAAAAGGTGAACTAAACTAAATGACCCTCCTATTCCAATTTGCAACACGGCACACATATTGATCAAAAATTGGGCATGGTCACTCATCATAGCAGTAGGAGTCACATATTTGAGCTCAAAAGTACTGATGCAGTTGAGACGAAGGCCACAGTGCAAGCCTAACTTCATTCTAGCTTTAAAGGGGGGGGGGAGAAAAAAGATGTGCTTCATAGCAAAATAAGTGTTCTCAGCTGTCAACGTGTCCCCTCCCCTCCATGCTTAAGGTGAACTACCAGTCTCTCGTTTTTCTTAAAGTACCTTTGCCATTGATTTTACCAGAATGTACTTACTTAATTTGCAATGAAACCTTGCATATTGCCACATATATGGGTCTTCAATTCATACTAAGAATGTCTCCAGGGCTCCTGAGGTGATCTTTGGTAAAGTCCCCTCTAGTGATGTACTTCAGGAGGTCTGGGTAACCTTACCTGGAGGCAGGAGCCTGAACCAGTGCTGAGTTTTAATTGTCCACAGTTTAATTTCCCAGGGCCCTGTGGAAAATTAAAATGACAGCACCAAAAACAATATGCTTTATAAAAAGTGTGTGTGTGGTGGGGAAAGCAGAGACATCACCTTGCCGACAAAGGTCCGTATAGTTAAAGCTATGGTTTTCCCAGTCGTGATGTATGGAAGTGAGAGCTGGACCATCAAGAAGGCTGATCGCCGAAGAATTGATGCTTTTCAATTATGGTGCTGGAGGAGACTCTTGAGAGTCCCATGGACTGCAAGAAGATCAAACCTATCCATTCTGAAGGAAATCAGCCCTGAGTGCTCACTGGAAGGACAGATCGTGAAGCTGAGGCTCCAATACTTTGGCCACCTCATGAGAAGAGAAGAATCCTTGGAAAAGACCCTGATGTTGGGAAAGATTGAGGGCACTAGGAGAAGGGGACGACAGAGGATGAGATGGTTGGACAGTGTTCTCGAAGCTATGAACATGAGTTTGACCAAACTGCGGGAGGCAGTGGAAGACAGGAGTGCCTGGCGTGCTATGGTCCATGGGGTCACGAAGAGTCGGACATGACTAAACGACTAAACAACAGCAACACTGAACTCTGAAACGGCAACCTTCATTGAATGTGCAACCCTAGTCATTGGGTGTGAGTGTGTGTGATCTATTTATCTGCTATATGTTCTTATATCCCATCCATCAAGGCCAGTCCAAGACATTTTGGCACCTGATGCCAAACCACAAAATGCCTCTCCCCATTCTAAAAGAATGACAAGAGGGGAATCAAGTCAACATTGCTCAACAGGAGCCCATGAGACCCCAGAGGGCAACCCCACCATTTCCTCCCCAGAGGTGGCCGGAGACCAGCACTACCTCCTATTCTCCAAGAGGCCACTCTGGAGGTGGGAGGGGGAGGCTGCAAAGGAGACAGCAGATCTGACCTCCGAGGAACACACCACAGCCATCAATCGTGGCAGTGGCAGCAGCGGGTAATGGAGGCCAGATCTGTTGCTCCTGTGGATCTTGCAGCCCAAGTGAGTCGCCTCACCTTGCCTCATGGGCTGCCCATCCTCCTGCAGTAGTCCAGTGGAATGAACACCAGTTGTTGGGAAACTCAGGTGTGAAGAGTGCTGTAGAGGTCAATCCAGCTTTTGAGCTTCCATGAAGCATCTTGCTGGTGATGTAAGAACAGGACGGCATAGATGGGCCTCTGACCTGATCCAGCTGGGATCTTCTTATAGACTTACAGATTATATATGGGGCTTGTCAACCTGGGAAGGTAGCCCATCTAGGAGAAGGAAAACTCTGATCCTAGACCTCCTCTGCCTAATGGCTGTACACATTTGTCAGAAAGGCTTCAGGAGTAAACCCTGAGGAACCATGGTGTGAGGGACAGGAGCTACAGACAGCCCCCTCCCATCTTGAACACCAGCTCCTCGCCCAGTGGAAGTGGGAGTGGGGAGGGGGATGTTTCGAGCGGGGATTCAGGAAGCAGAAGCCCGGGCTCAGGTAGGATAGCTGAGCCACGGCGCCGCCTGGGAACGGAAAGGGGAAGCAGGGAGACCGTGGGAAAGAGACCGCTCCCGGCGACCCCGGAATTGCGTAAGAAGCGCCGGGGCGGAGATTTAGTATTCCCAGGCTACTTTGCTGGAGAAAGACGCGGGAATCCCCATTCGGAGGTTCTGCGCCAGACTGAGAGGATGTACCGACAACCTGTAAATAGCACTGTCTGAGCACTGTAAATAGACTGCACCAATAAAAGCATAAAATGCAGAGCTGTGAGGAGTCGTTACTCTAGAGTAGCCACCACCGCCACTGTGACACATGGGAATGTTGTGGATAGTAGGAGAGGATATACTGATTGAATATCCTTCCTCACTCACACTAGTGAGCTGGTAGCAGAGTACATTCCCCTGTATATTTCAGGAAGCTAGTTGGTAGATTCTTCTGCATCTCTTGAGTTAAGCAATCCAGTCTGGTTTGCCCAGATTGGATTTGTTCCTGGTAAATTCCCCTTTGTTTCCTCTTAAAAAGAATAAAGACACAACAGTCTTTTCTTAAAAGTAATAAGAAGTTTACTTACATTCAGTTCACGGTATGATCATGAAGGCAGGCTACAGAAGAGAGTGTAGAGGTGGAACATAACCATCAAGACCGGTAGCCACTGATAGGCTTGCCCTCCGTGAATTGTATCATTCCATATATTGAATGCATATTGACGCTTGAATTAAGCGTCCTCCACCCAGATGTCCCCTGGACTCAGGCTCAGGGCACAACCCCTCACAGGGAAGACCAACCATGAGTCCGTGGATTCCTTTAGTGGAATACCCATCGCATAGGGATGGCGAGACCTTTCTGCCACCCCTATCACCTGAACCAGAGCCTATCCGCAACCTTACAAGTTGTGACGATTTGCTACGTGGCAGGCGAAACCCAAATGGCACCAGCCAATCAGCCAAGTAGGGAAAATTCCTGCCGTGCCCCTGTCCCAATGACAGATGACACACAACGGCAAAGCAAGGTCAAGCACAAGCCCTAAATATAGGGAGAGGTGGGCGGGTGTTCCAATGCACAGAGCCCCAAAGAGGAAGCTCAGGTATGGGCGCATGGGCTTAAATAGAGGTCCCTCAATGTATTTAGCTGGCATCTCATTGGTCTGATTTCTCCCAGCATTGAGGGACCTCCTATAGGGTGTTGTGGTAATTCAAACACTCCCACCCACAACACAGGGTCTGGTTGCCAGTACATATGAATTCCATATATACCACTACTAGGTATCCTCTATGCAACCTTGAGCAAATTCCCATACACAGAGCAGGGAAATGACCAATGGCAGGATCTGATGGAACATGGCCATTGAGCCAGGAATGGGTCACTGGTGGCCCTCAAGTAGCTGCTTTTTCTTACAGCTGTCACATCCAATCACTGATCATGTAGGTAATGTGATGATATCAAGCTGTCATGCAAACAACCAAATTAATTTCACATGGCAATGCAACAAAGTCGCTGAATTCCACCCAGAATTTTGGAATTCAGGACGGGGGGAGGGAATAGAAGTTCTTCAAACAGCACATAGTTAAACATAGTGGAATTATTTCCCACAAGGTGTTGTGTTGGCCACTGACTTCGAAACTGGATGAAGCAGATTAATGGAGGACAAAGGGTACCAGTGGGTACCAGCCATGATGGCTGTGTTCTCCCTCCATTGATGTAGGGAGTGTGTCTCTGGGAATCACTGCTGGGAATCAGAAGTGGAGAGAGGGCTGTGGCATGCAGCTCCTGCCTGCAGGCTTCCCATAGGTGGTGTCTGTTTGGCCACCATGAGAAACAGGATGTGTGGTAGATGATCTTGATGTATCAGCCAGGCTTTTCATTATATTCTTAACAGGAGAGAGAAGATCAACAGGGGAGAAGAGGGAAGGGATAAGCAAGGATGAACTTCATATATACTTGAAACCAGTGCTTCCCCCCCCCTGGGGGTAGGGTACAGGATGCAGGGGTACACATACCCCTAAACATTTTGTGAATCTAAGATTTGGCCTCATTGAGGGGCAGTATTTCAATATGAGTAGGAAAATGACAGTACCCCTAAACATTTTTTAAGAAGAAGAAAAAGCACTGTGGGTGAGCAAGGTGGATGAGCTACAGAGCAGGGGAAAGAAAAGTTTATAAACTAGGACTTATAAACAAAGTTTACATAAGGCAAAGGAATAGCCCAGAGCAGGGTCAACCCAGCATGTTTTTTTTAAAGGTATATTTGTGTGAAGAGTGCTGAGAAATATATTTGCTAACATGCTAATGACTTGAGTTTATCAAATATGTATCATGTAGCTTGTAAGGGGGTGAAGAAAAGCCTCTGTAGCTGAGCAGCTCCAAGCTAACCTTTGGTTGCTGCTGTTATTGAGTTCCAGTGTAAGGGAAATGGTTGGCTGCAGCTGAACTGATACTTGTGCCAAAGCCGTTGCCTCTGGAGAGCTGGTGAGGGTTAAATATTCAGCCCCATGGCCCAAAATCTGACTTGCCTCCTTTGCCCCCAGGAAAGCTGCATTTGCTCATTAGAATATCTGGTTGTGGATCTCCCCCACCCCCCCCACCCCATTTCCAACTTGGCCCCGAGTCATAAGCATCGGCAGTACTTCAAATGATTCTGTGTCCCTCTGCAAAAAAATAAATATTTGAAATGAAAATTTTAACATGCAATCACCTGAGCACATAAAAACAAATAATCGCTGGTCCAAGTACATGAACTGTCAAACAAAACCATGAGTTCCTCCCAGGGCCGGTGCTAGGGTTTTTTGCGCCCTAGGCGAGATCACCTTCTGCCCCCCCCCATTGATAAAAATAATAAATAAATAAATAAATAGAAAAAATAGAAAAAATAAAAAAGTAGAAAAAACTAAAATAAAATAAAAAACAACTGAGAGGCGCGATGAGGTGGCCCCAGGTTCGCGCTCCCCACGTGCCTCTGGAGCTTCGCATGGGGAGTGCGAGCCTAGGGCCGCCTCCACGGTGCCTGTCAGCTGTTGTTGAGCGGCTTCAGGCCACTCTCCAGAGGCACACGTGCGCCTCAGGATAGTGGCCTGAAGCCGCTCAACAGTGACAGGCGCAGTGGAGGTGGCCCCAGGCAGCACCAGGGGGCGGCGGGTAGGCTGGCCACCACCCCCTCCATTTTGGCGCCCTAGGCAGCTGCCTAGTTCGCCTTAATGGACGTGCCGGCCCTGGTTCCTCCTATGTAAAAGAATACACAGCCAGAACCAAAAGGTAAGTTCAACGCATATGCCACAGCAGAACGAGCCATGCGTTGGGGATGAGACCCTGTCATTTTGGTAACAAAACTGAGAAAGAAAAACTTCGTTGCATCACATTTGTCATGTTAAATAAAATTCAACTCTGGCCACTTTCTGATGCTGTACAAGGCTTTCAGAAAGAGCCATGTTCCATATGCTGGCAGGCACCAGCAATAAGGGGGAAAGAGAAAAGTAAAGGACCCCTGGACAGCTAAGTCCAGTCAAAGGTGACTATGGGGTAGCGGCACTCATCTCGCTTTCAGGTGGGCGAGGGCAGCGAGCTGATGCCGGGAGGCACCGCGTCCAGCCTCTGCCTCTTCCCTGGTGCCCTCCAGAACTTGGTGCCTTGGTGCCCCTCGCCACTAGCCTCTATGGGTAAGACACCCCTGATCCTAGCTGAAAAAGTCCGAAGCCAGGGCTGTACCTAGATTGTTCTCCAAACCTGATCTTCAGTTTAGATTGCTAAATCCTTCTCCCAAATCTTTTCAAACTTCCTTATGAATGTCTAGTAGCAATTTGTGTATCTTTGATCCTACCCCCTGCAAAAATTGTTAATGATTGAAGCCTACCCCTTCACCTTCCTACAGGGTTGTTGCTCCACACAGTGTGTGGCTCTCTAGATGTAACTCAACTCCAACTCCCATCAGCTCCAGCCAGCTTGGCCAATAGTCAGGGGTGGTGGGTGGTGGAGTCTAGCAACATCCGCAGGGTCACAGGTTCCACACCCCTTGTTTAGTCCAAAGTGTTAATATGCCTCTGAAAGAGATCTCCAAAATTATGAGATCTCAGGGTGCAAAGGAATACCTATTACTCAATAGACCTCTTAAGAAAAATTCAAGCATCATTTATAATCCTGAAAAGCTAGCAAAAACACTGTTTTAGAACTAGATATCTATCTAAAACAACTGCTTGAGATCATTGCCCAGAGTGAGGAAGGTTTTTTATATATATACAAAAAGCTCAGCTGTATAATTCAAGAAGCATTCTATAAATCCCACTTACAAAGTGTTGAGACATTATGCAACAAATGTGAGTGCTAAAACATGTCATAAAGCAACTTTTCTCCCAAAGATAATGGATTTGGTTCCACTGAAGATAGTAATCTGTGAAAATAATTTTGCTTAATGTTCACTGAACTTGTGGGTTTTAAGTAAAAACGTTTCCAGAAGGGTAAAGTGATTATTATTATTTTTTAAAAAAACAGCTTTGAAAAAGATACAGTGGTACCTCGGTTTGTGACCACAATCCGTTCCGCAGAGGTGTTTGCTCACCGAAGGCACGCTTCTGCGCATACGCGAAGCGCCAATAGAGCGCTTCTGCGTGCACCCTGCACAGATCGCTTCTGTGCATCCGACGCCGTGGAACCCGGATGTAAACACTTCCGGGTCCGCGGTGTTCGTAAATGGAGGTGTTCATAAACGGAGGTAGGCGTAAACTGAGGTTCCACTGTACCCCCATTCTAGCCACTGAATCCACAGGAAACATTTTTCAGGGATGAGGGGAATAGTGGGGATTCACCTAACCTGTTTCACACATTGGAAGTATTTGAGAGGAGCTGTAGGATTGCACTCATTTGACCCATTCCCAATGACAACATGCTTCCCCCTGAACAGTACACCCACCAGCCACACCCCTGCCAGCCATGCATTTGGGGACAATGTGATGGGACTCAGTATGCATCTTCCTATATACAAAAAGTAAAATGTCATCATGCGGTTTGTGTGGCTTCCCATGCATGCTGCAACACAGGGAATGGCGGGCTGGCCCAGGCGAGCTGTTTAACAAAGCAGCAGGGGGGGGGTGTACTTTGTGCCTCCTTCTTCAATTAAATGTGCCTGCAATGAGGTTTAATGGGGGAGGCCCTTGACCCAGAAGTTTAGCAAGCTGCTGGGTGAAGCGCCTACCTTGCATATTAAATGTGCCTTTCAAAGGAGCTGTGAGTGGAGGGGCTTCAGACGACCCATGGGGGAGTAGTGAGCTGCGGGAGGATGGGAAAGGGGGTGGGGCGAGGCGGAAAGGGAGGGGATCTTGGTAAGATGTATGGAAAAGCGTGATGTATGGAAAACAGGCAGCCCTGTTTAGGGAAGCTTTTAATGTTTAATAGATTGTATTTTAATGTTTTGTTGGAAGCTTCCCAGAGTGGCTGGGGAAACCCAGCCAGATGGGTGGGAAATAAATAATAAATTATTATTATTATTATTATTATTATTATTATTATTATTATTATTACCAAAGGGGTAGGTGGGGTTGGAGAGCAGAGATGGGGCAGATCCCCTAGCACATGCCAGCGTGCACACACACACACACACACACACACACATGTTCTCCATTCAGGATCCCCTTTCCCTGAAAGAGTCTGAAGGTCATACACCAGTACTTGTGAAGCCCCAGTAGGCAATATACAACAGTGGTTGCCACAGGGGTGCGGTTGCTTGGCTTCCCAGCACCATTTTGTTCTCAATTACTGAGAGGGAGAGGCAATGATGAATCAGTGCAGGCATTGTGCCAATCCAACACTCCTGCCATTGCACTCACACGTCACCAAGCTCCTCACTGCCTTTCCTTCTCGGTAACCAGCAGTGATGTGCAGCATTGGGGAAGCCAGTAAGCACCACCTGAGATCCCCACTGGCCACATCTGCCAATATGATGCCCATCCGATGTGGCTGGACTACAGCATTCATCATCCCTGATCATTTGCCACACTGGCAGGGGCTGATGGGAGTTGTTGGACTACAACTTTATGGCCCCTTCACATGGCGGCCAAACTCACAGCTAGGGTGGCACGGCCGCTGCACATCTTGGTGGGAAGGGAAAGCTTACCAGCATGCCCCCACAATCCCCACCTGTATCCTTTCAACATATGAGAGAGGTCATTTGACTAACTGCAGAGAAGTCATCCCCTTTACATGCTAATAGAAATAAGGGACCTCCAACTTCCACACAAACACAAGCATCAAGCACCAGGGAGAGGTCCCCAATTCTGCAAATAAAGAGTACAACTAACATAGGAAATCTAGCAGAGAAAATCATTTATATCAAAGTTCTCATATGCGCCCAGGGGGATAGCATCGTGGAAAGTGTAGATTTAAAAGGCTTCCTGTGGAAGGAACATCCCCTTAAAATCAGTCTAGTTGTATTTACGATGCAAAAACTTGTTTGATGGCATAACACTGTAAATCTTAACCTGAGACTTGCAATTCAGTGAAATGTTGAACGAAAGGAATGTTTATATTCATATTCTTTATCCTTCTTTTATGCTCAAAGTCCTAGTGCACCACACAAACCAGACAGCATTCACACAGAATAGCATCACTCATATTAGTTCTGTTCAGGTATTAAGCCAAATGGGGGAGGGCAAAACAGTTCCTAGAGGGTGCATCTGTTTGCCATGCCTGCTCCACTCCTGACCTTCCCAATAGAGTCAGGCAGTGCTATTTTTCTAGAAAAGGAGGTGCCAGAACTCACCTTAAATGCCTCCCCTGTTCTATTATAATGGCAGTGGTGCCCACCTGAGATGTGCCGGAACTGAGTTCCGCCGACTTCTGGCTGAAAAAAAAGCTCCGTAGTCAGCCATAGCTAAGGTGGCCTACACATGACTGCATATAACAAGGCCAGTGGAAGTGATGGTATTCCAGCTGAAGTAAAAGACAATCCTTTTAAGGTGCTACACTCAATATGCCAGCAAGTTTGGAAAACTCAGCAGTTTGGGAAAACTCACCCCATGGACTGCAAGAAGATCAAACCTCTCCATTCTGAAGGAAATCAGCCCTGAGTGCTCACTGGAAGGACAGATCGTGAAGCTGAGGCTCCAATACTTTGGCCACCTCATGAGAAGAGAAGACTCCCTGGAAAAGACCCTGGTGTTGGGAAAGATTGAGGGCACAAGGAGAAGGGGACGACAGAGGATGAGATGGTTGGACAGTGTTCTCGAAGCTACGAACATGAGTTTGACCAAGCTGCGGGAGGCAGTGGAAGACAGGAGTGCCTGGCGTGCTCTGGTCCATGGGGTCACAAAGAGTCGGGCACGACTAAATGACTAAACATGATTGGTCAGATTCAACTACCCCATTCCACTAGTGGAAGCTAGCACATGGGTGCCTGCTGGCACAATGGGGCTTCCCCCTCCTCCCCCAAATCTGTGCAAGGGAAAGAGACATAGCTGCCAAGTTTTCCCTTTTCTCGCGAGGAAGCCTATTCAGCATAAGGGAAAATCCCTGTAAAAAAGGGATAACTTGGCAGCTATGGAAAGAGAGGGGATATGGTTCCTTCTGACAAGCAGAAATGCTTGCACTGAAGGAACTATCTCTTTAGTGCTATGTTAAATTCCACCCTGTAGAATTAAAGCACATTCCCGCCTCCCCCCCCCCCCCCTGCCAAGAATCCCGAGAACTGTAATTTGTTAAGGGTGCTGACAGCTGTCAGGAGCCCTCTCACAAAGCTACAATTCCCAGCACCCACAACAAACTACAGTTCTCAGGATTCAAGGAGGTGTCATGCAACTGAATACCAGTCACAGGACATCACAAGCAGGAGAGTGCTGTGGAATTCATGTCCTGAAATGAATTAAAGTCTGGGGTGCAGCTTAATTATTTTTTTCCTTGTTACTTAAAGAAACAACTTGGGTAGTGGAGCTGTACGGAATATCAGATACGAAAGATACCTCAGATCAGTCGCTTCCATAAATCAGAGCTATGATGCTAGGCAAGATCAGCCATTGATGTAGCTAAATGTAAGTTAGTTTCTTAGATCTCAACATTTCAGCAAATGTGGAACAAAGAGATCATGAGTAAATGAAGCCAATCAATTGTGAAGTTGATCAGAGTCAAGGCTAAGTAGAATTGCTTTCCATTACAATTATTTAGTTGCTTGAGTTGCTGCATTCCTGCCAACAATAAGTTATTCAGTTGAAATGGAGATAAGGTATCTGAATGGGTTATACATCTTGCAACTTTGTGAATGATGGAAATATCTGAAGTTGGACACTTGACCCTTTTAAACTTGCTGGTAATGTTGGAATTCAATGTTACATTGCCAAAAAAGCTTTCATTAACACTGTGACTGCACTTACTATTAAAAACCTTATTGTGCTCCATTTCCAGCTGTAACAAACACTAAATAAAATAAAATAAAGAACGAGTAATATTAATCCAACCTTGAGCGTGAGAGAACGGTGATCACAGCCTCAAAGAGCAGTATGGCGATTGCATCTACATATTGCATGTGTGCAATGATGGCTGCATTTGAGATTATGCCTGAGGCCAATCGGTGTTCTGCTGGCACTATATATTCACAGCTAAGGGCTGGCCAGGAAGAGGGAGGGAAGAGAAAGAGATTTAATGTTATGGCATAGACCAGGGGTGGCCATCCAGGCATTGTTGCTTGCCAACTTCATTGAGACCCAACCAACATGGCTAATGGCCAAGGATGATAGTGTTTCTCCTGGGAACAGACCCAATGACATCACTAGCCTGGCTCAAGCTGTGTAGCTCACCAGTGTATAGGAATCCCAACAGATAGGAGTTGAAGTCCAACAAAATCTGGAGGTCCACAGGTTCCCCAACCCTTCTATAGAGATCAACTCTTCTCAACTCTTCCCAGGGTAGACATGTGCCTTACCTTCCAGAGGACAGCCCTCTATTTGAAGGAATCCTCTGTGCGAACGGCAGCTCACTCTAGGTCTGGTTGAAGGATAAAGAAAAATAAATGGCTCGGGACCTCAATACCTCAAGGACCGCCTCTTTCCATATGAACCTACCCAGACCCCGAGATCATCATCTGAGGCCCTCCTTTATGTGCCTCCTCATTGTGAGATCCAGAGGCTGGTAACTCGAAAACGGGGCCTTCTCTGCAGTGGCTCCCCATCTGTGGAATGCACTTCCCAGGGAAGTTCACCTGGTGCCTTCATTATACACCTTTAGGCACCAGGCAAAAATGTTCCTTTTTAACCAGGCCTTTAGTTGATCTGATTTACATCCTATGACCTATGACCTTTGAAATGTGGTGGATTTTTTGGGGGGGAGCTATTGGCTTGTTGTTTTTATTTTTATTATGTATTTTGTGGTTTTATATCTTGATTTTATTCTGTGAACTGTCCTGAGGACACCCCCCCCCAGGTTTAAGGCGGTATATAAATTCAATAAATAAACAATAAACAGGGAGATTGGGGGCCTAAAGATTGTCCAGCAATGGTTAGCACCTGGGCAGTATATTGAGCTGGCATACAGGGCTGGGGTTATGATTTTGTGTTATGATAAAGACCGGGGTGGGCAGGTACAGCATCTCTAAAGGACTGCGAATTCCCAGGCACCCGCAAAATTGCAATTATGCCAACTTGGCAGTCGCCTAGAGCACAAACCTCAGAAGGGCACAGTTTTCAACAGACTGGTTTTTGTTATATCTTATACATTCCCAATAATATTTTACTTTTATTTTATATCCCTAACGCAGTTTCTCAAAGCTCAAACATATAAAAACTTGCAATGTCGCGAAAGACATAGTTTATTTGGCAACTATAGCCGCGGAACATGCCCTAGCGTCAGCCCTCAGCCTGAGGGAACTGTGGGAAAACTTGCAAAGGAGAAGGCATGCAATGTGAGATTTTGCTGTGAAACTTTTAAGAGACTTACATTTTAAAATGGCAATTTGCAAGATGATTCAAAATGGTTTGCGTGCTTGCACCTTTCCTTCTGTATCTGAGGAAGATAATCAAAGATTGTATTACTTATTCTTGCAATTTAAAAACTATTCTAGCAGTTTCAGGTGTGGGGCTGTTCATGTTTTCTACCAGATATCTGTTTTTGAAAATTGAAGTTAGCATTTTTATTTTTATTTTGAGAAGGGGAAAGCAAGTTTTAGCCTTGCCTATGATGCAAAAATAGCCTGGTGTGGATCTGCTGGCACACATTCTCCCTCATTATAGTGAGAGGAATCACATTTCTATTTAAATTATACTAATTATTTCTAAATTTGCATTTCTACGCTCACACATATAAGCATATGCAACTTTTGTATGCAAATTTGTGCTGTTTTTGCCACCCCCTCCATTCTGGGTGGTGAATAAGTAGTCACCTTGTATCCACCTCCTCCCTCAATTCTTGAGATTTGCTGAAGCCGCAATCCAGATCCCATCATGTGTGGATATTCCATTGGAAGCTTCAAGGAGGTGGGTCTTTTCAGTAGGGATGCTATCACTTGGAAGTTTGCCAGCAGCAAAGTAGGGGGAAAAAATCTCTTCCATCAAGCTTTTAAGAGTTGAATGATCTTATTTATGCTATTGATAGTTGCTTTAGTTTTATGATTTCAGTGGCATTAAAGCAGGGTTGAAGAATCTTAGGCCTGTCAGTTGTTGCTAGACTGTTGCTCTCTTCACCCTTTTTTTCGCCAATTCATTTTTATTGAAATTCCTTTTTTTTTTTTTTTTGCAAATTAACATCAAATTAAATGCACAATTTAATGCATAATTTAAAAGTTGACTTCCCAGCCTTCTTCGATTCTTCTATGCCACATTTTACTTTTGTCTGTTCTATTATTCTTCCATTATAATTATATTTTATTTTCCATCCACGGCTCATATTTTAATTCTGCACACAATTCCATTTAACATCTAATATCTCTGAATGCCTAAATAGGGACTTTATTCTTCCAAAATTTACTCTCTTAATCCCTGACCATCAGCTATGCTGACTGCAGGTGATGGAATTTAGGTCCAACAACATCTGCTTCAAAGGGTTGGATTTGTATTGTGTTTGTGTGTTTGTTTGTTTGTTTGTTTGTTTGTGTGTCTGTGTGTGTGTGTGTGTGTGTGTGTGTGTGTGTGTTTGTGTGGCTTCACTACTTTGGAAATGTAGCATATAATTGATGTAAATAGAATCAATAAAGTGATGCCCTGAATGAAAACTTCAGATAAAACAATGCAACTAACCATCTAGAGCGCCTCTGTTTCTTCATGTGCCAAACAGATGACTGCCAGCTTTGAAAATGCACGTTGAGGCAGAAAGGTAGAGCAGATGACCTAGATTCCACCCCCTCCTGGTCCAGACAGGTGACTGGTGCTGTCAAACCACATCAGGCTGACCATCCATTTGGAGTCACAATCTAGAAAGAATCAGCACCAGGTGCACACTCCAGGTTCTGGAAGTTGTTTATATCATGCAGAACATTTCAAAATATGCAGAGCACACCCAGCAAGCACATGAACAGACCTTCCCTCATCAGAGCACTTTGCCTTAGGGTGAGGTGTGCTACTGGAATGTACATGTATCCCAAAGCATGCAACAATCCTACGGATTAATGCAATTTCATCCCATTTTAATTGGTGCAAGCAAGCATGCATGACATGTGAACGAAGCAATCTTCAGTACTTGTAAAGTCCCTTCCGCCGTAGGAGGAGGGGAGGTTGTGGGCGCCACGAGCACGCCATTCCCCCCAGCCCATTGGCTGGCTCCCGGACGCAGCGCTCCCTTGGCACGTCCAATCGGGACATGCCAAGGGGGCACGGCTTGATTTAAGCCAGCCCGCGGCCGGGAAACAGCCTCTCTTTTATTGACCGCCAGCTAGCAACCTTTTCCCGCCCTCCCTCCCCTTAGCAAGGTTCTCCAGACATTGCTATGGACATCGGTTGGTCGCTGTTAAGGGGCCTGGTAGGAATTTTCCCACTTGGGAAATTGGCTCTGACATGGTGGTTTTCGCCTACCTTGTAGCAACTCGTTACAACTTTGGTTTGGGCGGTAGGCATTGGATTATCTATGAAAGGTTACAGGTGGGGGGGAGGTTGCTGCCATCACCTCCCCCCAAAATGCTGAAGGGTAGTCTGGGGTGTGGCCATGTCCGAAGCCGTGGTAGGTGAGGGCCTAAGGGCCCAGGGTGAGTTCCTAGTTGATCTGCATCGCAGGGCTCACCCAACGGTGGTTAACCCTTCACTAACTGCCAGCAGAGCGGGCTGGCGGGTTAAATCCAATGCCTAAGCCAATACCTCTCTACATCCGTAATCAATAAAGTTGTGGCCTTCTACGCCCATTGACCTTATGCAATGTGTCCTGCGTCTTTATTTATACCGGGGGGGGGCGCTCAGGGCATCACCACACAAAATCTAATCGATTCATGAAATCAAACTGTTTACCTGCCAGCCAGCTTTCTATTGAAAGGGGTTGGGGAAGGGAAATTTAGAGCAAGCTCAAGATAGCCGGATGAGTTGTTTCCTTTGGTTTTGCTGTGTCAGAGATTGAGGAAGAGCTCACAAGCTTAGCATGCCTAAGCATACCACTTTCTATAAACATTTTTTTACTCAGAGCAGTTCACAGACACAGGGGCGTACCCAGGATCAAAACTAGGGGGGGCAAGGGGCGGGGCCAAGGCACGGGAGGGGAGGGGCCACAAAGTGGGAATGTGGGCGGGGCTACAGAGCCCAGGTGAAATCAAAATAAACAGTAAAAACTACAGCAAACTGATCACATATTTTAGGAAGGGGTCCCCAGAGTTGTTGACCTTTGGGAACTGACACCACACTTGCGTATTATACCCCAGAGGACAGGATCACACTTCAAAATGACCTTAACAGATTAGACAACTGGGCCAAAGCAAACAAGATGAATTTTAAAAAGGAGAAAAGTAAAGTACTACACTTGGGCAAAAAAAAAATGAAAGGCGCAAATACAGGATGGGGGACACCTGGCTTGAGAGTAGTACATGTGAAAAGGATCTAGGAGTCCTGGTGGACCACAAACTTGACATGAGTCAACAGTGTGATGCAGCAGCTAATAAAGCCAATGCAATTCTGGGCTGTATCAATAGGAGTATAGCGTCTAGATCAAGGGAAGTAATAGTACCACTGTATTCTGCTCTGGTCAGACCTCACCTGGAGTACTGTGTCCAGTTTTGGGCACCACAGTTCAAGAAGGATACTGACAAGCTGGAACGTGTCCAGAAGAGGGCAACCAAAATGGTCAAAGGCTTGGAAACAATGCCTTATGAGGAACGGCTTAGGGAGCTGGGTATGTTTAGCCTGGAGAAGAGAAGGTTAAGGGGTGATATGATAGCCATGTTCAAATATATAAAAGGATATCATATAGAGGAGGGTGAAAGGTTGTTTTCTGTTGCTCCAGAGAAGCGGACACGGAGCAATGGATTAAAACTACAAGAAAGAGGATTCCACCTAAACATTAGGAAGAACTTCCTGACAGTAAGAGCTGTTCGGCAGTGGAATTTGCTGCCAAGGAGTGTGGTGGAGTCTCCTTCTTTGGATGTTTTTAAGCAGAGGCTTGACAGCCATATGTCAAGAATGCTTTGATGGTGTGTGTGTGGGGGGGGAGGCGGACGTGAACCTGAAGCGACGGCGGCGAAGGGGAGAAAACCAGCGGCCGCCTAGAGGAGAAGAGGGAAGTCTGGGGGTGGGCGGGGGGGGGAGAGAAGGGAACCAGGCTTGGATCGGGGCCTCCGCGGAGGTCTGGAGCAAAGCCCCGGCCTCCGCGAAGCCTTCCGAGGCTCCGTTGCTGCAGCGGTCTGGCAGGCGCTGAACGACTCCCGACGTTCGGGAGACCTTTGAGCACAGCCGCATGCGCCCTGCACGGCGGCCGCCGGAGTCCACAGCCGCGCTGTGCGCATGCGCAAAGGTCTCCCGAACGTCGGGAGCGTCAGCCCTTGCCCCCTCCCACACAGCGCGGCTGTGTGGACTCCGCACGGCTCGGGCGCAAGAGACTGCTGCGGGCGCCGAACTCGCGCTCCGCTGGGCTGTCCTCCGCCTCTGCCCACCAGCCCCTCCGGCAGCGCCACTCTTGCCCGCAGCTGCCCGACCGGCCCTGCCTCTAGAGTAGGGCAGCGGCCCCTCCCTGCCCCGCGGTGGGTACGCCCTTGCACAGACATGATCAAAAAACAATACAGTGGTACCTTGGTTTAAGAACAGCTTAGTTTATGAACAACTTGGGTTAAGAATGCTGCAAACCCGGAAGTAGGTGTTTTGTGAACTTTGCCTTGGAATAAGAAACTGTTTCGCTTCCTGCTGAGTGTGTTCCGTTTGTAAATTGAGTCCCCCGCTGCTATGGGAAAGCACGCCTTGGTTTAAGAACGGACTTCCAGAATGGATTAAGTTTGTAAACCAAGGTACCACTGTATTGTGAAAAAACAACCATGGTACAATTTAAAACTAATAGCAAGGACTCAAAATATAAAGGGAAGGGTCATAGCTCTGTGGTAGCAAGGGCAGACCTTGCTAATATGCCACTCTGCAAAGTTTTTTGATGCCATATTCCCAGCCCTCGAGGCATGAGGCTCTGGCAGGGTCCTAGAGCCCTCCTTCCTACCATACTTCCCAAATCCTAGTGAGTGTTTGCCTGGCTTTGGGAAGTAGGAGGAGGACTCAAGGAGCCTGCCATAGCCTCTCATGACTCCTTCCTGAAACTGGGCAAGCGCTTGTCGGGCTTTGAGAAGGCACCTTTCTTGGCTGCATGCCCAGTGTGACCCTTCGTGGTGGAGCAGAAGGTCCCAGGTGCAATTCTCATGACTTCCAGGTAGAGCTGGGGAAAACTCCTACCTGAAATTCTGGAGACTTGCAGTGAGTCAGTGCAAACAACACAGATCCGTTTCGATACAAAGCAGCTTCCAATGTTCCTAATCATTGAGAGAGAAATTTAAGTTCATAAACTCAAAAGAACAGGGAGAAGGAAACACTTCTAGAGTAGATGAAACACTGACGTTCTCAGGAGGAGAATTATTTCTGTATATGAGAGCCATGGCACTTTTAAGCCTTTCCGACACTCCATGCTATACACATCTTTAAAACTGAGATGCAGGAATAATGAGATTTGCATTGTGAAATGGGCTGCTATTTTAAATGGTATAAATACCACTTAGGTATAAGCCTGTCCTTTGAGCAACACAAAGCATGTTTGTAAATGCTGCTAAGCCAGAGTACATAGCCACTGTTTAAAAATGACAGATATATCAGCAAAACTCAGGATGACTCTGTGAAGAATTTGCATGGGTGTTTGTGGGGGGAGGAATAAAAGAGTTGTGCACGCGCTGAACATTGTTTCCAATGAATAACTCTTCAAATGTTTGGTACAATTCACATAGACTAAGGCATGAGTTCAAATGTACAGGATGCACAAAACACCCACGTGCTCGGAATTGCTTGCCATCATTTGCTAGGAGGAAAAGTTTGCAAAAAAAAAAAAGAACTTCACATTGTGTGGAATGAATTACCACTGAAAGTTAATTAGAGGGGGCAGCAGGAAATTACCATTGAAATAACTGTGTTGCATGGGGGAAAAACACCACAATCCAGTGTCCTTTTGTTCTGTTTGAGCACTATCGCCTCATGGCTAAAATGAAAGAAGAAATAGCTGCAAAGGTGGATGTGATTTCCTTGCATCTGAAATGGTGTAGTTTATAGTCATAAGAAGCAGGGGATGGGGAGGAGGAGGATTTCATTCAGACCAACCATATTTTGAAGCAAATTGACCTAATTCATGGTTCCCAAACCTTGGAAATACAAAATACATTTTTTTAAAGGGAACAGTGTATAAAAATGCATACAGTTTAAATATTATGTGGGTGGGTGTCTGAGTGGGGTTAAAAAGTGATCTGCAGAAAATGGGTGGGAATGCACTTATGATGGAATGCAGTGAAGCTGCCATGTAATGGATCCATCCACCCCTAGCAAGTACCATAATTCTCTGATTATCCTTACCTTAGGGTGCCCAGCTGCAAAGGAAAGTACGGCTCTTCCTTCTAAGTGTGGAGCATAAAAAGAGGCCTGCTAGATCAGACCAGAGGTCCATGTATTCCAACACTCTGTCCTCATACATGCCTATGGGACGTTTGCAAGCAGAACCTGAGCACACAACTACATACTCTCCAACATTTCTCCGATGGAAATAGGGACGTCCTAGTCCATAATAATAATTTTATTATTTATACTCCACCCATCTGACTACAGGTGACTTCCAACACATATAAAAACATAGGTAAAGGGACCCTTGACCATTAGGTCCAGTCGTGACCGACTCTGGGGTTGCACGCTCATCTCACATTATTGGCCGAGGGAGCCGGCGTACAGCTTCCAGGTCATGTGGCCAGCATGACAAAGCCGCTTCTGGCAAACCACAGCAGCACACGGAAACGCCGTTTACCTTCCCGCTGCAGCGGTTCCTATTTATCTACTTGCATTTTGACATGCTTTCGAACTGCTAGGTTGGCAGGAGCAGGGACCAAGCAACGGGAGCTCACCCCATCACAAGGATTCGAACCGCCGACCTTCTGATCAGCAAGCCCTAAGCTCAGTGGTTTAACCCACAGCGCCACCTGGGTCCCTTTTATATAAAAACATGTTGTTGTTTAGTCGTTTAGTCGTGTCCGACTCTTCGTGACCCCATGGACCATAGCACGCCAGGCACTCCTGTCTTGCACTGCCTCCCGCAGTTTGGTCAAACTCATGTTCGTAGTTTCGAGAACACTGTCCAACCATCTTGTCCTCTGTCGTCCCCTTCTCCTAGTGCCCTCAATCTTTCCCAACATCAGGGTCTTTTCCAAGGATTCTTCTCTTCTCATGAGGTGGCCAAAGTATTGGAGCCTCAGCTTCACGATCTGTCCTTCCAGGGAGCACTCAGGGCTGATTTCCTTAAGAATGGATAGGTTTGATCTTCTAGCAGTCCATGGGACTCTCAAGAGTCTCCTCCAGCACCATAATTCAAAAGCGTCAATTCTTCGACGATCAGCCTTCTTTATGGTCCAGCTCTCACTTCCATACATCGCTACTGGGAAAACCATAGCTTTAACTATACGGACCTTTGTCGGCAAAGTGATGTCTCTGCTTTTTAAGATGCTGTCTAGGTTTGTCATTGCTTTTCTCCCAAGAAGCAGGCGTCTTTTAATTTCGTGACTGCTGTCACCATCTGCAGTGATCAAGGAGCCCAAGAAAGTAAAATCTCTCAATCTTAATTCCGGCTTGGGATTCATCTAGTCCAGCCTTTCGCATGATGAATTCTGCATATAAGTTAAATAAGCAGGGAGACAATATACAACCTTGTCGTACTCCTTTCCCAATTTTGAACCAATCAGTTGTTCCATATCCAGTTCTAACTGTAGCTTCTTGTCCCACATAGAGATTTCTCAGGAGACAGATGAGGTGATCAGGCACTCCCATTTCTTTAAGAACTTGCCATAGTTTGCTGTGGTCGACACAGTCAAAGGCTTTTGCATAGTCAATGAAGCAGAAGTAGACGTTTTTCTGGAACTCTCTAGCTTTCTCCATAATCCAGCGCATGTTTGCTATTTGGTCTCTGGTTCCTCTGCCCTTTCGAAATCCAGCTTGCACTTCTGGGAGTTCTCGGTCCACATACTGCCTAAGCCTGCCTTGTAGAATTTTAAGCATAACCTTGCTAGCGTGTGAAATGAGCGCAATTGTGCGGTAGTTAGAGCATTCTTTGGCACTGCCCTTCTTTGGAATTGGGATGTAGACTGATCTTTTCCAATCCTCTGGCCATTGCTGAGTTTTCCAAACTTGCTGGCATATTGGGTGTAGCACCTTAACAGCATCATCTTTTAAAATTTTAAATAGTTCAGCTGGAATATCATCACTTCCACTGGCCTTGTTATTAGCAATGCTTTCTAAGGCCCATTTGACTTCACTCTCCAAGATGTCTGGCTCAAGGTCAGCAACCACACTACCTGGGGTGTATGAGACCTCCATATCTTTCTGGTATAATTCCTCTGTGTATTCTTGCCACCTCTTCTTGATGTCTTCTGCTTCTGTTAGGTCCTTACCACTTTTGTCCTTGATTATGGTAATCTTTGTACGAAATGTTCCTTTCATATCTCCAATTTTCTTGAACAGATCTCTGGTTTTCCCCATTCTATTGTTTTCCTCTATTTCTTTGCATTGCTCATTTAAGAAGACCCTCTTGTCTCTCCTTGCTGTTTTTTGGAAATCTGCATTCAGTTTCCTGTATCTTTCCCTATCTCCCTTGCATTTTGCTTGCCTCCTCTCCTCCGCTATTTGTAAGGCCTCGTTGGACAGCCATTTTGCTTTCTTGCATTTCCTTTTCCTTGGGATGGTTTTCGTTGCTGCCTCCTGTATGATGTTACGAGCCTCCATCCATAGTTCTTCAGGCACTCTGTCCACCAAATCTAAATCCTTAAACCTGTTCCTCACTTCCACTGTGTATTCATAAGGGATTTGATTCAGATTGTATCTTACTGGCCCAGTGGTTTTTCCTACTTTCTTCAGTTTAAGCTGGAATTTTGCTATAAGAAGCTGATGATCTGAGTTACAGTCAGCTCCAGGTCTTGTTTTTGCTGACTGTATAGAGCTTCTCCATCTTTGGCTGCAGAGAATATAATCAATCTGATTTCGATGCTGCCCATTTGGTGATATCCATGTGTAGAGTCGTCTCTTGTGTTGTTGGAAGAGAGTGTTTGTGATGACCAGCTTGTATAAAAACATAATAAGCCATTAAACATTTTTTTGTTTTTAAAAAAACCTTCCCTATACAGAGCTGCCTTCAGATGTCTCCTAAACATTGTATAGTTACTGATCTCCTTAGCTCAGCATAACTCCATACCCTCCGATGAAAAAAGGGACGCCCTACCATACCCGCCAACATTTCTCTGATGAAAATAGCTACATCCTAAGGAAAAGCAGGACTTTCCAGGATCAGATCAGGAACCAGGGTGGTCCCTGGAAAATAGGGACACTTGAAAGGTCTAACAGCATCACTCTCCTCACCTGGAATTCCCGGCAACTGGCATTTGAGCTGGTGGTCATGACTACAGTGGTACCTCGGTTTATGAACACAATTGGTTCCGGAAGTCTGTTCATAAACTGAAGCGTTCATAAACTGAAGCGAACTTTCCCATTGAAAGTAATGGAAAGTGGATTAATCCGTTCCAGACGGTCCGCGGAGTAACCGTTCATAAACTGAAGCGAACTTTTCCATTGAAAGTAATGGAAAGTGGATTAATCCGTTCCAGACGGGTCTGCGAAGTACTTAAACTGAAGCGTTCATAAACTGAAACATGGGTGTAATTGGTTCCGGAAGTCTGTTCATAAACTGAAGCGTTCATAAACTGAAGCGAACTTTCCCATTAAAAGTAATGGAAAGTGAATTAATCCGTTCCAGATGGGTCCGCGGCATTCATAAACCGAAAATTCATAAACCGAGGTGTTCATAAACCGAGGTTCCACTGTACTTCTTTTGCTTCCCTCCATAACGTTGGCCCCTGTCAGATGATGTCACAGTGCCTGAAGTGGAGTGGGGGTCCATGGAAAATGTAGCTTTCCAGTTTTGCAACCATCAGCGATTGTCAGACTCTGACTAACTCAAACCTTGAAACACTTAAAAGTACAAGGATATATTTGTCTGATCTTGTTTTGATTCTGTTGGGACTACTACAGAGAGAATAAAACATTCAGTAAGTTTTCTGGTAGTCTCTTGCATTCTTTCTTTCCGTTTAAAGTGGCAAAAGCCCGTCCTTGAGTTCAGACACGCAGGTAACATCAGCAAAGTTACACTGGAATAAGATGAAGGCCCCAAAGCTAAGTGGCTGACAAAAAAGATCACACTCTGGCATCTCTCAGATCTTACTCGCAATGCGACAACGTCTGGGGCAGGCACATTCGCTGAAACAATTCCAAGCATATGGAAAGAATTAGTCCACTGTGCCAGAGGTCCTTACTTCTTTAGAACTCAAGAGTCCAGACCACTCCTCCTTAATAAATCAGTACAGGCTTTTGTGGCCATGTTGGTGCACAAACACTCAGAGAGTGGTCAAACCCACAGTTGCTACTTATTTATCAATATCATTTGTTCGCTGTCTCTTCCAACAGCATCAAATGTGCGGCACATGAAGTAAAACAAACGAAACAGTTACCAAATAAAATATGAGCCTAACCCTGCGAAGAAAATACAATAAGCAGAACTCAGCAAATAAACTACACCCGCTTAAGATGAACACTTATCAGGTAAGATTTGTTTTGCCAACCTTTATATAAATGTACCGTTTTACCATGGGAAATTCCACAACTCAGTTCGTTCCGGAGTTTCAGGACAGTTGATATAAAGTTCCAGTAGCTGCATGAAAAACCAAATACACCCATACTCAATACAGGGAGCAGAACGTTGTTGTTGTTGTTGTTGTTGTTGTTGTTGTTGCTGCTGCTGCTGCTGCTGCTGCTGCTGCTGCCACTGCTGCTCTTAGGATATCATTATTTTATGATGTTAGGTGTAGGGAAGGTGGATCCGACTAGACTGAAATGACCTCACAGGTCAAATGGGGAGGCCTAATTCATCCCATGGACTGGAAGTGTTATGCCTTCAGCTGGCAGGAGGAAATCACGGGATAAATTCCCAATGAACTGAGAAGAGAACTAAGAGAGTTTCAATAAACTATGCTATGTTCTCTTCTGGCAAGCTAGGTGTCCCCCATCTTATATTTGTGCAGCTGGTTCTTCCTGCCTAAATGTAGAACCTTATATTTGTCCAGGAACGTAGCAAGGGGGGGTGATGGGGGCAGGGCATCCCGGGCTCCACTATGGGGGGGGCTCCACTCGGGGTGCCCTTCCCTGCCCCTCGCCTCCGCCCACGCTGTACGGACATATGAGATCCATACCGGCTGCCCCGCCAGTGGCACCCCATTATGGGCTGCTGCTCTCGCGCGACAGCCCTTTATGGGCTGCTGTGTGTGAGCGGTGGCCCGTGGGGCCACCGTACGTCAGCGGCAGTGCATACTGACTGCACATGTGCAGCATCCTGGCGCGTGCGCACTCCATACGGGGTGGTGCACAGTGCATGGAGTGCGCACGTACGTGCGAAAAGCAGCATGGACGGGGCAGCCTTACGTGCGCTGTTCACGCGTGGCAGCCTTACGAGTTTCCGCTTGCTTGGCGGATCGTAAGATTGCCACGGGAGCAGCAGCGCCAGCCTGGATGGACTGTGCATGTGCCGTTTGTCCTGATGCATGCGTCATGCATCACGACGTCACGACACATGCACGCTGTGGAGCAACGCCCAGCCCCCAGGGCCCCCGCGTTTGTCACCCTGGGCAGCCAAGCGGCACTGTTCCCCACTGCATTTGTCCCTATTGAAATTCATTTTGTTAGTTGGGGCCCAACCTGTTAAGGTCATTTAGAATCCTGATTCTTTTTTTGGTGGCATGAGCTACCTCTCCCAGTTTGGTGACATCTGCAGATTTGATGAGCATTCCCTCTATTATTTTTTCCAAGTAATTTATAAAGACATTGAACAACAACAGGCCCGGGACAGAACCCTGTGGCACCCCCACTTGTCACTTTTTTCCAGGATGAGGAGGAACCATTAATGAGTACTCTTTGGGTTTGGTCAGTCAACCAGCTACAAATCCACATAACAGTTATGTCATCCAGTCCACATTTTAACAGCTTCTCTGGTAAAGAATACCATGAGGGAATCAAATCCCTTACTGAAATCAAGATATATTACGTCCACAGCACTCCCCTGATCTACCAAGTTTTAACTCGTATCAAAAAAAGAAAATATCAAAAAGAGATATAGAAGCAGGTAAAGAATGGAGAGTGGGAAGAATGCACACAATTTGGATGGAATCATTTTCTTGGTTACTAATACAGAGGAGATTTCATTTTTTTTTTAAGAGCACCATTTCAGCCATGTAAAAACAAGACTGTAATGCTGCCAAGGTCAGCAAGACCAAATGAGATTTGCTTAATGAGCACTGATTAAATAATAATGATGATGACAAAAAACTCCAACCCTAAGGGGATTGATGTACTGTATTATGTCACCATGCCCTGAAGAAACTATCCTGAGCGAGCTGTTCTACTGTAGCTTGACTAAGACAAACCATGTTTCTTTACCAGAAAAGATTTCTTTGAAATGTGTTAGCTACATGTATTAATACATAAGGTATATGGATGAGTGAATCTGTCCATTTCATGTTCTCTTGGTTTCACATTTTTTTTCAGTCTTAAATTCAGCTCTCCACATGTCCACATCAGTTTCCCTAACCCCCCCCCCATCCTCATGGAAATTAATTATTAGCTGCTGCATCACACTGTTCACCCAGGTTATGCTTGTGGTCCACCAAGACCTCTAGATCCTTTTCGCATGTGTTGCTAGGAAGCCAGGTTTGTTTCCAAGGGCATCAGCTTTAAATTTTTGAGGCACTGCCGTCCTGCCAAAAAAAGTCCACAATAGGTATATAAAACTAGCTGATCACGGAAGCTACAGATATTCCATCCCTGGTTCTTTCCAAATCTTCATTGTAGCACTTTCTGGATCCTGTCCCCCCCATACATTGAATTGGTCACTTTTAAGATGAAATATGCACCACGTCAAAGTGCAAAATAGGTACTGCTCCGGCGGGAAGGTAAACGGCATTTCCGTGTGCTGCTCTGGTTCGCCAGAAGCGGCTTTGTCATGCTGGCCACATGACCTGGAAGCTCCCTCGGCCATTAATGCGAGATTAGCACTGCAACCCCAAAGTCTGTCATGATTGGACCTAATGGTCAGGGGTCCCTTTACCTTTACCTTTATGCACCCTTTTTCATATATTACCTGGCTGATAGACTTTGTACCTTAAGACACACAAAACGTTTACAAGCCAAAAAAGCTAATGACATATGGGCTGGGAGTTCCACACGCATCATTCACAATCTTCTTGCACCTCTTTTATCTACACACATATATGGTATTTATTTGCAAAGGTTTTATGATGGGCTATAAAATAAGCGTATCCTCTAAATAATTTGGTAACCAGGAAGAGCTTTGAATGAAATGGAAAAAAATTAATGTTCTGATAGCGCTTCCTTTATCGCATTGCTCTTTATTACAAATTCTGAGTCAAACAGGAGAGAGAAAAACACCCTACACCAATATGAGGAAATATCGTTGGAAAGTATTTTTGTAATTCAAGTCTTGCAGTAACGTTGCCACAATTCATTTTCTTAATTATCTTGAAAATCGTTTGCCCTGAGTGTTAACACATTTTTTTTGTTGCATGGTAATATATGTAAAAAGCCTTTGGGGTTTAATGAATTATGTAACATATGTTTTCTTTTCACCAGGACTGGAGATCAGGAGTGGAAGTCTCATAAATATGGGAAATTATTATTACTATTATTGTTAGAACTTGAGAAAAACCAACTTGTCAACCAAGTGTGTGTATGTGCATTTTCTGAAGTTCTTCAGAGTTGCGGCAGCTCGTTTGTTATGTGATATTGAAATATGACAGTGATGTGTTTGTGTGTGTTTGCTTCAGCAACTTTCTCATACTGAAAGGGTGCAGTCCAGTGAGAATATATCCTGCACGACTCAACTGAAATGATTAGGATACGTATGAGAGCACCATGGTGCTCTTCAATGGTACTTTTCACAATCGGTGGACGAGGGGTGGCGCTGTGGTCTAAACCACTGAGCCTCTTGGGCTTGGCAATCAGAAAGTTGGCAGTTCGAATCCTCACAATGGAGTGAGCTCCCATTGCTCTGTCCCAGCTCCTGTCAACCTAGCAATTTGAAAGCACACCAGTGCAAGTAGATAAATAGGTATTGTTGTGGCAGGAAGGTAAACGGAGTTTCCATGCTCGGGTTTCTATCACTGTGTTCCATTGCGCCAGAAGCGGTTTAGTCATGCTGGTCACATGACCCAGAAGACTGTCTGTGGACGAACGCCGGCTCCCTTGGCCTGAAAGCGAAATGAGCACCACACCCCATAGTCGCCTTTGACTGGACTTTACCATCCAGGGGTCCTTTACCTTTTACCTTTTAGTTTTACAATTTAGTGTGGCTAATTGTAGGAGAGTTTCTTGTTTGATTACATCAGTGAACATTTAAATTTTCTGACAATGCAAAGCTGCACATGTCTAGTCAGAAGTAAGGCCCATTGAATTCAATCATTGTCTCTCACCCAGCTTTATGTGTATAGGATTGCACCCTAACATATTTTTCTTAGTAGCTCCAAGCTGCCATTTTAAGAAGTTGTGTGTTGGGCCATATCTGATGCTATCTGAGAAGTGCACTCATGCACACACACACATTATCACTGTACACTTGACAATTTGTTGCTGAAGGCTGAGAAGCATAAATGAAATGGACATAATTATGGGCAAGTGAAATATTGCATTTGAATGCTCTGCTGTCTGTGGTGATTAATATGTGCTGGTTCATTCGCACTAGGGGGTGGGCATACCAGCCCAAGTCTGTTCCATGCCAGTTAAACTAGCATTCAATCACAATAATTTTGTGTTGGTGGATGTCCAAGATAAACATCCAAAACATTCAGATGTAAGTTGAACACATTTTGTATGCATTTTGTACATGCACTTTCTGCCAAATACATATTTCACTGCCTTGCATTGCTTCTCATTGTATCCCCTGTTAGGATTCGTTCCCTGTGTTGCAGTCATGGGATTGGTTTTATCACAAGACGGTGTATGTTTTCATTCCACATTGTGGGAAGTGACAGAGACAGGATGTTTGGATTACTGTGTTTCCCATGGCTGGCAGCCCAACCGGCCAATGGATCCCGGCAAAGGGAGGCGGCTGATCAGGCCTGGGGAGCATAGCTGCCAAGTTTTCCCTTTTCTCGCGAGGAAGCCTATTTAGCATAAGGAAAAATCCCTTTAAAAAAGGGATAACTTGGCAGCTATGCTGGGGAGAGAGCGCAAAACAGCCAGCCACCGCCTTGTTAGGCACCCTCCTCCTTAAAGGGACAGCACCCCGCCTGTCCTGGGCAAAGCAAAGGAGCCTGCTTACAGCTGCTTGTGCCTTCCTCCCAAACTCTCGACTCTCCGCAGGGAGCACTTGCAAATCACTGGGGGGTCTCTGTTGGGGGACGCGGGGAACCAGTCAATTAATCTCTCCCCACCACAACCTTTTCGTTCTACTTGCATCGCAGAAACCACCTATCAGCTCTCCGATCACCACCAGCATGATTAATAGCGGCGATCAGACAGCTGCAGCGTGAGCGACTGTGTGCAACATTCTGGCAGGTGAGTGATTTTCAGGATCTCCCCCCCCCCAAAAAAAAAATCAAGTGGCCAATGATGAAAATCGCTCACCCACCAGAACGAAGCGTGAGCCTGAGTTTTTAAGTGGCAAATAAGACGAGCCTAAAATTTGAACCTTATTTTGGGGTCCAAAAACTCGTCTTAGAGGAAAATATGGTACTTCTCTTACTGAGAGTGCAAAACTAGGTTCTGTCCAGGGTTTTTTCTTCAGCCGGAACTCACCGGAACTGAGTTATGGCACCTCTTTGATGCGTTCCGTCACCTTTTTAGCATTGCTGCCGGAACGGCACTCGTAGCTTTGCGATCTGCACAGTGCTGTGACTGCTGTGGCGTTGAAGGGCGATGGTGCAGCTGTGGGTGTGGCACTCCCTACAAAAAGCTTAGCTTAGGGTTGCCCATCCCAAAAAGGTGGGAGTTCCTCCACACCTCTTTTTCTAGAAACAAAGCACTGGTTCTGGCCCTGTGTGGTCAGCAATTTGCAGCCCAGAGTGCCCTAAGTCAGCTGCCTTATAGACCCATGCAGCAGAGTGCTTTAATGTTTAAACCCCTGACTTTTGCTGAAACACTCATTGATTGCTGCAAAATGATGTGAACTACAAAACAGCTCCTTTGTAGGTGCAGGTGGAAAATTTCTTTAATGGGAAGCCCTTACTCTCGCTGAAAAATATCATTGATCGCTGTAAACAACATGACTACACCATCCAACCAAGCAGCCTTTTATTTGGAATCTTCTCTCTGGGGCCAGATCAGTTATTGTCACTACGGTATTTCTTGCTAACCTTTTATGATAGGTCTGGGGAACGTCTGGTTCAGAGGCAGCGCATGGCCCCAAGACCACACTCCTTACTGGGCCTGTTTTGCTGCCTCCTTGGGTGTTTTTGCCTGGCTGAATGTGTCCTTGAGCTCTGGTAGTGCTTCTTGGTAGCCTGGATGGAGAACAGAGAAGGCTGTGCTTCTGTGTGCATGGTCTGGAACAAACCACCCTATGGAAATCACAGCACATCAGCATGCTCTGATTGGCTAGGTGTTTCCAATCTCAAGGGGGAAAGGCTATTTGGAAGTCAAGTGGGACTCATCACCCGGCCTGGACATTGTTTTTCTATTGGAAATTGCTTGGGGAAAGCTGATTCCCATCCCCTCACTCACTCTATGGGGATGGGGCCAGGTAGCAGCCGTGTAGACTCCAAGCAGGCAGACAGGCATGGGATAGGGACAGTGAAATATAGTTGAGAGTGAATTTCATGCTCTTTATTCAGCTCGTAGTCATCAAAGAGAAGAAGAATGCCCTTTTCCCAAAACCATCTGCTTATATACATTATTTACACAATGGGCTTTGCGTGATTGGCTACTTCAGGGCTACACCTGTGGGCCAATCAGTTTGTGGATTGACTTGTGCCAGCAGCCTGATTGGCTGCTCCTGCAGGCCAATCAGGTTGCGGATTCACTTCTGCCAGCCGCCTGATTGGCTGCTCCTGCAGGCCAATCAGGTTGTAGATTCACTTCCACCTGGAGTTGGATTGGGTGGCTCCTGCGGACCAATCAGACAGCTGATTCTGGATCCTATTGTTCTATGATTCAGCTCAGTACATAACAGACAGCTATGGTTAAGCCAGGGATTGGGCGTTGCGAGGCTATTGGTGGGCCTCAACCCCCCTTTTCCTTTATGATCCACCTGCTCTTGAGTTATGTTCTTTGTGCAGGCATCCCCAAACTGCGGCCCTCCAGATGTTTTGGCCTACAACTCCCATGATCCCTAGCTAACAGGACCAGTGGTCGGGGAAGATGGGGATTGTAGTCCAAAACATCTGGAGGGCCGAAGTTTGGGGATGCCTGTCTTTGTGTGTGTGTTTTCCTTTTGTTTACTTAGCAAAAGCTTTTCAAAAATGGTTTGCAAGGGTAGTGGACCTCAATGGAAGACTCCTTTTCCCAGGCTTCCAATATGTTCCTTGAATACTCTGTTGGCCCATTCTTCTCAGTCAACCATAATTTAGAGCAGTGTTTCCCAAACTTGGGTCGCCAGCTGTTTTTTGGACTACCATTCCCATCATCCCTGACCACTGGTCCTGCTAGCTAGGGATGATGGGAGTTGTAGTCCAAAAACAGCTGGAGACCAAAGTTTAGGAAACACTTGTCTGGAGGGAGAGGGAGAGAAAACACTTGGGCAAGTGGAGCTGTAGGTAGAAACAGAGGAAGTCTAAATTGACACAAGTACAGTGATAGAGAGATAGAGATAGAGATAGAGATAGAGATAGAGATAGAGATAGAGATAGAGATAGAGATAGAGATAGAGATAGAGATAGAGATAGAGATAGAGATAGATATATAATTGGATGCCAAACCTTTAATCCATCTACACACTCAAAAATTGCCCAGTACCTGCTGGTTTAATAGATTCAGTAAAAATCACTCAGCATCTTTTCTTCTTTTCACCGTACATGGAGGAAAGAGCAGGCCAATAAGGCTGGAGCATTTCAGATTCAACAACCAAATTTATATGACTCTGGAGACGTAAGCAAAATGAGTATTGTATCTTCATTTCCTTCACGGCACTCTATCAGCCTTTTCTTCTGCTGATGCTAGAAGTCAATAAAAACCTATTAATGCCAAGATCCCATATTAAGCCTGACAGTTTACAAATTGCAAAGGTTTTCATTTCAAACATGATCAAGTCTGGAGGGCCGCGGAGCCTCACCAAGCAAAGTGGTGTGAATAATTTGAATAAAAGTTAGTCAAGTAATTTGCCGGGCTTCGGTGAAATAAACAGATTTACTGAAAAGTGACCGGGGATGATTTATATAAACATTTGGTGGAATTTAAAAGTCAAGGGATGCTGATTTACTCAGCGGATTTTCATGTGCTGAGTCCGTCTTGTTAATGTTTCACAGCATAGGCAGGTCACTATTTACTACATCCTCGTTCAACACCATTTCTGATTCCCCCTCACCCCACCCAGGGTTTGCAATGACATACTTTGCAGCTGTAATATGAAGTACTAACTAAAAATGTTCGCAGGTCTGCTTCAGCTGCTTCAGCACTTCCAAGCCTACTGCAAAAGGAACTGGTAATATAAACGATGCCTGTGAGATAAAGTCGTGAATCAGCCCTACAATAACTTAGAACAAGCAGTAGGAAAATGGTCGTTTCGTTGTCTCGTTGGTACCTAAAGAGGTAAACTGAAAAGTCTTTGGAGGATATCTTCTATTACCGCAGCCATCTGCAGAAGGTGCAGTCTGTGTTTTGTGCCTGTCACCAATCAACGGGGACTTTTTGAAAGCATCATCACTGAACAGCAATTAAAGAAAATCCAGTTCCTGGTGTTCCTGCTAGACAGCCAGTGCAATGATGCACCTAGACTGGCACGTGCAGAATTTTATGCACGCAAACTGTATACTCAATCTTTCAGCTGTGAAAATGAGCTCACACTCCTACATACCATTCTATGGACTCAGCTACATTAGTCAAGAAACAGTGTATTGAATGCGTTATAAACATGCAACACCAGATGGTGCTGGAGAGCAAAAAAAAGTATTTGCAGTTTTCCATAGTGGTTTTCCCCCCTTTTGTTATATCAATTTAATTTCTGACTTATCTAAAGCCTGTGTGGTTTTTTTCTGTGTGTAGATCCACTAGGACAGGGATGTCCAACCAGTAGGCCGTGATCTACCAGTAGATCCCCAGCTGATCCTGGCAGATTGCGGGATCCTTTTTCTGGGCATTTTCCTCCTAGAAAAAGCTCGACAGCTCTGGGCAGTCCACCCCCCCTCCCACGCGCGCTCCTCCTCCCTCCAGTGACAATGGGTAGATCACTGCCAGTTTTTTTATACTGGGAGTAGATCACAGTCTCTTGGGAGTTGGGCATGCCTGCACTAGGACAAAAACATTGTATTTTTCAGCTTTTGGACAGTTCCACATCTGGTCTTTTTGTACACTGGTCTTCCCTACTGTTGAGCCAGGATTTGATGCCTGTGAAGTATTCATTCTCCTGTGATCACAAAGTGTATATTGTAACTCATTTGTCCCATAGCTTCTTTGGGCGCAGAAGGGGGATGAATATAGCTTTCCGTTCGGAGAAGCGGGGGGATAACTATCAGTAGACACCAGGAATGGATCTAGGGACCTTTTGCCCCATGTGGCAAACCTATCAGAACTGCAGTTTTGAAGAATTTTGCAGTTTTGACTAGGCCTTTGCCTAAGCAAGGATGAACGCCCTGGCTCTTTGTTCTTGGTTTTCCTGTAGACTTTGCTCCTCTCTTCTGGTTCCTGACTTAGCCCCTTAGCTCTGACATCCTAGCACACATCATCTTGGTTTCCGGTTCTTTCTGACAGTAAGAGCTGTTCAACAGTGGAACGGTCTTCCTCGGGAGGTTGTGGACTCTCCTTCCTTGGAGGTTTTTAAGCAGAGATTGACAGGCCATCTGTCATGGATGCTTTAGCTGAGATTCCTAGATTGCAGGGGGTTGGACTAGATGCCCAGTGGGGTCCCTTTCAACTCTACAAATCTATGTTCCTATTATTCTATGAATGCAGCCTCCTCTAAATCAGGACCCAGTAAAGTGGAGTTATTGATCACAAGGAGTCTTTGAAGTGCATTCAGCCAGACCCATTAGAGGTCCCCCTTCTATGGGGTCAGGAATGGAGACACTGTGGGCAGGAAAATGTCTGTGTGTTCATTCCCTTTTTTCACCTTTACGCCTGCCTGCAGACTTTTGAGAGCATTAACAGAGTTAGAGAGAGAGCCAGTGTGGTGTAGTGGTTAAGAGCAGTAGACTCGTAATCTGGTGAACCGGGTTCGCTTCCCCGCTCCTCCACATGCAGCTGCTGGGTGACCTTGGGCTAGTCACACTTCTTTGAAGTCTCTCAGCCTCACTCACCTCACAGAGTGTTTGTTGTGGGGGAGGAGGGGAAAGGAGATTGTTAGCCACTTTGAGACTCCTTTGGGTAGTGATATAAAATCCGGGATATCAAATCTGGGGTATCAAATCCGGGATATCAAATCCGGAATATCAAATCCAAACTCCTCCTCCTCCTCCTCCTCCTCCTCCTCCTCTTCCTCCTCCTCCTCCTCCTCCTCCTCCTCCTCCTCCTCCTCCTCCTCCTTGACTCTGTCCTTAGCTCAGAAGACTCCAACACAGAAAACTCTCCTCATTGGCAATAGAAAGGAAAAGAACAATTTGTGATGACATTGATGACATTAGCTAAATTCTCAACCCTCCCTGTCAGTTCAGGCATTGTGTGTAATTATGCATTTCACTTTAAAAATATCTCACACTGAATTTGCCCACTGAGTTTGTAATTTAAAAGGGCTCAGATATGATGTTCCCCACCCCTTCCTCCTCTCTGCATAGCAAGTTCCCCACCCTACACTCAGGCATGTAATCTGTTTCTCCTTCCCCTCTCTGTGACTATTCGTCTCTAGAGCCAGGCAGGTATGATGCATTTCAAGAAAATCAAGCAATATGCAAATAGGCTTCCACAGAGTGCATTAAACAGAAAGGAGATAGTATTGTTAAAGGTGGCACAAAAAGAAATAAAAGCGAATAAATGGGGGAATTAAAGGGCTGGTTCTCTTGGGACAATGGGCACAAAACATCCCTCTGCTCTTCCTCCCTTTTCCTCCAAGGAGTTCAAGCTGGCACACAAGGTGGCTCCCCGCTCCTCATTTAATCCCCACAACAACCCTGTGAACTAGGTTTGACTGAGAGGGAATGACTCTTCCAAGGTCACTCAGTGAGTTTCATCATTGAGTGGGGTTTGACCCCTGGTCTCCCAGGTCCCATTCCAACACTCTGTTCCAGGGGCCCGGGGGCCGGATGCAGCCCAAACGTCTTCTAAATCCGGCCCGCGGACGGTCTGGGAATCAGCATGTTTTTACATGAGTAGAATTTTATTTAAAATGCATCTCTGGGTTATTTGTGGGGCATAGGAATTCATTCATATATATTTTTTTTCAAAATATAGTCCGGCCCCCCACAAGTTCTGAGGGACAGTAGACCGGCCCCCTGCTGAAAAAGTTTGCTGACCCCTGAGTCTGATCACTACAGGTTATTGATATCTACTACCGCTGTTGAGGTAGTATTCCTCTGAATACCAGTTGCTGGTTCTGCTTGAAGGCTTCCCATGGGCACATGGTTGGGGACCACGGTGAGAACAGGACGCTGGTCCATCTACTCCAACAGGGTTCTTTTTATGTCCTTTTGAGTTCAGTACTACTGTCCATTCAACAGTGGAACGGACTCCCTCGGGAGGTGTTGGACTCTCCTTCCTTGGAGGTTTTAAAGCAGAGTTTGGATGGCCATCTGTCATGGATGCTTTAGCTGAGGTTCTTGAATTGCAGGGGATTGGACTAGATGACCCTCGGGGTCCCTTCCCACTCTAGGATTCTGTGATTCTAACCAAAGAGGGATGGAGTACGACTGGAAGGAAACCATTGTCCTGTTCCACAACAGGTGTTTATTAGCATAGCCAAATTAACAAATATGTTATAATCAAAGTGATATCAAGTTATAATCAAACAGTGCTATCAAGAAGGGTCACTTTGCTTTTCCTGTTACAGCGTTTACATAGAGTTGGAGCTAGGCCATTGCTCAATAGTCTGGTACCCTCCAGATGTTTTGGCTGTGCTCATTGGGGCTGATGGGTGTTGTGGTCCAAAATATCTGGAGAGCACCAGGTTTGCAAGTCTGGCATAGACAAGACTTGCACTCTATGGCAGTTTGGCCCCATGATTTACATTTCTCCTCTCTATACCTGTGTATAAGGTACATCTACATGCCAAAGGCAGATATCACTTCTTCTTCTTTTTTTAAAGATTTTTATTGAAGTACGAGAATTTTTACATACATTATATTCTCTCCTTCCAATGTTTAATTTCCCGTACCGTTTTTTTTCTTTCCCTTCCCACCCCCTCCCTCACCCATAATCCATTGGAAGGGTTCAAACAGTTGTCCTCAGCCACGGCCACAATGTCTTTAATTTCCACTTCATGGATCTGATACAGTCAGCTCTAATCTAGAGACACTTGTGCCACAATTAATCTGCTTGACTTTAAGATGCCACAATGTTCTAGGTGGTATCTGGCTAGCAAAAGTCCTCTGACTTCAGTTGGCCTACAAGGAGAGCATGTTCTACTATTAGGCAAAAGTTAGTCAACCACCTAAGGTACCAGATTACTTGGGTTAGGAGCAGCAGCAGCAGCAGCAGCCCCATGACTATGCCACCACATCCTGCTCAGTCATTCCTGTCTGTTGGAGGAGAGTCCTTTATGCCAGATATGCTATCCTGCCCGCTTCCTAACTTGACGTCAGGTGCAGTGGAAGGTGAGATCTCTAAACACAGGTGAATAAGATTCAGCTGCTGGTCCAGTTGGCTTTTGTACAAGGACTGAAACGGGGCACCATGTTTCCCTTGAAACATGAGAGCCAGTGTGGTGTAGTGGTTAAGAGCGGTAGACTTGTAATCTGGGGAACCGGGTTCGCGTCTCCGCTCCTCCACATGCAGCTGCTGGGTGACCTTGGGCTAGTCACACTTCTTTGAAGTCTCTCAGCCCCCACCCACCTCACAGGGTGTCTGTTGTGGGGGAGGAGGGGAAAGGAGATTGTTAGCCGCTTTGAGACTCCTTCGGGTAGTGATAAAGCAGGATATCAAATCCAAACTCTTCTTCTCTTCTTCTTCTTCACCTCAGGGTGCCAAATGTCTACAGCCCGCCCTATGAATATAACTTTGGCCCTGTCTGTACTATATCTTTCAAAAGTATCCTACTGCTTTAAACAGTCATGGCTCTCCTCCTCCTCCTCCACCACCACCACCCAAAGAAGCCTGGTAATTGTAGCATGTAAAAGGGACTGAAATTTGTTAGGCAATCCCCAGAAAGCTGCAATTCCCAGAGTTTCCTGGGAAGAGGGATTGACTGTTAAAGCACTCAGGGGAATGTAGTTCTGTGACAGGAATAGGGGTGTCCTAACAGGTTTCAGCACACTTAGCAATCTACAGCACCCAGCATTACTCGGGGAAGTCATGAGTTTTCAAAGTGGTCTGTTGCTGCTTTAAATGTATATTGCAAATGGAGCCTAAGTCGGACACAACCCTCTGTAGTATCTTCATACTTGCCACGTAATTAAAAAATGGCAGATTATATTGTAAGCTGCTTTCAAACATTTCATTTCACTGGGTAGAAAAATGAACCTTTTAGAAATCCATTCTTACTTCACAGAAAACTTTTAGTTAGCCACCTTGGATAAAGTTGAAAGGAGTTCACAGAAGACTTGCGGCAGGCATTTTCACGAAGCTATTTTAAGTCCCAACTTTCTTTTGCAATGTGCTGAATTTTCATTGATCTAAACCTCATGCAGATATAAATTCACCGGGTATACTGTATCTGCTGGCTAATGAGGATCAACAAACAGAGGAGCTTGCATTCAAATTATTGATTTATAAACAATTTAAAATTTAAACACTGCCTAGATTCATGAAAGGCAACTCTTGTTCCAAAAGAGCATAGCTGCTTTAAACCTCTATTCCCACATGTTTACACTATCTATTCAAAGGCCCGTTAGATCTAAACTCTTTGATGTATGACCAACTACTTCTGTTGTGGCTTTTTGTTAACTCAAATCTAAACCCACTGGGGAAAAGGACAAATTGGTTCTTTTATCAAATACTTGCAGTATCCCTTCACGTTGAACAGGGATATCACACACTTGCTTTATTTATATACTGCTGCATGATCTACAGTATGTTGTAAGTCAATGAATGGCCAGGGGACTGACAAGTCATGGTGGTCCATGAGGGATTGGGCAATATTGGAAGAGGCTGCCATTGAGCAGTGACCTTGAAGGAGGTGACTCAACATCCTTACCAGTTTGCTGTAGTTCAGCTTCCTGTCAACTTAGGCTGAATAATAATAATAATAATAATAAGGTTGACAGTTCGAATCTGCATGACGGGGTGAGCTCCCGTTGCTCTGTCCCAGCTTCTGCTAGCATTTCGAAAGCAGGCCAGTGCAAGTAGATAAATAGGTACCACTGTGGCAGGAAGGTAAATGGCATTTCCGGGCGCTCTGGTTTCTGTTGTGGCAGAAACAGTTTAGTCATGCTTGCCAAGCTGTGGACTTGTCTGTGGACAAACGTTGGCTCCCTCGGTCTGAAAGCGAGATGAGCGCCACAACCCCATAGTCGCCTTTATGCCTTTCTTTCCCAAGATTTTTATACCACTTAATTAACGAAAGAAACCCCTCTAAGCAGCTTCGGTAAAACGACATAAAAGATTCATAATGAAAATACCGATAAAATCAAAGTTTTAAAACCAGTAGGCATAAAATTTATCAAAATATAGAATGCACCCAAGCATTGTAAGCTTGAAAAACAAATTTGTTTTCCAAGCCAGGCAATTATGAACCCTGACAACCTAAATATATTCTCTGCTTCTATGCAAATTTCCTATCTCGCCTTCCTCCCCTGTGCAGTGCTGTGATATATTTTGTTTAATATACCCAACAGATATTCTTCTTCTTAGTTTTCTACCAAGAGAGAGTAGCTTCCTTACATGGCCACTGTTGTAAGGAATCTGCTATAGCATGGGGAATTGTGAGATGCTATTGGTACAGAAGAATCACTGAATTTTACAATTGGACGAAAACTCCGACCTCTGTTCAAAGGAAGAAGCTGTTTACCCCTTTTAAACAACTCCTGCCCTCCAACCTCCAAGGGGAGTGTTCCAAATGCACACACAGAGAGAGACAGCAAATATATATATGCCTTATCGTTTATGGTGGGAAGGTCTGATGTGCACATATAGATGGAATCTACACACATATTTTTTAAAAGCTGTGGAAACGCTTTTTTAAAAAAAAGTTTTGAAAAATACGCTGAATTTTTCATAGCTCACTGTCGCCATCTAGTGCCACATTTGTACATTGTGCTTTACAACACATTTAAAACGTTTTATTTGCAGCTGTGTAGCTGAGTCCATAGACACCACACACACATATATGCACATGTTCAGTGACTTCTGATTGAATAGACTGTTGAAATGGAGCATCAAGTTACATCAATTAAAAATTCACTTCCACTCATTTTATATATGTGCAAAACTGAATGCATGGACAAACAGGCGCTTTAAAAAGGTTTGAAAGTGTAAACGAGATTTGGAAGCCTCTATTAATATTAGACTCAACAGCCAGGAAATGTTACGAATCCTCACTTAATGAAAGAGTAATTAAGCATAGAGGAGAAGATCAGATGCAAATTGTCAAAAACGTCGACGCTCAAAATTTAGATACAAATATCAGCAGTTTTACACCTTTAAGTCTGTAACGTTTGCTCTCCCTGACTAACTCCGATCAATGAGTCAGCTACAGCAGGTCGAAAGCAACTGTGATAAAATGCCACCTTATGAAGTAATTGCCTTCATAGATCTTGCCAAATGAGTCATAAAGCCATCAATCAATATCCTTTGGTGGTGTGGAATAGCAGTTACGAGGCAAGCTCGGGGAATTCTCTGATCAGAAAAGCTTACACCGTGGTTCCTTTTGCGGTCCATAAATCATCATTTCTTGAATTTGGTACCAGGGCTGTGAAAGAAACGAAAACATCCACCGCTATTAGGCAACACGTAACAAGGAGCTCACATTGCCATTAATGCCGCCAACCAGCTGGAAACCTCATTTGCCTCAGCCTTCAATGGAGACGAAAGGTGGCAGGTTGTTTCTGTTAATTGTTTAATATCCACAAATATTTGCATTTGCAAAGGGAGTTTTGGTTTGTGGCATGAGGTGGGCGACATTTCTTATTTGAACAAACTGCACACCCACCCACCCCATAATGCATACAGAAATGTGTGTGTCTTTTAAACAACAACAAACAAATGCCACCTTGGGGCTGTTCTAACAGAGGCGTTTCATTTTAAAAAAATGCATTTTTATTTTGTACTTTTCAAATTTATACATTTCACTAATTTTACAATCATTTGACCTCCTTCCCCTTCTTTCTGTGGTTCCTTAAATTTGTTTCAAATATCATCTGCAAATCCAAATTAACTTAAGTTGCCCGTTTATCCTCTTTAAATATATACACTTCTGAAACTGCAGGTTATTACAGTAATCCTGCCAATGTTTTTATCTGTTTACAATTTATCTGAAAATATTCAATAAACCATTTCAATTCTTTTATTTTAAAAAATTGTTATCTTGATTTCTTATTCTTCCAGTAAGTTTCTCCATTTCTACATATTCCATAAGTTTTTGTATCCATTCTTCGTTTGCTGGGACTTCGGCTTCTTTCCATTTTGGGGCGAGTAGCATTCTTGTCGCTGTAGTAGCATACATGAATAAGTTTCTAAACATTTTAGGTAGTCCTGTCCCTATACAGTAATTCATAAAAGAAAAGCTTCTGGTTTCCTCCCCAAAGGTTATCTTAAACAACCTTTTCATTTCATCATATATCATTTCCCTGTAAGCTTTAACCTTACTACAAGACCACCACATATGATGAAAAAAACCTTCTTTCTCCTTACATCTCCAACACTTATTTGATTTAGATTTATAAATTTTTGCCAATTTACTCAGTGTTAGATAGCATCGATATATCATTTTCGTATAATTTTCTTTTAGACCATAACATGCTGTAAATTTTATATCCATATTCGACAATCATTCCCCTGCTTCTATGTCTATATTATGACCAATATCTATTGCCCGATGTATCATGGTGGATTTTACTTGCTCATCCTATGTCTCCCATTTGAATAATATTTTATACATTTTGGACAGCACTTTTACATTACATTCCAACAGGTCTCTCTCTAGTTTCCCGTAACAGAGCCGTTTCACACATTATATTTATTTTGAAAGGATACATGACTATAACCACTGTCTGTATCATACTGCTGCTCAACAAAGAACAAAGATTAACTACGACTCCCTATTGACAGAAGCAGAATCGGGTGGTGTTAGATTCAGGACTTAATGGTTTGACCAATAAGATGGTGACGTTAATGGTACCCAAACTTTTTGCCCTACGGACTGCTTGAAAATTGCTGGACAACTTAATGATTTTTTTGCCTGCTGCAGCAATTATGCTTTTTGGTTTCCAGTTGTGGTTTTATTGCTTATTTTGTTTCCTATATACATTGTACTTTATTGTACTGCAATTTGAATTTCGTTCATTCCGTGGATTCAAACTGTAATGCCATGAAGTAAAATATAAAGAAAAGAAAACAGAAAAAATAAAAAATCACACAATTAAAATTTAAAAATCAATATGAATATTTACTTATTTATTAAAAAATATCTGTATACAGCTGTATCATAAAAAAACCAACAAAGCATAAAAAATTAAAAATTAAAAGAGCTAAAAACAAACATTCATTAACCATTGTGGAAAGATGTATTCTGAGTTGGCCTGCATAGGCCTGGCAGAATAGAAGAGTTTTCAGCAGACATTTTAAAGTTGGCACGGAAGTCGCCTGCTGGATCTGTTGGCAGGGTGTTCCACAGGACTGGGCCAGTGACACTAAAAGTTGGGTTCCAGCCAAGACCTAGGCTTACCCAATGCCTAACCGGCTTACAAAGTTGTGACTATTGCTATGAGGTAGGCGAAAGCCAGATGGCCGGTGCCAGTTTGCCACGTGGAAAATTTTCTGCCTGGCCCAGAATGCGGCAGCCGATTTGGTCCATGGCAAGGTCATTCACATGTTGTAAAGAATTGTACTTTTCCCTTGATTTTATCTTTTTGTAAACCAGTTTCTTTTACAACTGAGTGCTGTATAAATTTTATGAAATAAAATAAATATGTTTTCAAATCATATTTTCTCTAATATTTATATTTCCCTTAATATTTATATTTCCCCTTTGTGTACAGTGGTACCTCGAATTAAGAACACAATTGGTTCTGGAAGTCTGTTCATAAACTGAAGCATTCATAAACTGAAGCGAACTTTCCCATTGAAAGTAATGGAAAGTGGATTAATCCGTTCCAGACGGGTCCGCGGTGTTCGTAAACTGAAAATTCGTAAACCAAGGTGTTCATAAACCGAGGTTCCACTGTATATTATTCTTAATGATATGTGCATTTTTATTTATTTATTTATTTTTGTAATGAGGACTCTACCTTAGCTTTTGCATTTTTGTACAAATTATTTTGTTGGCGATCTGCCTTGCATTATTCAGGGAAGTGTGGGTTTTTAGCAATGGCTGCGTTTCAGGTTACATAGTATTTAAGTAAGTGAAAGTTAGGTGTTCACATTTAAATGCAAACTGAATCTCTCTCTCCCCCCATCCCTATTCTTCACTCAGTCAGCTGCCAGTCACCAAGCAGAAAGATATCACCTAGAAGATATGCTCTGACCAACCTAATATCACTGTGTGTTTCCATTGGCCATGTCACCAGAGTCATAATTGTGCCAAAGACACTGTAGGTTGGCCTGCATTCCTCTGGGGTGCCATCTAGGTTCAATACCCACCCCATCAGGATGATAAGGAACCCTGTGGCACCCCACTTGACTTGATCTGGAGGTATCCTACAAACCTCTGTATCCTTGTAACCTTTTTTGGTCCCTGAGCATCATCATACATCTGTGAATGGTGTACATTCACAATGCCCATCTTCCTGTCCTTATTTATCATTTCAGTTTGTAGGTTGCTTTTCCACATAATATGTCCCAAAGTAGTTCACAAAACAGTAGCAAGAAGCACAACATGAGGTCATTCCTGGTGCCCCTGGAGCCTTAGCAGGGGCAAGTTCAAAGAAGAAGAAGAAGAGAGTCCAAATACTGTAGATATGCTTGTTTACAAAGCTGTTGTACTACCAACCTTACTGTATGCTTGTGAAATGTGGACCACTTATAAATGCCATCTCTAACTCCTGGAAAGATTCCATTAACGGTGTATCCGAAAAATTTCACACATCACTTCGGAAGACAGGTGAACTAATGCCAGTGTACTGGAAGAAGCAAAGATCACCAGTGTTGAAGCAATGATTCTTCAACATCAACTTCATTGGACTGGTCATGTTGTGAGGATGCCTGATTATAGTCTTCCAAAGCAACTACTCTATTCCAAACTTAAAAATTGAAAGCTTAATGCTGGTGGTCAACAACAGAGGTTTCAAGACTCTCTCAAGGCAAACCTTTTTTTTAAAAAAAATGTAGTATAAACACCGACAACTGGGAAGCACTAACCTGAGACTGCTCCAGGTGGAGAGCAGGCTTTACCAAAGATGTCGTGGACTTTGAAGACGCTCAAACTCAGAACGAAAGGGAGAAACATGCTAAGAGGAAGGCACGCTTGGCAAATCCACACCGTGATCAACTCCTGCCCGGAAACCAATGTCCCCACTGTGGAAGGACAGTGGGGCCTCCACAGTCACTTACAGACTCACTGTTAAAACTGTGTTTATGGAAGACAATCTTACTCGGCTATGAGTGATCGCCAAAAAAGAAGACTTCCAAATACTGTAGATATGCTTTTGACTGGGGCAACAGTTTCAAAATACTCAGCATCTAATTGCAAATCTTTTAAGCTGCCTGATCCCTTTCCTCTTATGTAGGCTTACTTGTAGAAAGGATATTTTCTGCAGATTGGAATTCTTCATTATTAAACAAAGTTTAACCTTCACTTGTTCTCAAGTAAAAATTATATCCTGAATGTTAACATACTGTTCAGGGCCACCTCTCATCATTTGCTTAACCCCCAACTTCATAAATGTCACCTGACCCTGCCTCTTTTCTCCTCTTCCTTCATTCTGTTAAATGAATGGATCTGTTCTCACCTAGAATTGCCAAGGGATTTGCCACCTTTCGCTAAGGTGACATCTCCTGAGAATGATATCATTATACAGCAGGGGGGAAAATGATATTTTAATTCTGTAACTCAATTACTCTGAATTATACATGGTCCATCTCACTTGGTTATTTATGCTGGTAACTCTACTTGTAGAATGATTCTTTTTCTGTACTTTCCTGCTAATGGAGATTTTGTGGAGATATTTTTACCAAAGGCCAAGAAAGTTGAGACTATCCACAGCTTTCCATTCCTGCCTGATTCTTAGGATAGGCAACAGAAATTATACAAGTTCAGTAAAATGCATAGAAAACTACTAAGACAGACATGGCCTGGAAAAGGGGGGGGGGGTAATGAGAAAAGGGGAATGAATAAGGGTAACTGTGAAATAATTTATTGGGGGGAGTGAAAGCATAGCAACCCACCACCACCCCCCAAGAAAAAAACCCCCAAATGATCAGACTATGGAGAAAAATGTGTTTCTCCCTCCCTCATAACACTAGAACTTGGACATCTACTGAAGATTGGAAGATCTAGGAGAGACAAAAGAAAGTAGTTCTTCACTAAACTTTGGAATTCTCTTCTGGGATAGGCAGTGAAGAAGAAGAAGAAGAAGAGTTTGGATTTGATATCCCGTTTTATCACTACCCGAAGGAGTCTCAAAGTGGCTAACAATCTCCTTTCCCTTCCTCCCCCACAACAAACACTCTGTGAGGTGGGTGGGGCTTAGAGACTTCAGAGAAGTGTGACTAGCCCAAGGTCACCCAGCAGCTGCATGTGGAGGAGCAGAGACACGAACCCGGTTCCCCAGATTACACCACTACACCACACTGGCTCAGTGATGGTCACCAACTTGGATGGTTTTAAAGGAGGATTTGACAAATGCATGGACCATAAGACTGTCAACCAGTCATGATGGCAATGCTCTACTTCCACTGCTGGAAACTGTGTGCTTTTGAATATCAGTTGCTGAAAACCGCAGGAGGGTTCACCTTGCAGAGCTACGATTCTCAGAGTGGCTTAAACACCCATCCTTCTCTCCAGGGAACTCTGGGAATTGTATCCCTGTGGGGGCATAGAGATCTCTCAACAACTGCCAGCAGCCTCTACAAACTGAAGCTCCTGGGATTCTTTGGGGGAAGCCAAAACTGTTCAAAGCGATACAATCCTGCTTTAAGGAGGATGGATGGTGGCTAACAGATTGAGGTTGAATCCTGACAAGACAGAAGTACTGCTTGTGGGGGACAGGAGGCGGGCAGGTGTGGAGGACTCCCTGGTCCTGAATGGGGTAACTGTGCCCCTGAAGGACCAGGTGTGCAGCCTGGGAGTCATTTTGGACTCACAGCTGTCCATGGAGGCGCAGGTCAATTCTGTGCCCAGGGCAGCTGTCTATCAGCTCCATCTGGTATGCAGGCTGAGACCCTATCTGCCTGCAGACTGTCTCGCCAGAGTGATGCATGCTCTACTTATCTCCCGCTTGGATTACTGCAATGTGCTCTACGTGGGGCTACCTTTGAAGGTGACCCAGAAACTACAACTAATCCAGAATGCAGCAGCTAGACTGGTGACTGGGAGCGGCCGCCGAGACCACATAACACCGGTCTTGAAAGATCTACAATGGCTCCCAGTACGTTTCCAAGCACAATTCAAAGTGTTGGTGCTGACCTTTGAAGCCCTAAATGGGCTTGGTCCAGTATACCTGAATGAGCGTCTCCACCCCCATCGTTCTGCCCGGACACTGAGGTCCAGTGCCGAGGGCCTTCTGCCTGGTTCCCTCACTGTGAGAAGCCAAGTTGCAGGGAACCAGGCAGAGGGCCTTCTCGGTAGTGGTGCCCGCCCTGTGGAACGCCCTCCCATCAGATGTCAAAGAGAAAAACAGCTACCAGATTTTTAGAAGACCTCTGAAGGCAGCCTTTATGGAGGCTTTTAATCTTTAATAAATTATTTTATTCTTCTGTTGGAAGCCGCCAATTATTATTCTTATTCTTATTCTTCTTATTATTATTATATAGCGAGGGTGGGCCAAAATGAATTTCCTTTTTGGGAATTGTTTGAAATAAATATAGTCACTTATTCATATCAATTGCCTTTCATTTTCCTCAGTTACTTCCAGTTGACTCGTGACATACCAAAATCTGATTGGCTAACTAGTATGGTGATGTATTCCCATTTGCCATGTGATCCCTGAATCAGGGGGACCAGCCATATTTGTTCATGGAAAGAAGCAAAAGTACCACTGCAACAGCATGAGGCTGTGTGTGAAAAAGGTGGGGTGTGTGTGAGGAAATATACTCTACCAAAATGGCTAGTTATTATTAATTAATAATAAAATAAATACTGAAACCGGAGCAAAACATTTCCCCCCCCCCATTCTAGCTTTTATCTTCTTCCATGACATACATTTCCAATCAATAATTTTCACCGTGGGTTGAGGAAATGACCTCTTTTTTAGATATTCCCCCCCCATCAGAACTATAATTCTGATGCTTTATATGTGTGGAATATAAACCCGTTGCCTCTGCCTTCCTATGGTCCATAGCTGCCAAGTTATCCCTTTTTTAAAGGGATTTTCCATTATGCTGAATAGGCTTCCTCGTGAGAAAAGGGAAAACTTGGCAGCTATGCTATGGTCACCTCATACTGTGCAGCAAGCACAGCCTCCTGAAGAGACTTTCTGCACAGGTCAAACTTCAAGTTTCCTGAGCTGAACTTGATTTCCCCCTATTTCAAGAGCAACAGTTCCTTTTGGCTTTAACCCAAATCAGATTCTCATTCTCTCCCCCCATCACCTATCTTCGTTAAGGTGAGGAAGAAAAGTAAGAACATCCCGGGAGAGGGAATGGAACAGAAGGATCAAATTGGTTTCTTTCTTCTACCAGCTCCTTCCGTTTTGCTAATCAGCATTGATCTGTTTTTAGCAGACATCTCTACCATATGAAATATTGCATATGTCTCAGCAAAGGCTCCTGTACAAATCCTTATCACCTCATTAAGTGAGTCAAAGAAACTGACAAACATCCACCTAGGAAGGATAATTAATATCTCTCACTTCAGCAGTGCCCTCAGTCACACGTTTTCCCCCCTTTATACCTCCAGCTTCAACTCTCCATTTGAGGCAATGAGATTATTGGCATCTACTCAGGGAAGATAATGAAATTACACATGTTCCTTTTTGCTTCAAAATTTAATAAGAAGCAACATCTGTCTGTCTGGCAGAGATGATGCCAAAATGGCTCAGGAGGTTTGGTTTGACTCGGGGCACTAGCTCACAGCTTTCCCGAGTCAACACTGAATGCTGACTTGAAAGCATTTTTAACAGGAGACAGCACCGAGAAGTCACCCAAGAGCTTACATGTATGGGAAATGTTTGGTGCCTGAAAACCCTAGAAAGCTCTGGAGGTAGTTGTGGCTATGATGACAACAACAATGATGTTGATGACAATGACTCAAAACAACGTACAAATGCAAACAAAGGCTGGATCTTGTGGTTGTTGTTTAGTTGTTTAGTCATGTCCAACTCTTCGTGACCCCTTGGACCATAGCAAGCCAGCCACTCCTGTCTTGCACTGCCTCCCGCAGTTTGGTCAGACTCATGTTGGTGGCTTTGTTCAACCATCTCGTCCTCTGTCATCCTCTTCTCCTTGTGCCCTCCATCTTTCCCAACACCAGGGTCTTTTTCAGGGAGTCTTATCTTCTCATAGGTGGCCAAAGTATTGGAGCCTCAGCTTCATGATCTGTCCTTCCAGTGAGCACTCAGGGCTGATTTCCTTAAGAACGGATAGGTTTGATCTTCTTGCAGTCCATGGGACTCTCAAGAGTCTCCACTAGCACCATTATTCAAAAGCATCAATTCTTCGGCGATCTAGAAACATCAAATAAGTGTGTCAGTTAAAAGTGTTGTAAATTTAAACAGGAAATACAGGTAGAGAAAAAAGGGAGCTCCACGTTGCCATCTGGTGGCACAATGTTCTATTGAATTACAATGCATACACAGTCATACCTCGGTTTAAGTACACTTCGGTTTGAGTACTTTCAGTTTAAATACTCTGCGGACCTGTCTGGAACGGATTAATCCTCTTTCCATTACTTTCAATGGGAAAGTTCGCTTCAGGTTAAGACTTCTGGAACCAATTGTGTACTTAAACCGAGGTACCACTTTTTCTTTACCAGTCAAGCTGAGACCAGAAACACGAAAATCAACTACAATAAAAAAAAACTAACACACAAATGCATCTATAAAAATAGAAGGCAGGTCTAGCCGAGGCACAAACATAATGATACATGGGTAAAAAAGGAAGCTTTTGTCTGGTACATAAAACTAGACAAAGACGGTGCCCGGCGAGCTTCCCCTCCACAAGCAGGGAGCCACCACTAGAAAGGCCTGTTCTTTTGTTGCCACCTTCTGTACCTCTTGTGCATTGAGAAGGGCTTCAGATGATGATAGCAGGGTCTGGGTCAGGTCACATGGGGAGTTCATATTCTTAGCTGTATAAGGCTTTATAAGTCAAAATCAGCACTTTGGATTGAGCCTAGGAATTAATTGGTAGCCTGATCAGTCAACCCATGATTGCTATTACATTAGGGTTGCCATACATCTGGAATTTCCCAGACATATCTGGAATACTGCAGCCGGAATCAATGTCCAGGCGGAAATTGGCAAAATGTCAAGGGAAATCTGGATGTATGTAGTTTTTGCCGATTTTCCACCAACTTTTCCCCTCCCCCAAAAACAACTTTTGCCAAAAGAAGCTCAACAACTGTTGTGTCTATATTTTCACTTTTCAAAATATGGCAACCAGGCTGCAAAATGATGTACACACAGGTTCCACTACCTGCCTGCTCACAGTACGAAAATTCATTTGTCTGAACATAAAGAACTATGCCCAAACTTCATGACAGACTCCACAGATTCCGATCCAAACACAATGCATTTCCTGGAAATTGTTCCTTACACAAGTGTTCACATAATGAGTCCATGATTTACATTGATGGGAACATTTCTGATCTGGGATTTTTCTTATCTATCTCCCCTGTTTTTCAATGTTTTCTTCCTGAAATGGCTGCAGCCAACCAACAAGAGAGAGACAAAGGGGAGGAAATGATTTGTTGAAATCTCCTGCTTTTTTATGTGTTCCATCTCCCTCCCTCCATGGTTTCTGCCCCAAAACAGTTGTTGCCAACCAGCAAAGCACAAATAAGTAAGAATAATTATCTTCCCTAATTTATCTCAGTTCTCCAGGGAAAGAATACTGCAGTTCACAAGATTTCAAACTTCATGGAAGGATTTGATAAATCAGGTGCCCAAAATACATATATTGCAACTTCTGCAACAATGTTGATTAAACAAAGTTTAACATCATCAAAACAAAATGATTTTAGCACCGTCTAATGGAACTACAGGAAATACAAACAATTCCTTTTTTTAAAGTGAATCTGGATAGAAGTTACTCAGACATATTATCAAAGGCTAAATGATTCAAGAATATGTTTGACTCACATCTGAGCATGCTAGAAGGAAGTTAAAAATAGCATTCACTGTGATTATGACTTGTTTAACTAATCTATAAGGCTGGATTGATTTAGGCCAATTCAAGGTTTTCTTTTTATAACAGGAGACATAACTATAGTTTGCAAGCTAGGGAATGGGGAGCATTGACTAGGCTGGTATGTAGGTCTAGCCTGCCTCCAAAGGATGTTACAAAAATAGAAAGATGACTTTTATTCCCATGTTAGCATCTTCAATTGTGTTGCACTGGGGTAAGGACAATTGACTATAGGGTGGGGGAGGAGCCTCACTTCATTTCCTCTACTTTCTTGCGGGGGGGGGATCACCACAGTGTTGTTGTTGTTGTTTAGTCGTTTAGTCGTGTCCGATTCTTCGTTACCCAATGGACCATAGCACACTAGGCACTCCTGTCTTCCACTGCCTCCCGCAGTTTGGTCAAACTCATGTTGGTAGCTTCGAGAACACTGCCCAACCATCTCATCCTTTGTCGTCCCCTTCTCCTGGTGCCCTCAATCTTTCCCAACATCAGGGTCTTTTTCAGGGAGTCTTCTCTTCTCATAGGTGGCCAAAGTATTGGAGGCTCAGCTTCATGATCTGTCCTTCCAGTGAGCACTCAGGGCTGATTTCCTTCAGAATGGATAGGTTTGATCTTTTTTCAGTCCATGGGACTCTCAAGAGGCCTGTTGGATCAGACCAAAGACATATATTATCCAACATGTGTTTCTCAAGGTGGCCAATGGGATGTCTACAGGAAGCCCACAAGCAAGGCTGCCCTCTCCCACTGTTGTTTCCTGGAGAACAGTATTCAGAGGCCTGCTGCTGACTCATAGCCATTGACATTGTACCACCCATTGTACCATCCATGAGTTTGTCTAATCCCTTTGTGGTGCAGATCTGTTCTTCTTCAAGGTGTTCCTTAAATATTGCAGAAGCTCTTACTTCCACTGGTCCTCAACCATCTGCTAATGGAGGAGTCACATCCAAGAGCTGAGGAAAGACTGCTGTTCTCATCTTTTGGCCCATTCTGCCATATCGCCACCTTGATTGTTTCAGCCTCAAGGCCCTGGGCTTTTTCCAGGCTGCCTTGTGGTTGGCCGGACAACGTCTTAAGGAAAGCTGCTTGTGGAGCCTCACCCATACTTTGCAGGGTCTCAGCGAAATCTGGTGCATTCCTACCAACTGCCCTATATAAAACCCCTGTGATTTCCCAGGTTTCTAGGATTGCAAATGGATTTTTTATAGAAGAGGAAGAGGAAGAGGAAGAGGAGGAAGAAGAAGAAGAAAAGAAGAAGAAGAAGAAGAAGAAGAAGAAGAAGAAGAAGAAGAAGAAGAAGAAGAAGAGAACACAGAAATGAGTCCTAAACTTGTGCTTTATTTCACTAGGTTTTTGGAAGTGGATTTTATGTCCAGTGAAATATCAAATACTTTGTGGAAATTAGCAGGGAAGTGTCGGGAAAATGGAACGAGCTGCTGTGCGAATGCAGCCATAGTCCAAAACATCTGCAGGGCATTAGGCTAGCATGGACTGCTCTAACCACTGCAACCGCTGTCAATATTTTACTCTCTTGAAAATTAGAACAAAATGTGCTAAGCCATTTTCGGGTCACGCATAGGTAGAATAACTCCGCAAAACAGAATTTTTAAAAACCCGAAGAAGTATCAAGACTGAGCCCTGAACTCACCATTGCGCTGATTACAATTTTCCCCCACCATTTGAAATCGGGCATCGCTAACAATGGACAAAAGCAGAAGTTGATTTACCAAAGAGAGATTTTTTTTTCTTCTTAGCCCTAATACATAAGGAATTCAAAGGGGAAGGGAGAATGAGCATAAAGAACATGGCCTTTTCTCTATTAAAATTGAGTTCAACTCTTAGATATCAGAGTTTAGGATTTTATTAACAAAAGGTGAGAACAATCATGCCAGAGGACATGGGAAAAGCTAAGAATCTATCATTATAATGGAGACCAATCTGAAAAGAAAAAGAAAAAAGCCCTGTTCTTTTATGGGACTCCAGAGAGCCCAAGCAGTGGCGGGGGGGGGGAGGGGGATTTTATTTCACAGGAAAAAATGTAAGAAAATTACAAAGCTTCTTTGGATGTTGAGAACCCAAAGTATACTTGGAAGAATTCTGATACTCTAGGAGAGCAAGAAGTGAAAGCTGATCCATATGGGTGAATGGGATGCTGCCTCACCAAACCCAGCCTGACTTCAGCCAACCCCCACTGGCAATTTACAACCAGTTTTTTGGGGGGGAGGGGAGGCTCTGGCTGTCAGCTTTGTCCTCCTTAGTCTTTTTTTTGCCTTTGTAGCACTTGGTAGGGAGGAGAATGATGACAAAAATAGAATTACCAGGCTCCACCTGTCATTGGCTCTGTCTCCACCTACTGTTGGTCTTCTTGCAGGCACCCCCAAACTGCGGCCCTCCAGATGTTTTGGCCTACAACTCCCATGATCCCTAGCCAACAGGACCAGTGGTCAGGGATGATGGGAATTGTAGTCCAAAACATCTGGAGGGCCGAAGTTTGGGGGTGCCTGGTCTTCTTGCCTCCTGCCCCACTTAATCCTAATGGACCCCAGACACTTCTGAGAGCAGGTCAACCTTAACACCCAGATGTGGGGAACATGCAGTCCTCCAGATGTTGCTGCACTTCAGCTCCCTTCATCTTTGGCCACTGGCTTGGCTAGCCAGGGCTGGCTTCCATCAAGCAACCAACAAGGTCACATTGAGGCATAATTCCTTGGAAGTTCCATTTTACTCATTGAGACTTACTTGTGATTAAAAATGCTTCAGGACTGGGTTGTAAAAGAAGAAGCTGGGTTTTGCCTTTCCCCCTCCTGAAAGCTAAATGCAAAAACTCTCCATGCTCAATTAAAAGTTAAATCTAGCCCAAGAATTAGAAACTTTTTTTAAAGTTTTATTTTTGGAAAGTGGGGAGAAAGGGAACGGAAAAAGAAGTCAGCCTAGCAAGATGCAGGCCTGTGGCAAATGAAGACTTTGGGGATGGCAACTGAGCAGCTTCCTTGTCACTGTTTTGTTCTCTTAACTGGGGGTATAAATTATGAATAGCTCAGTTTTGCATAAGCTGCTTTCTCTAACTCAGCTTTTTAAAAGCCTAAAATGCATTTGCCTTTCTTAAATAGATGGCAGATAACAAGCAATCTGTCAGCCAATCTCATATTCGATGGCAAGAAAAACCACACGCAAACACCCTAATGAAGGCTTTAAATTTAGAGCAACCAGAAAACCTCCAAACAAGGAACTGAATAAATCCAACAGAGGGTGCCTTGATGACTCTGTGCAGCAGGGGCTGCCAATCTGACACCCGCCAGGGGGTGGGACTCCAACTCACATCAGCCCCACCTAGCATGATCAATGGTCAGGGATGATGGGAGTTGTAGTCCCAAAAAATAATAATCTGAAGGTCATCATGTTGGCTGATCCTGCTCTACATCACGATACATATCAGGCAATGGTGGCAGCAGAGTTTGGGAGTCACCAGCAATGGTGACATTTCTGGGGTTGGGGTAGGATTGGAGACTGTGTGTGCTGCTGTGTGCAAGATCTCCCCCAGTCCAACATTTATATGATGAAAATAGGGATGTCCTATTTATTTGGTGAAAATAGGGATGTCCTATTAAACCACTATGCTATGGTCCATGGGGTCACGAAGCGTTGGACACGACTAAACGACTAAACAACAATTAAACCACAGAGCCTAGCGCTTGCTGATCAGGTCGGTGGTTCGAATCCTCACGACAGGGTGAACTCTCGTTGCTCGGTCCCAGCTCCTGCCCACCTAGCAGTTCGAAAGCATGTCAAAGTGCAAGTAGATAAATAGGTACTGCTACAGCGGGAAGGTAAACAGCGTTTCCGTGTGCTGCTCTAGTTTGCCAGAAGCGGCTTTGTCATGACCTGGAAGCTGTACACCGGGCTCGCTCGGCCAATAACGTGAGATGAGCGCCACAACCCCAGAGTCAGTCACGACTGGACCTAATGGTCAGGGATTCCATAGTAAAAATATTTTTATTATTTATACCCCGCCCATCTGGCTGGGTTGCCTCAAACACTCTGGGAGGCTTCCAACACATATAAAAACATAATAAAACATTAAACATTTGAAAACTTTCCTATACAGGACTGCCCTCAGATGTCTTCTAAAGGTTGTATAGTTACTTATATATATAATATAATAATAATAATTTGTTATTTATACCCCGCCCATCTGGCTGAGTTTCCCAAGCCACTCTGGACAGCCCCCAATCGAGTGTTAAAAACAATACAACATTAAATATTAAAAAACTTCCCTAAACAGGACTGCCTTCAGATGTCTTTTTAAAATAGGACAGCTGCTTATTTCCTTGACTTCTGATGGGAGGGCGTTCCACAGGGCAGGCGCCAACACCGAGAAGGCCCTCTGTCTGGTTCCCTGTAGCCTCACTTCTTGCAGTGAGGGAACCGCCAGAAAGGCCCACAGCGCTGGATCTCAGTGTCCAGGCTGAATGATGGGGGTGGAGACGCTCCTTCAGGTATACAGGACCGAGGCCATTTAGGGCTATAAAGGTCAGCACCAACACTTTGAATTGTGCTTGGAAACATGCTGGGAGCCAATGCAGTTCTCCCAGGACCAGCGTTATATGGTCTCAGCGGCCACTCCTAGTTACCAGTCTAGCTGCTACATTCTGGATTAATTGCAGTTTCTGGGTCACCTTCAAAGGTAGCCCCACATAGAGCGCTTTGCAGTAGTCCAAGTGGGAGATAACTAGAGCATGCACCACTCTGGTGAGACAGTCCTTAGCTTGGGGGGGGGGGTCACATAACTCCACACCCTCCAATATTTCTGAAAATAGGGACGTCCTAAGATAAACTGAGACATTCTGGGATCAAATCAGAAACCTGAATGGCTTCTGTAAATTCAGGACTGTCACTGGAAAATAGGGACACTTGGAGAGGCTGTGGTAGGTGGTTTGGAGTGTGCATAGCCCTGTAAAATGAACACTACCCATGTTGAGTGGTGCTATGGTCTAAACCACTGAGCCTCTTGGGTTTGCCAATCAGAAGGTTTGAACCCCTGCAACGGAGTGAGCTCCCGTTGCTTTGTCCCAGCTCCTGTCAACCTAGCAATTCAAAAGCATACCAATGTGAGTAGATAAATAGGTACCGTTGCAGCGGGAAGGTAAACAGCGTTTCCGTGAACTCTGTTTTCCGTCATCGTGTCCCATTGCACCAGAAGCAGTTTAGTCATGCTGGCCACATGACCCGGAAAGCTGTCTGTGGACAAACACCAGCTCCCTTGGCCTGAAATTGAGATGAGTGCAACGCCATAATCGCCTTTGACTGGACTTAACCATCCAGGGGTCCTTTGCCTTTTTACCTTGGTGAGAGAGTGGGGGGATGGCTTAATTCCCATCCCTCTTTGCTCCAAACAGTTGTTCTGCAAAGTTTACAGGGTTTTTGTGTACTCAGCCCCATTTTCTGCATGCAATAACTCTAGGATCGGGGCCAGGACGTAGGTGTATACTCCTGTATGTGCAATCTACTTGTCACAAGGGAGGGACAGCCAATGATCCTTCAAGCTTCATGTGATGGTCATGAAGGAAGCATGAGTCTGAGGTTGTTGTTGTTGTTGTTTAGTCGTTTAGTCGTGTCCGACTCTTCGTGACCCCATGGACCATAGCACGCCAGGCACTCCTGTCTTGCACTGCCTCCCGCAGTTTGGTCAAACTCATGTTCGTAGCTTCGAGAACACTGTCCAACCATCTTGTCCTCTGTCGTCCCCTTCTCCTAGTGCCCTCAATCTTTCCCAACATCAGGGTCTTTTCCAAGGATTCTTCTCTTCTCATGAGGTGGCCAAAGTATTGGAGCCTCAGCTTCACGATCTGTCCTTCCAGGGAGCACTCAGGGCTGATTTCCTTAAGAATGGATAGGTTTGATCTTCTTGCAGTCCATGGGACTCTCAAGAGTCTCCTCCAGCACCATAATTCAAAAGCATCAATTCTTCGGCGATCAGCCTTCTTTATGGTCCAGCTCTCACTTCCATACATCACTACTGGGAAAACCATAGCTTTAACTATACGGACCTTTGTCGGCAAGGTGATGTCTCTGCTTTTTAAGATGCTGTCTAGGTTTGTCATTGCTTTTCTTCCAAGAAGCAGGCGTCTTTTAATTTCGTGACTGCTGTCACCATCTGCAGTGATCAAGGAGCCCAAGAAAGTAAAATCTCTCACTGCCTCCATTTCTTCACCTTCTATTTGCCAGGAGGTGATGGGACCAGTGGCCATGATCTTGGTTTTTTTGATGTTGAGCTTCAGACCATATTTTGCGCTCTCCTCTTTCACCCTCATTAAAAGGTTCTTTAATTCCTCCTCGCTTTCTGCCATCAAGGTTGTGTCATCTGCATATCTGAGGTTGTTGATATTTCTTCCAGCAATCTTAATTCCGGCTTGGGATTCATCTAGTCCAGCCTTTCGCATGATGAATTCTGCATATAAGTTAAATAAGCAGGGGGACAATATACAACCTTGTCGTACTCCTTTCCCAATTTTGAACCAATCAGTTGTTCCATATCCAGTTCTAACTGTAGCTTCTTGTCCCACATAGAGATTTCTCAGGAGACAGATGAGGTGATCAGGCACTCCCATTTCTTTAAGAACTTGCCATAGTTTGCTGTGGTCGACACAGTCAAAGGCTTTTGCATAGTCAATGAAGCAGAAGTAGACGTTTTTCTGGAACTCTCTAGCTTTCTCCATAATCCAGCGCATGTTTGCTATTTGGTCTCTGGTTCCTCTGCCCTTTCGAAATCCAGCTTGCACTTCTGGGAGTTCTCGGTCCACATACTGCCTAAGCCTGCCTTGTAGAATTTTAAGCATAACCTTGCTAGCGTGTGAAATGAGCGCAATTGTGCGGTAGTTGGAGCATTCTTTGGCACTGCCCTTCTTTGGAATTGGGATGTAGACTGATCTTCTCCAATCCTCTGGCCATTGCTGAGTTTTCCAAACTTGCTGGCATATTGGGTGCAGCACCTTAACAGCATCATCTTTTAAAATTTTAAACAGTTCAGCTGGAATATCATCACTTCCACTGGCCTTGTTATTAGCAGTGCTTTCTAAGGCCCATTTGACTTCACTCTCCAAGATGTCTGGCTCAAGGTCAGCAACCACACTACCTGGGGTGTACGAGACCTCCATATCTTTCTGGTATAATTCCTCTGTGTATTCTTGCCACCTCTTCTTGATGTCTTCTGCTTCTGTTAGGTCCTTACCACTTTTGTCCTTGATTATGGTAATCTTTGTACGAAATGTTCCTTTCATATCTCCAATTTTCTTGAACAGATCTCTGGTTTTCCCCATTCTATTGTTTTCCTCTATTTCTTTGCATTGCTCATTTAAGAAGACCCTCTTGTCTCTCCTTGCTGTTTTTTGGAAATCTGCATTCAGTTTCCTGTATCGTTCCCTATCTCCCTTGCATTTTGCTTGCCTCCTCTCCTCCGCTATTTGTAAGGCCTCGTTGGACAGCCATTTTGCTTTCTTGCATTTCCTTTTCCTTGGGATGGTTTTCGTTGCTGCCTCCTGTATAATGTTACGAGCCTCCATCCATAGTTCTTCAGGCACTCTGTCCACCAAATCTAAATCCTTAAACCTGTTCCTCACTTCCACTGTGTATTCATAAGGGATTTGATTCAGATTGTATCTTACTGGCCCAGTGGTTTTTCCTACTTTCTTCAGTTTAAGCTGGAATTTTGCTATAAGAAGCTGATGATCTGAGTAACAGTCAGCTCCAGGTCTTGTTTTTGCTGACTGTATAGAGCTTCTCCATCTTTGGCTGCAGAGAATATAATCAATCTGATTTCGATGCTGTCCATTTGGTGATATCCATGTGTAGAGTCGTCTCTTGTGTTGTTGGAAGAGAGTGTTTGTGATGACCAGCTTGTTCTCTTGACAGAACTCTATTAGCCTTTGCCCTGCTTCATTTTGAACTCCCAGGCCAAACTTGCCAGTTGTTCCTTTTATCTCTTGATTCCCTACTTTAGCATTCCAGTCCCCTGTAATGAGAAGAACATCCTTCTTTGGTGTCATTTCTAGAAGGTGTTGTAGGTCTTCATAGAATTGGTCAATTTCACTTTCTTCAGCACCGGTAGTTGGTGCATAAACTTGGATTACTGTGATGTTAAAAGGTCTGCCTTGGATTCGTATCGAGATCATTCTGTCATTTTTGAGATTGCATCCCATTACAGCTTTTGCCACTCTTTTGTTGACTATGAGGGCCACTCCATTTCTGCTACAGGATTCTTGCCCACAGTAGTAGATATGATAGTCATCCGAACTGAATTCGCCCATTCCCTTCCATTTTAGTTCACTGATGCCCAGGATGTCGAAATTTATTCTTGTCATCTCATTTTTGACCACATCCAGCTTACCGCCATTCATGGTTCTTACATTCCAGGTTCCTATGCAATATTTTTCTTTACAGCATCGGACTTTCCTTTCGCTTCCAGGCATATCCGCAACTGAGCGTCCTTTCGGCTTTGGCCCAGCCGCTTCATCAGCTCTGAATCTACTTGTACTTGTCCTCCGCTCTTCCTCAGTAGCATGTTGGACGCCTTCCGACCTGAGGGGCTCATCTTCCAGCGTCATAACTTTTATATGCCTGTTGTCTTTGTCCATGGAGTTTTCTTGGCAGGGATACTGGAGTGGCTTGCCAGTTCCTTCTCCAGGTGGATCACGTTTAGTCAAAACTCTCCACTATGACCTGTCCATCTTGGGTGGCCCTGCATGGCATAGCTCATAGCTTCTCTGAGTTATTCAAGCCCCTTCGCCACGACAAGGCATTGATCCATGAAGGGGGAGTCTGAGGTTGCAACATGCCATATATTTACAGAACAATTAAACCACCCCACCCCAATAAAAAATGCTGGAAACTGTAGCTTACCCCTCACAGAGCTATGTGTTCCAACACCCTTAACAAACTAAAGTTCCCAGGATTCTTTGGGGAGGAAAAAATGTGCTGTTGTGAACACAGCATGAGATCCTTTCTGTGGGTAGAGCTGTCTCTAGAGGTCTCAGTTTTCCCATTACAAAAAAGAGAAAAGAAATACAGTCATACCTCGGTTTAAGTACGCCTCGGTTTGAGTACTTTCAGTTTAAGTACTCCGCAGACCCGTCTGGAAGGGATTAACCCACTTTCCATTACTTTCAATGGGAAAGTTCACTTCAGCTTAAGTACGTTTCAGGTTAAGTACGGACTTCCAGAACCAATTGCACTCATACTTTGGGTTAAGTACGCTTCAGGTTGAGTACTCCGTGGACCTGCCTGGAACGGATTAATCCACTTTCCATTACTTTCAATGAGAAAGTTCACTTCAGGTTAAGTACGCTTCAGTTTAAGTACTCTGTGGACCCGCCTGGAACAGATTAATCCACTTTCCATTACTTTCAATGGGAAAGTTCGCTTCAGGTTAAGTATGCTTCAGGTTAAGTACAGACTTCTGGAACCAATTGTGTACTTAAACCGAGGTACCATTGTAAAGGAAAAAAGACAGGGCCGGCTCGCCGTAGACCCCCGGTGGCGCAGGGCACCATGACGCCGGCCCGCCAGGAGGGCGCCGCGAGCTGCGCCCGCCCGCTGGCCGGCCGGTCCGCTGCGCAGCTGCGCGCGGCGCCCACCTGCCCACCGCGCTGGGAAACGGAGGGCGCCGGAGAGATCGTGCTGTGCCTGCCCGCCCGCCACGCAGCAGCGCCGCGCCCACCCACCCACCGTGCTGGGAAACGGGGCGGAAGGGAGCCGGAGAGATCTGGCGCACCATGGCGACAGGGGCGCTTAAGACGGCGCTGAAAAAAGATAGAAGGCATTGTGATATTTGTCTTTAGAAGAATTTGGGAGTGGAAAGTATCTGAAGAACTAAACATGAATTGCTTCATTAAATGTTTTTCCCTCCCTATTTCTTCATGCAGAATAAATGTTTCCACAATAGAAAACATGCTTTATGATTTTGTTTTGTTCCCAGCCTTTTAATTCCCTTGCTTGCATCTCATGGGAGATACCGCAGTACCTACAGCTTCAGTTTACCCTTCGAAGAGGGAAGACAATTCGACATAATGATCCTGGGAACTATTAAAAAATCTTACCCACCCATAACTTCTGGGTCATTGTTTGTTCAAACTGGAAGACATAATTTGCCACACTGCTGGGCCTAACAAAGGTTTGGCTGATGCCACTGGGGTTCCCTCCCCCCCAAAAAAAGCAAATCAAAGCAGAAAACAAGCAAACAAATCCAGGAAGAAGAAGGAAATGAGACTTTGGATCAATATTACCCTTTGATGACCATGCAGCGAGCAGAGGAACAAAATGAAATACATAATTGTCATTATGTACTCCTGAAAGGAGCTTGTTCGCTTGCTAGGATCTCTGCGGACTATGCAAACACTCACATTCAGCGACCGGTGCAAAACATTTTATTTTAGCTACAGGCCTCCTCATCGAAGTCTGAATCAAAATGGGCTCAAACAAAGGAAATTATTTTTAAGAATGCTCTGTGAACTATTGGAAATGATTTTAGCTCGAGCCTATTCTGAATCAATCACCATCATGTCCCCTTCCTCAACATCTAAATACTACCTGAATGGTCCGTGCCATCAATCAAAATCCTCCTGCACTGCAATTTCCCCTTTCACCCAAATATACCTAGGAAAGAGCTTACAGGAGATAGAGGGAATGCTCACAATGCCCAGTTGCTGCGGCTACAAATTTTTGTGGTTGCGCTCAGTCCACTATTCTGTTCTAACTGTTCAAAGAAGCCCCACTGGTAGGGTTGGAATCAACACCTTGATCCCCATTTTGTAGATGAGATGAGGGGTTGAAGCTAAGAGACAGGCCACATTTACTCTTAAAGCACTATACCACTTTGAATAGTCATGGCTTCCCCCTTTAGATAGCTGCCTTCAAATATCTAAAGGGCTATGAAACGAAGGATGGAGCAAGCTTGCTTTTTTCCTGCTCCGGAGGGTAGAACCCAAGCCAAGCTACAAGGAAGGAGATTCCAACTGAACAAGGACACCCTTGAAAGTTGATGGAGTCTCCTTCCTGGGAGGTTTCTAAGCAGAGGTTGGATGGCCATCTGCCAAGGATGCTTTAGCTGAGATTCTAGAATTACAGAGGGTTGGAACTCTACAGTTCTATGATTCTATAAAGACTGCTGGGAACTATAGTTTCTTAAGGCTGCTGAGAGTTCCTGGGGGACCCTGTTCCTCTCCCAGGGCTACAACTTCCAGACTGATTTAACAATCAATCCTTCTTGTACCCTACAAGTATGAGCAACCCCGCAGATTGAAACCGTGCATTTTTAATTTTTTTTTTAAAAAAATAGAAATAGGAATTTAAAAATGCAATGGTGTGAATGAGTGAACAATCACATCAGAGAAAAAGACGAAGAAAGGCATGAGGGCAGATGGGGAAGGGATGCACATTCCCACATGCATCAAACAACCCACCTAGCAGATTACGCTGGATGTGGGTAGATATGTGCATTTCTATGGGGAGCTACAGCTGTCTCTCCCCCCTCCCCCCCAAAAAATGTCAATGCACATGTTTGCTCATGCAGATGACCTACAGGGAAGAAGGGAGGACAAGTGGAGGGATGGAAAACTGAAAGAAGAATAAATTGCTCCTGCACCGCAGTTCTTGATCAGAAATCCAAACAAATAGTGGATATCTCCTAACTGCCATGGTGTTAGGGTGGCAGGAGAGAATGTGGAGTGCTGCTCACTGCTACAGGAGAGGCAGGAACATAGGCAGAACAGCAAGGGAGGAAACTGTAGGAGAAAGTAGATTGTTGCCCTGCATAATGGCATCATTAAAAACATGTTCTTCTGGCAACTAGGGTTGCCAGACTCAATAGAGGAGAAGACTTCTGTGCCTTTAATTGCCCTGCTCTCTTTTGAGTCTGGAAACCTTAAAGAGAAACCAGCAGGCCCTTTGTTTAATTTCCAAGCAAAGGGTCTGCTGGTTTCTCTTTAAGGTTTCCAGACTCAAACGAGAGCAGGGCAATTAAAGGCACAGAAGTCCTGTCCTCTATTGAGTCTGGCAACCCTACTGGCAACTTTACAGGGGCACGGAGTTAAAAGGTGCATGCTCTTGTATCCTGCTCATAGCAGCTTGGTGGGTGGAGGATTTTCAGTAGGAAAACTGCAGGAGAAAAAGAGGGGGGGGGACATTTCACCCCAGCCCCACAGCTGCTGTTAGTTCAAATGAGGAGTTTACTTAGGACGTTTTGATTAGCATGTTGTCCAAACTTGATGCCATTGTTAACACCTCTCTCATACCCTCCAACCTTTTCTCCAATGAAAATAGGGACACCCTAAGGAAAAGTAGGACATTCCAGGATCAAATCAGAAACCAGGACAGCTTCTGTAAATCTGGGACTGTCCCTGGAAAATAAAGAGACTTGGAGGGTCTGCTCTCTTCTTGATATCCCTGCAGGTACTCCCAGAATTTTACAACTCATGTATGATGTGAGAACTAGGCTGTAATGTGCCTCCACTCTACATAGAGTATCATTATTATGCTGTAGGCCCAGAATGGAGAACCTTGGGCATGAGAGCTGAATGTGGCCCTTCATGAAGGGCCAGCCCAAGATATTTTGCCACCTGAGGCAAACTGGGAAATGGTGCCTCCCTCCCTCCCTGCCAGGGAAGAAGGGGTGAGTGAATATCTACATAAGGAACAAGGGGGGAATGAAGTTCTACATTGGGATCTGCAAGCTCTGTGGATCTTGCAACTGGTTGTCTCATCTTGCCTCATGATTGTGTCAGCCCTGCCTGGCCCATGGGGCTTTACTCAGGCCATGCCTCCCTCACCATCCCTTGAGGGTTTTGGGCCATCAGGAATGTGAACAAGGAGAATCTAGGCTACTAGGCAAAGGCAGAATCAACATTTGCGGCTTTGCTCACTTTTACCTCTGGCCCCTATAAAGGTTTCCAGAAATGGGTAGGGCTCTCAGATGAAAAATCTTCCCCATCCCTGCTTGGCATCCACCGCCTTTCTGAGGTCAGGAGAATAGCAGCTGCAGACCAGCCAATTTTCAAGCAAGAGGATGAATACATAATTTCACATCTCCCCCAGTCCAAACCAGGAAAGGAGTGGAATAGAAAGCCATTTTGGCTTCTCACAGCCAAAGGTAACACAAGCCTTTCATCTCGCAGCCAAACCAACCCATTTATTATCAGCCTGATTCCCCAAATTTGACAATTTGCTCCTTTTGAACAGAGTATAGAAATTGGGGGGTGGGTGGGTAGGGGGGTGGGTGGGTAGCAGAGACATTGCACCACAAGTAAGTGGAGTCCTTGAAAAGAAAGCATGGATTGCGTTTAAAAAGTCTTCCTGTCACTGGATATATTGTGTGCACCCAGGCCCATTTCTTATTAAAAAAATATACCGGTATATAGAACTCATTACGTTGAAGAGGGAGACTGTCGAGCCGCCTTCAGAAAGGGGATTCTGCATCTCACAAACACTCTTGTAACTAATCATTTGGAGGGCTGAGAAAAGTTGAGATGGGATTTATACTACCCCTGCCACAGACTGTCAGGTTCATAGGCAGGCTGGGGAGTGTCACAACTTTGGTGGAGACATAAAGCCACAGAATTGTAAATATGGCTCCCACTGCTACCAACAGATACGTTCTGGAGCATGTTGAAATGTGGGCACAGGGGCATACGAAGAGGGCGCAGGGGGCAGTCCGCTTTGGGTGCCACCCTGAGGGGGTGACAAGATGGGCCACTGCCTCCCCCCCCCAGCTGTAGAGCGGCTGAGGGTACGGGCTCCACTTTTGCGCCGTCCGTATGGGTGCCGCTCGTGCGCCGCCGAATGGTTCGCCCCACCCCTGGTGCCGAAGAGGCTTCTCCCGCCACTGTGTGGGCATTTAGAATATTCAAGCACACGAGAGACGGATCTCCCTTAATCTGTGGAGATTTGGTTTGGAAAGCCA